>NW_027509214.1:587500-682500 GCF_051911475.1 Siphateles boraxobius
ACCATCATCCTCATCATCATCATCATCCTCATAATCATCATCATCCTCATCATCCTCATCATTATCATCATCATCATCATCATCACCATCATCACCATCATCATCATCATCATCATCACCACCATCATCATCACCATCATCACCATCATCATCACCATCATCATCATCCTCATCATCATCCTCATCATCATCATCATCACCATCATCCTCATCATCATCATCATCCTCATAATCATCATCATCCTCATCATCCTCATCATCATCACCATCATCACCATCATCATCAAACTCAAAATCATCATCATCATCATCATCACCATCATCATAATCATCATCATCATCACCATCACCATCATCATTACCACCAACATCATCACCATCATCATTACCACCAACATCATCACCATCATCATACATCAAACTCTATACTGAAATATAGTTTACATTTTGTGATGACGCCTGTGAGTGGCACTGCTATATGTTGTTAGTGTCGTTATTTCACTCGCTGTCACTTATACATGTTTCATACTTTATTCATCGTGTGATTGACAGTCAACAGTTCATGATTCCTGATGGGTGACAAACCTTGATCTAAGAGCAGCTTCTCTGCTGGAGAGCCAGTGTTCCTCTTCTCCCGGTGATCCTCTGGATCCTGAACACACCAATGACAGTGTTCGTGTGTGTGTGTGTGTGTGTGTGAGAGAGAGAGAGAGAGAGAGAGAGAGAGAGAGAGAGAGAGAGAGAGAGAGAGAGAGAGTGTGTGTGTGTGTGTGTGTGTGTGTGTGTGTGTGTGTGTGTGTGTGTGTGTGTGTGTGTGTGTGTGTGTGTCAAGTCAAGTCACCTTTATTTATAGGCCTGTAGCACTTTTCGCAATGCGGATTGTTTCAAAGCAGCTTTACAGAGATAACAGGAAAATAATGTTGTAATGAAATTGTTAAATATAAAATTAAATGTTCCCAACTAAGCAAGCAAAAAGCCAATGGTTATAGAGAGTGTGTGTGTGTGTGTTTTCCTCACCATGAGAGCCTGATAAATATCCTCCATCTCACCAGCAGCTTCTACAACACAATATTCACACACATTTACAGCATTTGTGTCATCACAGCGGTATTCAAGTGAAATATGATAAGATTACTCAGAACACGAACATGTCGACTTGATCAAGCAGCAAATAAACACAACCAAAGTCATATATATTACAGTAAATGAGTCTCTCACACACTGCGACTTCTCGCTGTTTGACAGTGTTTTGTTGGTTTGTTTACACTGCGCGCGTCCGTATCCATGGACGCAGATCTCCCGGATGTAGAACTATCTACAAGAAGTCGATTTATTATTAGTTTTTAGTTATTAGTTACTACACAAATTTAACACAGGAAACGTGATGAGGTTTTCACAAACACCCCTTACCCACACTGCAAATTGAATGCGGATTTCTTTGAGGCTAATGAACCGTGAAGCTGAAAAAATCATCATTTTTTGCAACAACTTTCATTTCCATCAGTCACCGTTGCAGACTGACGCCACAAGAGGCGAGCTCTAGCGTCATTCTCAATGTATCTTTATCTACACATTTAAATGGGCATTGAAAGCATAATTTTAATAATTTTAATACAAAAAATAGGTCACTAGTACATTCATACTTCAGCAGAAGCGAGAAATAACACAAAAAAAAGACTCGAGTGGGCGGAGCTTCTTCAGCGCTGCGTGCATGTCGCGTCATCAGGTGGGCGGGGCGCCGCGCTGGAAAACAGATGCCATGTTTGTTTACTGCGTAGAGATGAAGACGTGCAAAATATTAATATGGAGAGCGATTTCTGCTGTTTAACAGACACAGAGGATCTGCGGAGCTTCATCTCACACTCCGAGAGGTGAGAGCATCACATCACGAGCTCTGAAACACTGAAACACATCTGTGCAACAACAGGACTTGAATATAAGTATTAATCATGACAGTTAATCAAGTGCAGTTTTTTTACTAGTATTCAAATGAATGAGTTTTGCTTATCAGCCAGATTTCTCATAACCTTTCAAACTTAATAAAAGCTCTAAATATTAGCTCATCATCGTAAGTGTGGCTTTAAACGTATTACATTGGAATGTCTGTTATATTAGAAAAAAACCTAAATCATGTATCTAATATAAATCATCATATTTCTCCAGCTGATTAATCACAGTACGTGTTAAAACAATTGTTTTAACAAGTATTCTGAAATTATACTTTAACCCCGTGACAGAAAAACCTATTATTAACAAAATGCTAAAATATTGCAAATGTACCACAGCTTGAAACAATAACAAAAAAAATAACAAAATAACAAAAAAAAGATAACAAAAAGTCCACGTTTTAGCTGGACGCAGACACATTACTGTTACATACGTGTGACGTTTAATGTTATTAAATACAATACGTGAAGTACTCACACACACAGAAAGCCGTCCGCCAAATTCAGCTCTCTTCCGCAGCTTATGGCCAAACACACACAAAATTATGTCAAAATACCCATCTTGCTGAGTCAGTGATGTGTTAAAGGCACTCTATGTAACTTTTCGACACTAGAGGTCGTTTATTCAAAACAAAGACGTAGCTTGATGATGCTGTGATTGGCGGAGTCATGGGAGTTGTTCTCTAAAGCCGGCGGAGAATACGATGGACTCGGGCAGAAATCATATTCATGAATGACCGGTAATGTATTAAAGATTTATTAACCTTACGAAAGCCATTGAAGCGTAACGAGCCGCTGGAGTGATAGCGAGAGAGGAGCGCGACACACGGCTCACAAGCGCTGGAGCGTTTATCATCCCGCTGACAGGAACACAGAGCTGTTTTATCATATTAGATATATATGAGTGTGATGAAAGTTGTTATAATGCTACTCTGTGCGTTCGCTCAGCGGCGACTACATGAGACACTTGATGCACACTGCAGCGAGCTAGATCGATATTAGGCATGGTAAAACATGGTACTCACGGTAAATCAAGAAAACGAGATTTAACAAAAAGACTAACTGTGTTGAGCTATTTAACAAGTTTTCTTTCAATGAATGTATCTAAACAGTTGCTCACCTGTCTAATAAAACACATAATATATTAAAGCGTCTGGTGTTTCCATGGTTTCTACAAAATATATCCAGAAATCGAGGGTAACGCGGGTATGATGTCATTGATAGGCGACGCACAGACGCGGTCTGTGTCCTGGTTAAAACGCTTATTTCTCTGGATTTAAACATTCTTAGAAACATTTGTGATAATCAAGTACACAAATTAACAAAATAACTAACATTGTTCTAGTGGTTTTTGGATATTTTGATCCAAAAATCCTACATAGTGTGCCTTTAAGGGGAGTAAACATTTGAGGAAGAAAGCATGTATCAGTATATTGGATCAGTGCATACGCTCTTAAAGTGACAGCAGCCTAATAAACCCGCTTCTGTTTCTGTTGTGCAGGACCAGGACGGATCCTTTCCCCAGTTGATTTATCACAGTATATAAAAACAATTGTTTTGAATTACAAGGATTCTGAAATTATACTTTAACCCCGAAACAGAAAAACCTCCTCTGAACTTGGGCTGTAGGATATATCAAAATGATAAAAATCTTGCAAATGTACAACAGCTTGTTTTAGGTGGACAGACAGCAGAGAGTAGACTGGACACGTGACTGTTACATATGTGTGAGGTTTCATGTTATTAAATGCAATAAGCACACACACACACACACACACACACACACACACACACACACACACACACACACACACACACACACACACACACACACACACAACGAAAGCCGTCCTCCGCAAGTTATATGGTCAAATTCACACAAAATGATGTCCATCTTGGTGAGTCAGTTATGTCTTAAGTGGAGTCAAGTCACCTTTATTTATATAGTGCTTTTTACAATAAAGATTGTTTCAAAGCAGCTTTACAGAGATAACAATGCAAAAAAGTTTGTCGCTAGAAGAAGATAGCATCACAGTCCAGCTTCAGTGATGGTTCGTTTTTGTTGTAAAAAAGTTATTAATTTAGTTAAAATATATTTATCTAGCAGCCGCTCTTGAGAATACAGAGAGTGTGTGTGTATCATTATATTGGATCAGTGCATTCGCTCTTAAAGTGACAGTAGCCTAATAAACCTGCTTGTTTCTGTTGTGCAGGACCAAGACTCTGTTCGAGGAGATCCGCGCCTCCATCAACAATAACGCGGAGGGCGAGCGCTGGTTCTGGCGGCCCGTTCTGCCGTGGGGCGGCGTGTTCCCCATCCGAGCGGGACGCAAGGCCATCGCCTCCACGCCGCTGTACGTGCAGATCAGCCTGAAGAACACCTGCACCATCGACGGGTTCCTCATGCTGCTCTACGTCATCCTGAGGGACAACCGGAGCTTTGCCCGAGAGCTGGCGCCGTTCCTGGGCAAGCGCTTCGTGGAGCACTTCCTGTTCCTGATGGACTCGTGCGACTACACCACCGTGAAGATGCTGTGGATCTGGGACCGCATGTCCAAGCGGCAGTACCGGTCCGAGGTGAACCACACGGCGCTGGAGATCGACCTGTTCGGGAACGAGCACGAGAACTTCACCCAGAACCTGGAGGACCTGATGTCCAGCGCGCAGGAGAGCTGGTGTTCCCACGGGAGCTGCCCGACCCGCTTCCAGGAGCACCCGCGCAAGACCATCAGCGTCAAGTGCGTGACCTTTGACCCCCACACAGGAAAGCCTGAACTAGGGCTGCAGGATATATCGAGATGCGGCGATATGAACATTTTGAACTCTTTGAAAGCTGTAGCCGATATATTGGCTGATGAATCTAAACCCAACACTACAAAAAATGCTTTTTTGTCTTGTTTCCAGTCCAAATATCAAGCATTTCTTAAATCAAGATGCATTTACTAGATGAGTAAAATGACATAAGATATTAAATCTTGTTTTCTGGGGAAAGTAATCAAAATTAAGTGAGTTTTTGCTTAAGACGAGCTGAATTATTTGCCAATGGGGTCAGAAAAATAATCTTGTTTCTGTTTGAATTAACATAATTTTTCTGACCCCATTGGCAGATAATAAACATCAACACACTTAATTTTGATTAATTCCCCCAGAAAACAAGACCTAATATCTTATGTTATTTTACTCATCTAGTAAATGCCTCGTGATTTAAGAATTTTTAGGTGTTTGGACTGGAAACAAGACAAAAATACTGAGTAAGAAAAGCCTTTTTTGCAGTGAAATTTGTATATAGGATTTGATTACAAAAACAAAAGTCTCATCATTAAAACACACAATTATAATGTTCTCATGATAATGTAATGTTGCCGATATGACAGAGTTGCGCTTAATTCTATTTTCTTTTTTGAAGTGATTCCAATCATATTTCAAGCAATTTAAAATCATCATGTTGAACATGCGCATCTGAAGCGTCTCAGCTGAAGGAAATAATGCAGTATTTATCGGCTTTAATATATCGGCTAATTATTCTTATCGGGCCGATAACGATAACTTTACAGATGAACATATATCGGCCGATATATCGTGTTCCCTAATCGAAATGATCAAAATATTGCAAATGTACAACGGCTTGCGATAACTGCATGATTTTAAAACTCCTAAAGATTAGATAAAGTCCAGGTTTTATGTGGACGCAGAGAGTCGACCGAACACGTGACTGTTACACACACTACCAGTCAAACGTTTTAGATCGCTGAGATTTTTAATGTTTTTAAAAGAAGTTTATTAGAGTCCGTCAGCGGCCGATTCACAGCTGTCTCTCTCTCTCTCTGTGTGTGTGTGTGTGTGTCGCAGTCCTCCTCATGAGCTTCCATATAAAGATCCCATTCAGTCGGCGCTGGACGAGTTCTTCTGCCCGAGGCTGGAGCCATGTGACGAGTCTGAGTGAGTGAGTGAGTGTGTGTGTGTGTGTGTGTGTGTGTGTGAGTAAATGAGTGAGTGAATGAATGTGTGTGTGTGTGTGTCTCACGTCTGTGATGTGTGTGTGTGTGTGTGTGTGTGTGTCTCACGTCTGTGATGTGTGTGTGTGTGTGTGCGTGTCTCGCGTCTGTGATGTGTGTGTGTGCGTCTCACGTGTGTGTGTGTGTGTGTGTGTGCGTCTCACGTCTTTGATGTGTGTGTGTGTGTGTGTGTCTCACGTCTGTGATGTGTGTGTGTGCGTGTCTCACGTCTGTGATGTGTGTGTGTGTGTGCGTCTCACGTCTGTGATGTGTGTGTGTGTGTGTGTGTGTGCGTCTCACGTCTGTGATGTGTGTGTGTGTGTGCGTGTCTCGCGTCTGTGATGTGTGTGTGTGTGTGCGTCTCACGTCTGTGATGTGTGTGTGTGTGTGTGCGTCTCACGTCTTTGATGTGTGTGTGTGTGTGTTTCAGATGTGGCGGTGTGAGAGAGTTCAGTCCGAGGCTGTTCTGTCACGGTCCTCCAGCGTTCGTGATCCTCGATATGCAGATGTGGCGCTCAGAGGATCTGCCGTACGTGCCGTTTCACCTGGAGCTCTCGGAGCAACGGTGTGTGTGAGTGTGTGTGATATAACCCGCTCAGACTAGTCTCACAACTCAGCTCATCTGTGTGTGTGTGTGTGTGTGTCGCAGGTATTCGCTGGAGGGAGCGACGCTCTTCAACAGAGATGAACATCATTATTCCTCAGCGTTTCAGATCGACGGATTCTGGATGCATTACGACGGTTTACGGAGCGACAACCTCGTCCTCCTGAACAAACCACCCGAGTCCCTGCTCCTGTCCTCACTCGTGTACATCAGGACCTCAGACAGATGAACACACACACACACACACACACACACACACACACACACACACCTCCTGCTCCTGTCCTCACTCGTGTACATCAGGACCTCAGACAGATGAACACACACACACACACACACACACACACACACACACACACACACCTCCTGCTCTTGTCCTCACTCGTGTACATCAGGACCTCAGACAGATGAACACACACACACACACACACACACACACACACACACACACACACCTCCTGCTCCTGTCCTCACTCGTGTACATCAGGACCTCAGACAGATGAACACACACACACACACACACACACACACACACACACAGACACACACCTCCTGCTCTTGTCCTCACTCGTGTACATCAGGACCTCAGACAGATGAACACACACACACACACACCTCCTGCTCCTGTCCTCACTCGTGTACATCAGGACCTCAGACAGATGAACACACACACACACACACACACACACACAGACACACACCTCCTGCTCTTGTCCTCACTCGTGTACATCAGGACCTCAGACAGATGAACACACACACACACACACCTCCTGCTCCTGTCCTCACTCGTGTACATCAGGACCTCAGACAGATGAACACACACACACACACACACACACACACACCTCCTGCTCCTGTCCTCACTCGTGTACATCAGGACCTCAGACAGATGAACACACACACACACACACACACACACACACACACAGACACACACCTCCTGCTCCTGTCCTCACTCGTGTACATCAGGACCTCAGACAGATGAACACACACACACACACACACACACCTCCTGCTCCTGTCCTCACTCGTGTACATCAGGACCTCAGACAGATGAACACACACACACACACACACACACACACACACACACACACACACACACACACACACACACACACACACACACACCTCCTGCTCCTGTCCTCACTCGTGTACATCAGGACCTCAGACAGATGAACACACACACACACACACACACACACACACACACACACACACACACACACACACACACCTCCTGCTCCTGTCCTCACTCGTGTACATCAGGACCTCAGACAGATGAACACACACACACACACACACACACACACACACACACACACACACACACACACACACAGACACACACCTCCTGCTCCTGTCCTCACTCGTGTACATCAGGACCTCAGACAGATGAACACACACACACACTCACACACACACACACACACACCCTGCTCCTGTCCTCACTCGTGTACATCAGGACCTCAGACAGATGAACACACACACACACTCACACACACACACACACACACCCTGCTCCTGTCCTCACTCGTGTACATCAGGACCTCAGACAGATGAACACACACACACACTCACACACACACACACACACACCCTGCTCCTGTCCTCACTCGTGTACATCAGGACCTCAGACAGATGAACACACACACACACTCACACACACACACACACACACCCTGCTCCTGTCCTCACTCGTGTACATCAGGACCTCAGACAGATGAACACACACACACACACACACACACACACACACACACACACACTCACACACACACACACCTCCTGCTCTTGTCCTCACTCGTGTACATCAGGACCTCAGACAGATGAACACACACACACACACACACACACACACACACACACCTCCTGCTCCTGTCCTCACTCGTGTACATCAGGACCTCAGACAGATGAACACACACACACACACACACACACACACACACACCTCCTGCTCTTGTCCTCACTCGTGTACATCAGGACCTCAGACAGATGAACACACACACACACACACACACACACACACACACACACACACCCTGCTCCTGTCCTCACTCGTGTACATCAGGACCTCAGACAGATGAACACACACACACACACACACACACACACCCTGCTCCTGTCCTCACTCGTGTACATCAGGACCTCAGACAGATGAACACACACACACACACACACACACACACACACACACACCTCCTGCTCCTGTCCTCACTCATGTACATCAGGACCTCAGACAGATGAACACACACACACACACACACACACACACACACACACCTCCTGCTCCTGTCCTCACTCGTGTACATCAGGACCTCAGACAGATGAACACACACACACACACACACACACACACTCACACACACACACACCCTGCTCCTGTCCTCACTCGTGTACATCAGGACCTCAGACAGATGAACACACACACACACACACACACACACACACACCTCCTGCTCCTGTCCTCACTCGTGTACATCAGGACCTCAGACAGATGAACACACACACACACACACACACACACACACACACACCTCCTGCTCCTGTCCTCACTCGTGTACATCAGGACCTCAGACAGATGAACACACACACACACACACACACACACACACCTCCTGCTCCTGTCCTCACTCGTGTACATCAGGACCTCAGACAGATGAACACACACACACACACACACACACACACTCACACACACACACACCCTGCTCCTGTCCTCACTCGTGTACATCAGGACCTCAGACAGATGAACACACACACACACACACACACACACACACACACACACACACACACACCTCCTGCTCCTGTCCTCACTCGTGTACATCAGGACCTCAGACAGATGAACACACACACACACACACACACACACACTCACACACACACACACCCTGCTCCTGTCCTCACTCGTGTACATCAGGACCTCAGACAGATGAACACACACACACACACACACACACACACACCTCCTGCTCCTGTCCTCACTCATGTACATCAGGACCTCAGACAGATGAACACACACACACACACACACACACACACACACACACACCTCCTGCTCCTGTCCTCACTCGTGTACATCAGGACCTCAGACAGATGAACACACACACACACACACACACACACACTCACACACACACACACCCTGCTCCTGTCCTCACTCGTGTACATCAGGACCTCAGACAGATGAACACACACACACACACACACACACACACACCTCCTGCTCCTGTCCTCACTCGTGTACATCAGGACCTCAGACAGATGAACACACACACACACACACACACACACACACACACACACCTCCTGCTCCTGTCCTCACTCGTGTACATCAGGACCTCAGACAGATGAACACACACACACACACACACACACACACACACACACACACCTCCTGCTCCTGTCCTCACTCGTGTACATCAGGACCTCAGACAGATGAACACACACACACACACACACACACCTCCTGCTCCTGTCCTCACTCGTGTACATCAGGACCTCAGACAGATGAACACACACACACACACACACACCTCCTGCTCCTGTCCTCACTCGTGTACATCAGGACCTCAGACAGATGAACACACACACACACACACACACACCCTGCTCCTGTCCTCACTCGTGTACATCAGGACCTCAGACAGATGAACACACACACACACACACACACACACACACACACACACACACACACACACACACCTCCTGCTCCTGTCCTCACTCGTGTACATCAGGACCTCAGACAGATGAACACACACACACACACACACACACACCCTGCTCCTGTCCTCACTCGTGTACATCAGGACCTCAGACAGATGAACACACACACACACACACACACACACACACACCTCCTGCTCCTGTCCTCACTCGTGTACATCAGGACCTCAGACAGATGAACACACACACACACACACACACACACACACACCTCCTGCTCCTGTCCTCACTCGTGTACATCAGGACCTCAGACAGATGAACACACACACACACACACACACACCCTGCTCCTGTCCTCACTCGTGTACATCAGGACCTCAGACAGATGAACACACACACACACACACACACACACACACACACCTCCTGCTCCTGTCCTCACTCGTGTACATCAGGACCTCAGACAGATGAACACACACACACACACACACACACACACACACACACCTCCTGCTCCTGTCCTCACTCGTGTACATCAGGACCTCAGACAGATGAACACACACACACACACACACACACACACACACCTCCTGCTCCTGTCCTCACTCGTGTACATCAGGACCTCAGACAGATGAACACACACTAACACACACACACACACACACACACCCTGCTCCTGTCCTCACTCGTGTACATCAGGACCGCAGACAGATGAACGAACACACACGAACACACACACACACACACACACACACACACCTCCTGCTCCTGTCCTCACTCGTGTACATCAGGACCTCAGACAGATGAACACACACACAACACACACACACACACACACCTCCTGCTCCTGTCCTCACTCGTGTACATCAGGACCTCAGACAGATGAACACACACACAACACACACACACACGAAACCAAACTTCCAGTCAATCAATCAGTCTTCAAGAATGAACTGTTTTTGTGCAATCTAGTGTTTTATACTCCAGTATATGATTGATTTCTGTAATTTTCTAAGTGATTCTCTGGTGTTTTCGGTGCTTGGAATCCAAGAATCTGTGCATGGACTATAATAGTTCAGAGAAACTGTGGATGTGCGTGTGTGTGTGCGTGTGTGTGTGTGCGTGTGCGTGTGTCTGTGTGTGCGTGCGTGTGTGTGTGCGTGTGTGTGCGTGTGTGCGTGTGTGTGTGAACAGCCGGATCTATGCAGCTTAAATCTGACTTCAGTTCGCTCAGAGAATCAGTGTTTCACGTCTGTCCTCATTAATACAGAGTGAAAAACTATGATCTTCTTACGGTGTGATCGGTCAGAAACACATTTTTCTGAAGAAAATCCCTTGTTTTTTAAAATCAAGATCATTCAGTTCTTAATCTTTACTTTATCTCTTTCAGTTAGATAGTTAGGAAACACTAATCTTTAGTTTACTATGAGTGCGAGTGAATATAATAATAAATGCAGTTTAATACTTTTATAATCAGTATTAAAAACTATTCAGATATTGTATCTGCTTTAGTTGCAAATAAATCTATTTGTTTCTAATCATGTGTCGATGAGGTCATTTAATGAAAACATCCTGACGAGACATTACTCATGTTATATTATTACATAATAGTGTGTAATGTTGCAGTTTGATCATGAGAAAGCTCCAGTTCTTCTCTATATCAGTGTCAGTGTTTCTGAACTCCTGAAACGCCTCCATTATATCTTGAGTTTCTTCCGGGAACGAACACGTCACAATATTCCTCATTATAATAATTAATATGCAGAATAAAGGGGCGGGGCCTGGTTGAGTTAGTTAGTAGTGTGTTAAACTGGGGGTTATGGGAAGGGGCGGGACATTTCCCAAACACACTCGAAGCGCTCGACCAATCACAACACACTGATCCAGCCGACCAATCAGAGCACAGTGTGCTTTTCAGAAGGAGGGGCTTCATAGAGACAGGAAGTAAACAGAGCGTTACTGACAGACTGGGAAGAGAGGAGCCGCAACAATGGAGAATATGAGGAAAATAATCAACATTCAAGTTCTAGTAGAGCCAAACACAACATCAAGACTTTGGAAAAGGACATAATATGAAAGCAGAAACACAGAAACATTTCCAGGCCTTTATTTCTTGACTGGTTGAGCTGCGACACACATAAATAAACTGGCATTAGTATGCTATTCTCTCTCAACGCTTGATAAAATGTGAAAAATAAATACTGCGTTTGTAGCTAAGGTTATCGGTTTAGTTCCAGTAACAATCCACAGGTTTATAAAAACACAAGCCAGACAGACTCATGAGAAACAGAAAAAGTGGCATCATCATCATCATCATCAGGAAAAACAACAAAACAAAGTTTAAGAGAAAGTCATTCGAGATTGATTCCCTCAAGAGCACTTTGGTGAGAGCGGCGAGACACGAACACCAACAAACACCAAACCCTTTCCTTCTGCAGTTCCACGTGTGTGAATCCATCGGGAACGATGACCTGACCCGACGCCAGATGATGGACCGACGCCAGAATCACGCTTCAGCGCATCTCTGTTTGTTTAGGAGAGAAAATCAGCAAATATATTGCAAACGGACGTGAAGAGTCACAATAAATGACGGCGATGAACATTCACTGGATGTACGGAAATATTTCTTATTGCTAATCAAACACAGATGTTTCCCTTTGAGCCTCTGAAAGACGTTCTTCATTCTGCTGAAACACTACACACACTGAACTGATGCTTGCAACCGGTCAGATCGATCCAAAACAAAGTGAACAATGAGAATTCATGCTTTCCTAACTTGTGTTGCTCTCTAAGAGTTTCACTTCCCATTCACTTCCATTATATGGACAAAAATACAGTGGAAGTCAATGGGAACCAAAACGGTTCGATAAAAAAAACATTCTTCAAAATATCTTTCTCACGAGTTTGGAACGACATGAGAGTGAGTGAAGGATTCTGGGTGAACTTTCCCTTTAAATGTGTGTAAATCCAGAATGATGAGCGACACAAGCCGTTCAGGTCACAGGATTCCCCAAAACACCTTGGCAATTAAATGAGGAAAATAAAAAACTAGTTGAAGAAAAAGTCTTATTGCCTCAAAGGAACTCAAACATCATATTTACACAGTAGAAAATGGTTTGGTTAGAGCACAACTCCATCATCAGTGTCTCTATCTGACCGAGGGCCGAGATTCAGATTCTCTGAAGTGATTCAGGCCTCGAGACGCTTCCTCTGAACATGGGAATGTTTTGGCACTGTGTGTGACTGGAGTTTGTGTTTCAGTGAGACGCTACACACACCACTGTCGCTCACTTCACACTGAAGGTGAAAATGAAGATGTTATTGCATGAAGCTTCATCAGAGACAAACGTCACTGGAACAGGAAATCAAGTTTCACACGATGAAAGAACTAAAACAACTGAATCCTGAAGAGGAAATTAGCACCGAACAGTGTGAGAGAGTGTTCACACACACACACACACACAGACTCAACTCACTCACTGACTCACTCACTCACTCACTGACTGACTCACTGACTGACTCACTGACTGACTCACTGACTCAATCACTCACTGACTGACTCACTCACTCACTCACTCAATCACTCACTGACTCAATCACTCACTGACTCAATCACTCACTGACTCACTGACTCACTCACTCACTGACTGACTCACTCACTCACTCACTCACTCACTGACTCAATCACTCACTCACTGACTCAATCACTCACTCACTGACTCAATCACTCACTCACTGACTCAATCACTCACTCACTGACTCACTGACTCACTCACTCACTGACTGACTCACTCACTGACTGACTCACTGACTGACTCACTCATTCACTGACTGACTCACTCACTCACTGACTCACTCACTCACTCACTGACTCACTCACTCACTCACTCACTGACTCACTCACTCACTCACTCACTGACTCACTCACTCACTGACTCACTCACTCACTCACTGACTCACTCACTCACTCACTGACTCACTCACTCACTGACTCACTCACTCACTGACTCACTCACTCACTGACTCACTCACTCACTGACTCACTCACTCACTGACTCACTCACTCACTGACTCACTCACTCACTCACACACACACACGAGTGACAGAAGGCAGCCCTTATCACGAGTGTCGTGCTACAGAGCGCAGCGCTGACTCCCCTCCTCACACACACACACACACTCACACACACACGTGCGTCCCTCATGAGAAGCCTGTAATGTTCAGGGGAAGGATCTCAGCGGTCTGTGAAGGCTGTCGGCCTCGTGTTCATCCGCGCGTCAGTCGGGAGCTGCGGCGCTAACCGTCCCTGTGCCGCGCGGCGCTAACCTCGCCGGCAAGCGTGAAACACACACTCCTTCCCCTCGCGGTCTCTGGCAGAGCGTCACCCAAGCGCCCGGGGTCAAAGGGCACTGAGGCCGAAGTTACAGCGACAGTACATCATCCCGCTAGAGTCGCGCCAGCTGTCCGTGAGCGGGTCGTAGCGCTGCACCGCGTTCAGGTACGACGAGCCCGAGTGACCGCCAACCACGTACAGGTAGTTATCGACCACAGCAGAGCCCACGCCTGCAGAAACACACACACACACACACACACACACACACACACACACACTGAGATCAATAAACTGCTTTACATATGTTCAACACTTGGACATCATCAGGATAAAGAACTCTCACACAAGGAACGTTTGGCTGTGGTTTAAAAACACCACAGAAAAACAACTAACCGAACTAATATAAACTTCAAGCGTTATTAAAGACAAGTAAACACTCAGTAATTAAACAAGAACAAATAGAAAATTAGCAATTGCAACAAATAGATCGACAAATATACGATTGAAATAAACAGTGTTTTAAGATTTTCAGGTACAGAAACTAATCAAATGTAAAATAACACTGCAGTTTATCAATAAAATATACATTACAAATACAGTTACAAAAGTTATTCAGTGAAGAATGAGTGAATTTTCTGTCTTGTGTTGTGTGATTAGTGTTGTTATAGAGACGGCAGGAATATTAGTGCTGTCACTTTAAGAGCTGCACGGATCCAATAAACATCTGTGAAAAACACAGAAACAGAGACTCTCGTGCTTGAATGGTTTAAAATCATATTGAAATGCTCACAGAGGAATCGATAAGAGGAATTGAAATTTTAATTTTATAACAAGTGTGCGATTCCAGAATTGGGAATGATTTTCGATTCCCAACCCTAGTTCCATTACACTGATGATGTTCAGAAGAACACGTGTGATCTGTTCCTGCTGTTCCTGGTGTGTGGCGGTCTCACCTGTGCGCGGCTCGTTCATGGGCCGACACGCCGTCCACTGGTTCTGATGCGGGTCGAATCGCTCAATGCTGGATAGATGAGACACACCGTTGTGCCCCCCCACCACGAAGATGAAGCCCAGCATCACACCGACTCCAAAGTTAATGCGCTTATCAGCCATGGGCGCCACCATATCCCATGAGTCTTTGCTCGGATCGTATCTCTCCACACTGAAACAAACATCAGTCACAGTCTTTAAAGTCCCCCTGTGGGGAAAATCCAGCTTTTAATGTTGTTTATGTGTCTATGTGGTGTTTTTAATATGCTTTAAGTAGTGCTGTCAAACGATTAAAATATTTAATCGCGATTAATCGCATTAATGTCATACTTAACTCGCGATTAATCGCATTTAATCGCACATTTTTATCTATTCTAAATGTCTCTTGATTTCTTTTTGTCCCATTATTTTTTCTCATTTTAATGCTCTTATCAACATGGAAAAGTGGATCGGCTTGCTTTGTGCAAATGTTTTTTATTGAAAACAACATTGGCATATATTGTGTTCAATTTCACACTAAAACATTCTTACTTGGAGCAAATAATCTCTCACACAATGTAACACTGTCCATCAATAAAAGGGTGAAAGAAATACTGACGAGGTCCTGATATTGACGAGGGGGCGGAGAATTCGCATCAGCTGTGTGTGTGTGTGTGTGTGTGTGTGTGTGTGTGTTTGGCCATCATCAAGTGGTATTTCAGACTGGACGTGCTGCGATGATGATAGCTCAGTTCACAACGACAAAACACACAGATCACTTTGGTCTTGTCAATGGAACCATTTGGCAACTTTTTAAAAGTAAACGTTCCATTCAGAATCTTATTGGCATCCATTTCGGTGTCTCGCGCTCGTCATCCACTCAAAACTGGACGTTTTGAACGTTCCTATAACATTCAGAAATAACGTTTTTATAACTTAATGGGAACGTTATGAAAACGTTCTTATAACCTAAAATTGTTAGCTGGGGAAGAGGAGAGATTCGCGATTGCACTGAACACGTTTTAAGTGCAGGCACATATTGTCCTAGCGAGCCCAGAGAAAATTCTAACAAGAGCAGCGTGTATCTGAGAGCGCGCGACTCGAGCAGAGAGATTCGTGCTCGGCACATTATATTCCACGCGCGAGCAGAGAGATTCGCGCTTGCGCATCCGGCTCGCAAGCCCAAACAAGTGTGTGCGGCGTGCCTGTTGTTTTGTTTCCGGTCTAGCTAGACCCGCTTGTGCTTTCAAAACGTCCATGCCGCGTCCTATTGCAAAAGCATGTGAAAAAAAACTACAAAGTTTGCTAGGCCAAAAAGACCGTTAATCGCGCGATAAAAAAATTAACGCCGTTAAAATGGGTTTGCGTTAACGCCGTTAATAACGCGTTTAACTGACAGCCCTAGCTTTAAGACAAACCATGTGTAAATTCATAAGTCGACAGCATTGCAGAGTATTTTCTGCTTAAAACTGCAGTGAACCAAAGACAGTCTCAAAAACACGCTTTGAAATCGCTGGTGTTTCTGACGTCACAAACTACCTTGACCAATCAGATCAACGTGTGATCGTCAACGAGTGGATCTCTGAGTGAGTGAGTGAGTGGAGGCGGGGCTCATTTGCATATTCATAGAACCACGCATACTAAATGAGGCAAGGGTGTCGAGTTACATTCAAGACATTTTACAGGTGCAGTGTGTGATTTTTAGCGACATCTAGCGGTTCAGCTGCGAGTTGCACTAAGGGCTCAGCCCACTGCTCACCCCTCCATTTCGAAGAAACTACGGTGGCTGAAACTGGACAAACATATCGTCGTCTGAGACAGCAGAGAATAGCCAGAGTAAGCCAAGAGTGTGTAACAATGTCACTGTTTCTATACCACAGTCCATTATAAACCACATCATGGATAAAGTTTACAAAGCCATAGTCAGGTGAGGATCAAGGGTCTTAATATATAATATATAATAAATAATAGTAATCAGCTGATTGTCTCACAAACGTAACCAGCACATTTCACCCCACATAGCAAACCCATAATACAGCGAGGGAGAAGAACCACATGAAACTACTATTTTTTCTAACAAGGTAGTAAAAGTTTAGCTGGCTAAATATGAGCTGTTACTGTGGCTGAGCTGGTTAAACCGTAAAGCCTTGTTTAAACTCGACGCGTCCGCATGAGCCCAAAGGTGCGCGCGGCAAAAATGGCATGATTGTAACAGCGTGCGCGCCTCCGCATCCCAAAGACACCATTTACTACACACAATAGGCTTTTTTTCTCTGATTTTGAAAACTCTTGTGATCGACTTAAAATGCTTTCGAGATCGACTTGTCCACCGGGATCGACGAGTTGGTGATTCCTGTAACGTTACTGTTTTACGGTCAATGACAAGAGTCCTAATCGGCTGTCTCACGAACGTAACCAGCTCATTTATCCCCACATAGCAAAGCCATAACACAGCGAGGGAGAAGAACTAAGTTACATGAAACAATCCAACTACATATTTTACACCACTGACAAGGGAAAAGTCACTACTCGCGGAGTTTATGGCTAGCTTCTAGCTTTTGCAGCTTCTCTTTCAAGGTAGTGACGAAACGCGCTCTGTAGCGCTGTTTGTTCACGTTCGGCTACGCTAGAAACATGACGTCACAATATGTCGACCTTCATAGAAGCGGGTGCCTGCGGTTATGTACAGGGTCCGAAATTAACACCCGCCAAGCGCCAAATGCGGGTAGATTTTCCGTTTGGCGAGTAAATCTCAAAAGGCTATCCGCCCCCCTGGCGGGTGAATGTTCATACCAAAATAGTAATTTAATAAAATGTTTATTACAATTGCATTTTGTAATGTTATAAAATATCTAGCATGATGGCTACGGACATGACGGAGTTGTTGTGTTTGCGGGATGGGAATTGAAAGTGACATGGCGCACCTGAAGAACGAGCAGAGAGAGAGAGCGAGAGAGAGAGAGAGAGAGAGAGAGCCCTGGTCGCGCGCCCGCACTCTTTCTCTTCGAAACCAGGCGAAAGTATAAACAAGGCTTCACCGTCTCCTAATCGCTGTCTTGCTCTCTCTCCCTGGCACATATTCATCAAAATAAATCGACACGATGGTAAAGGTCGGAAGATCATAGTTTCATGTGGAGCATTCGGATATTTTTTTCCCTGAATTACCGCTGGGTGTGAACTGTGAACTGTGCTAAAATACCTTATCTTCTCTGAAGCGTTCCGCACATTCAGCTGACATAAACCACACTTTAAATAAACGAAAAAACCTATCCAGTGATTAAATGTTTTCTGTGTTGACACAAATCTTGAGGGATGTCCTAGCTGCCGGGATAATCACACAACGCGTACACATCCCATAATGACACGTCCAATTCGCGAACTAATGACTCACTCCTTTGAACCGATTCATTTTAATGAAGGGTTAAAAACAACTGATATTTCCAGTCCTTCAGTTACTGATCAGTCAGAGTAAATGGAGTAAAAAAATAGGCAGAGTAAAACTAAATATTTTTTTGAAATAATTATAATATATTATTATTGCATACTTTTTATTAAATATACAATTAATACATTTCATTTGTACAGAACTATTTTTATAGGCACCACCACAAAAATATTATTTTAATGTGTGTAAATTGTGTAATATGTGTGTGTAAATAAAAGTAAGAATGGAAAATAATAGACCAGAAATATAATGCCAAAAATGTTTAAATATAGCCTATATAAATTAATGTATATGTGACACAAAAAGGCTGTTTATTATTTTGGCCGGTAAAAAATATGCTTGGCTGGTGGATTTTTTCATCTACCAGTCCCAGTGGCAGGTGAGCCAAAAAGTTAATTTCGGACCCTGGTTATGTAGATATAAATGTCTCATTCTAAGGTAATAAAAACATTACCGTTTTAATTAAGTTCTTTATACACCACTGAAAACATAGTTATGGATGTCATATTGCATTTCTGTTAATAGATACTCAAATTTTTTACACATTGCACCTTTAAGGCATGAAGAAAGGAAAAAACTTTTAAATATGTCATTTTGGTGATCAAATATGAGTTTAAAGGGATAAAATGATTCACTACAGGGGGACTTAAAATATCATGAATTGAATGTAAAACCGCCCGACATTAATGAGGAGACAAATAAAGTTTGGCAGCATGCAACAGATGAAACCATGACAGTGTCCCATGAGTGTCTTTCCAGCCTGAACACGCGTGTTTAGAGGGACTCACGAGAGCGACGGCGTTCACTGGAGACACAACGACAACAGCAGAACCTTCCCATGAGCCTCCAGCTACTGTAACTCCTGCTTTAACATTCACTACAAATGTGTTCAAACAATCTCATCTGCTGAAGTATTTGAAGTATTCTCATTTAAACACACAACTATCAAAGTCATTAAAGTAGTTATATTTGAAACAAGGCCTTGAATGTAACAATGTTTCTGCTACTATACCGATATTTTAGTATCATTAGCATTTATTATTATTTAGAATTTTTATATTAAAATTAGGGATGTGCAACGATTAATCGCATCCTAAATTAAAGTTTGTGTTTAGATAATATATGGTGTGTGTATTTGTTATATATAAACACACACATGCATCTATTTGAGAAATATTTGCATATACATATTTTATATATAAATAAGAATTTTTTCTTAAATATATACATGCATGTGTGTGTGTTTATATAAACAAAATAATTATACACAGTACACACATATAATGTTTACAAAAACTTTAATTTTGAATCGCGGTTAATCGTTACAGAGCTCTAATTTTAATATTACTTAAAGTAATTGTGTTGGGGTTTTCTTGTCGGTTTTATATGATTTTTTTTTTTAAATGTCTCTTTAATTTTTATTATTTTTAGTAATTTTAGCACTTCAACTTAGACATTTGAAATATTTACTGAAATAACATTTTTTTTTAAAGTAAAAAAGTAAAAAAAAAAGATTAATTCTTTTTAATTTAATTGTCTCTTCTGCTCACCAAAACTGCATTTATTGGATCAAAAATACAGTAAAAACTGAAATATTATTCCAATGTAAATCAGCTGTTTTCTATTTGAATATATAATAAAGTGTAATTTATTCCTGTGATCAAAGCTGAATTTTCAGCATCATTACTCCAGTCTTCAGTGTCACATGATCCATCAGAAATCACTATAATAAGATGATTTTTGTATTTTATTTTTTTTCAGCTGAACTGAACTCTAATTACTGAATTAAAACAAAACGACTTAAAGGTGCAGTGTGTAAGTTTTAGCAGCATCTAGTGGTGAGGTTGTGACTTGCAACCAACAGAAGTAACGGTGGCCGACAGGAAGTGATGTCGCCGTCTGAGACGTCAGAGAGTAGCCAGTTAAACAATGATGTTTCTTTACAAAGATAAATTAACAAATTAGGTTTACTTAATTATTCAGTAAAACGATATGTTATTGCAAATATTATTGTGAGTTGTTCATCATTGTGTCAGTGCTTTATTTGCGGACTATAGCAGCTTCTTTACACGAAGAACAACATCGCCACGAGCGCGTTCAGGGCCACAGTAGAAACATGTCGATGTTAGCGGACCCGCGGTGTGTGTAGACAGAAATGGCTCATTCTAAGGTAATAAAAACGTAACAGTTCATTATGTAAGGTCTTTATACACCACTGAAAACATAGTTATGTATATGACATTGCATTTCTGTCAACAGATCCTCCTAAATATTACACAATGCACTTTTAAAAGGAACGTCTAATTCCCAGAATGCATTGCTACCATACCTGTTCATGTGCGCCGGGCCGTAGCCGCCGATAGCGTACACCATCCCGTCCAGCACGGCGGTGGCGAAGCAGCTTCGTAATTTGGTCATGGGCGCCACGGGCTGCCACTCCTTCACCTTGGGCACGTATTTCTCCACCGACTGCAGGTAGTACTGTCCGTCGTAGCCGCCGAGCGCGTACAGCTCGCCCGCTAGCACCACCACACCTAGTGTGCTCCTGCACTCCGCCATGCGCTCCACCGAGGCCCAGGTGTTGCTGTCGGGGTCCCAGCGCTCCACGCTGCTCTCGTGACGCCGGTAGCTGATGCCCTGGCGCATGTGTGTCGCGATGCCGCCCACCACGTACACCTTCTGCTCCAGAACCGCCACGCCGAACTCGTAGCGGGGTACGGTGAGCGGAGCCAGGCCGATCCACGAGTCCGTCTGTGGGAAGTACATCTCCATACTGACACACACACAGAATTCAAAAAGTTATTTTCAAAGACACTTAATATTCAGCTCAAACAGTAGAGCGTTGGCACTTGCAACGCCAAGGTCATGGGTTCGATCCCCAGGGAAAGCAAGAACTGATAAGAATGTAAATGTAGCTTGAAATGCAATGTAAGTCGCTTTGGATAAAAGCATCTGCCAAAATGCATAAAATAAAATTCTGTAATATTATTGATCTGACTGCGATGCCACCATCAGATGAGAACAAGCTGATCTGAATAATGACATTTTTGTCTTTTAAGAGCTGTTTTACAGCAGTTTGAACTCGATTCATAATTGCTGAACTTTACACAGTTACTGAACTGAATAATGATACTGTTGTCTTTTCATCAATGTTGATTGATTAATTGATTTATTCATTCAATGTTGATCCAATTTAGTTAAATGTTGATTCAATTAGTTGCAATGTTGATTTAATTCAGTTAAATGTTGATTTAGTTCAGTTTAATGTTGATTCAATTCAGATCAATGCTGATTCAATTCAGTTCAATGTTGATTAATTCCAGTTCAATGCTAGTTACAGATCAAAGCTAGCTAAGTTGCAATTAAAAACAATTGTAAAATTATGCTAGAATATGTAGCGATTAAATTTACAGGACCTGAATAAAAACACTGCTTATGTGGATTCTTTATTCGCTTTATAGGAGTTAAAAAACAATGCTGAATTTTTTTTATCACAATCTTGCTCCGTAGGACTTCCCAAATCTTTAATACGAAACTCCATAGAGGACTTGAACGCACCAGAACGCTTTGGCATAATTTAACATGTCAAACATCGCTGCGCATCACCTTTCCAGCGTTGCGAATAACCCGGCCTTGCCCCCGACCGCCAGCAGGACCTTGGGAGCGCAGCGCGGCCTTGTGGACAGCACCGTCTGGTACGAGAGCCGGTGTTCGGGCATGAAGTGGTACTTGAGCGCCTCGTTGAGCAGGTGTTTGCAGGTGTGGTCGTCGCGGATCAGGTGATTAGCCTCGTAGAGCCGCGTGAGGAACTTGACGCTCAGCAGCGGCAACCGGACGCAGTGCAGGAGCTGCGCCAGATACTGCTGTCGCTCCGTCAGGTCGTACTTGATCCAGGACTCCAGCGCGAAGAACACCGTCTCCTCCGTCACCACGTTCAGGCAGTCGTTGGACACGATCTCGTCGAGCTCGGCCCGCGTCAGCTCGAAGAACTCCTCCATCTGGCACACCTCCTCGAAGTTCTGGCAGATGAACTTGCTGGCCGCCAGGCACAGGTCGTGGCAGCCGTAGGTTTCGGCGAAGCGCGAGATACCGATGCAGTTGCCGGCGTCGAGCTGGCTCTCCAGAAAACTGCAGCACTCCTTCAGAACCAGCTTGACCTGCAGGAGGTTAGCGGCGGGAAGGAGAGACTCCACCGTTTCCTGTGAGATGAACACCGTTCCTGTGTAAGCGTACTCCACTATGGCCTGATGGAGGGACGGAAACATATTAAATGAAACATGTTGACCTCCACACTGTGTTTATCTATGCTTTTTGTCACTGTTTATACACTCTTATTTGTGTTTATAAATCAATAAAAAAACTGTCTGGAAGACAAAAAATAAACATGTTGACCTCTAAAACTGCTAGAAAATCAAAGCCATAAATCTGTGTTCCAAATTTGAGGTTGATATCTCAAAAAATGAGCTTTCAGTGAGAGTTTTTTTGGGCGCAGGACCAGATTTGGGATTTGCAGTAGAGTTTTTCTCTCTCAAATATTACAAGCACACAAACCCACAATTTTTTTTAATTACACACACACAAACCACACACTGACATCCATACCAACACATCCAAACAATTACAACTGCATAATTTATCCAATTGGCTCTATAATACGCAGAAGCAGAAAACAGGAATAAAGCGAGTATTTGCGTTACAGGCCAAACCTGACAAAATGACGCCATCTGGTAAAACATTGCCAAAGCCTTGCCAATAGAATTTAACCCTGTTAACAAAGATTGCATCATTTTATAGTTAAATGCCCCTGGGATTAAAAATTGCAGTTTTAATGGGGACATTTATGTCTTTAAGGTCCTGAGAGGAATTATTTTGTGTTACTAGAGTAAAATAGATTTGTTAAAGGAAATGGTGGTGAAATATTAAAATTCCAAAAAAAACACACACCTGTACCAAAATGTATGCAGTTGGCATTCACACAGGCAAAAAAATAAATAAGACAAAAATGTGCATAATGGTTAACTAAAATGCTTCATCAAGAAGATTCATGGGAAATCTTGTGTTATTTAAAGGGGTGGTATAATGCCTGTAGGGTATGAGCGCAGAATCATGGAGTCAGCATTCCTTAACACAATAAACACACGTTAACAGGGGTTTCTAAAACCCCAACCTATGACTCTTCCAATTCTAAATCTTCCGTTAGCGCCAGCCAGTCTGGAGGGTAGATTAGTTTGTGACACCTTTACAGCGTAATGAGTCCCCACAGAGATCCTCGCGCGATCCTGATTTGTTCGCGAGCCAACATCCAAGAAGACCGTTATCTCCAAACCCCCCTCCCAGCGAGGAAGGAATGCCAGATGCGCAAATGGACAACACACACTCACACACACACACACACACACATATATGCATCTATAACATTAAAACCCAGAAATGAGTGATTATGAAATGTAAACATGATGTATTCCTGTACGTTTGAAGTTTATACTGTATCCTGTCTATCTAGGACTGTTAGTTATGTAGTTGAACCTTGCGGACTTCTATAAAGGTCTAAGAGTTTATATATATCCTTGTATGCGTAACAAACACGGAGTGATTGGTATTAAACGAAATCGCTCAACTTGCTCGAGCCAAATATATGTAAGAAGTTAATGAAAAATATAGTTTACTATGTTTTCCATCTTTGGAGTGAAAAGAGACCAAAACTAACATCACTGGTGTTCTTAGATAACGGCGTTTACGACCCAAAGGAATGTTCACAGAACTGCCACCCTCTCTGAATTCTAACCAAGGAGGAGAAATGAATCCTGTATTCATATATATACAGTATATGCTATTATATATCCACTTGAGAATTGTATGAACAATGTATCTAAGTTCCCTATTTCATGAGTTGCCTTTTTGTGGTTTGGTCTATGTTTCTCGACAACTCTAATGCGATAATGTTTAATGTTTAACCAAATCCATTTGTGGCAAGTTTGGTCTTGATAAACTCCAATCTTCATTCCCCATTTGTTAATTGACATTACATTTTGCTAAACTTGTGACACATTAGTATTATAAGAATTGTGAAGATTCTGCTCTTAAACACCCTAATTTCGTCGGTTTCAAATGTCTCTCTCTTAGACAAAGAGCAATAAAAACCAAAGTCCCGCCTGTGAAATTCCAACCCTCTAATTGGCCAAGTCAACAGGAAGAGGCCGGATTTCTCCAAGGTGATAAATGACGCTTCCCCCCTCCGCTCGTCTCTCTGTTACTCTGACTGTCAAAAATGTAGGGTCTCGCCTCCGGGCGAGCTCTTCGCCTTTCTTTTATTTGTTTCTAGTTTAGTTTGTGTTTTTCAGTCTTAGATAAGTCTCCGTGTTTAATTCCAATCGACGAGTGAAAAGAACACCGCGTGACATATCTCTTCAGCAAATCCATCTACAAGGGACCTTTAAACGAGCGCGCGCTCGTTTTGAAGGAGAAACACGCGCACGTGACCACGTGGCGAGAGACGCACACACGCGTCTTCACCGGCCATGCGAAGATGTGACGTTAACTCCGCGTGATTTCCCCGTAGAGATCTTTATTTCTTTTCTTTGTTAGTCAAAGTTTTGTTTTCCGTAGTCGACTCTGTTCACTTCCACAAAGTGAAACAAACTTAGCCGAACTATTTTCCTTTGGTAATGTTACCCCAAAGACTTGGAAACTCCGTTCAACGCGCGCCAAGCAGCACCCAGTGACGCTTCCTAAAGGACTCCGCTCACGCACGCGCAGGAATGCCACGACACAGAGAGACCCAGAAACTTAAGTATATCTCTTTATAGAGCTTCTAAGAAGCATTAAGATGATGTTTTCGTGTTGTCACAGGCAGGGGACTGTCAGGGGAATGTTGCCAATGCTCTCTCTCTCTCTCTCTCTCTCTCTCTCTCTCTGTCCCTTCCCCTCTCACACGTGTTTCCATTGTCCACACTCTATGCATTTCTCATTCATCGATGCCTTATCGTGTATTGTTGTTTATTATGTTTGTAAATACATATATCCCATGTAACCGTAGTAAATACATAAGTAGTTCTGCCTTATTAAATTCATTATATTCATCTGATTGATGTACTGCCTTTTTGCTCATTTAAGTCCCTTAAGTGCCAAAAGATCTTATAGCAACAAGCTTACAAATTAAAGATACTTTAAAGAGTATGTGTTTATAGGGCAGGAAACCCAATTCTTGTGGCCACAGAATTGCTTTTCCTGAAATCCTATAAAGTAAGATGATATTGTGGATTCCCACAGATATTAGTCTGACAATTGAGCTAATTAATTTTGCCTGGTTTGTAAAACGTGGTCCGTGCAGGTAATTGCAATCAACTTGTGGTTAAGTGCAAGGATACACAAGCATGCATGCAGGTAAAATTACATATCATCCCTTATCGGGAGTTTTATTAACATGTAAGACTGATCTAATCCAAACATGTATGAACAATTATTAATTACCAATTATTAATTATGATATGCAAATTCCCCACGGATTAGATCCGCCCAGAGTCTTTACATAATGGTGGAGAATGCGGGCACATTTTAAACTTGTTTTTGAGCAATTCAGTTTCAATCGATGTCTATATTGTGATTTAATAATGTACGCGCGCCTCGAGTGAGCGAACGCAACGCAACGCGAACTCACTGGCTGACTGATTAAAGGCACAAAGCCGAGTCCAGTTCAGCACATTAACAGCTGCAAAATAATGTCTAACATTCCTTTTGCCATTGTTAATAACTAAAAGTAAAACTGCAGTTTCATAGTATTAAATTTGTCCAACAAAAGACGAAGAAACCTCTTTTGAATTGTGACATTTTAATGTTAAACTCCCCTGTCCGAACGAGATTCTTCTGTCAGGGTGAAGACTAGATTTAGTGAAACGATGCTCTTTCACTATTCTTAAGAAAGGCCTGATATTATAATCGTTAGATTAACGATGAACTCCTGGTTAAACATTGACGTAGCTACTCAATTGTAAAAAACCTAAAGCATATTTAATCATAAGTGCTATTTGATAATATGTCATGGGAGTCGAAAAAACAGACGAATATTTCCTGTTTTATTTTTGCACGACGCAGCGAAGCAATCCTGCCAGACGTGTTTGTTAAAATATAGCACCAAAAAATCCAAAACCGAAAAACATTTTTAATCATAAGTGATATTTGATAAATGTTATTTGGATTCGAACGACAGACGTATAATTCCTGTTGTCCATATTAGTGTGTGGAAGCGAAGAAATCCTTCCGTGCACACGTGTGTCGAATAGAAAAAACCCGCCGAGGTTTAAAATTCATAAGCGAACACGTGTGAATAATAGCGCTAATTGTTTATGTGGGAATTGAAAAACCGATGCCTAATTCCGGTTGTCCCTATGTGTGTGTGTAGAAAAAATTCCTGCCACGCCGTTTTGTGAAATATAGCTGAAAAAAAAAAAACGCTGAGATTTTATTTTGGATAAGTGTGATCTTACAGAAAACAAAACGTCTGCACGCTCAAATTTGAATCACACATGGAAGCAGGGTGGTTGTTATTCCGCTGACAAACACTAGAGGGCAGCCCTTAGGCCTAAGTGCTTGACAGTTCTCGAATTACGCACCGCCCCCTGACTTTACCCTCCATGAGCGAAATGGCGCCATCTCGTGGACACTAGTAACGAGGCCGTCTTTTCCTAAACAATCTCTCTCATCACAATTTCAGATTTTTCCAGTGAATTTCTGAAATTGTGTTTCTAACTTTCAATGCATGTGCAAGTTCCAGTTTTACTAACATGATTTCACTCCCGACTGTGTACACTTATTTTGAATTTGGTTCAAACCACAGTTGAATTTAAAATTTAAAAGTAAGCAGTTACAGTTTCTGATGACCACTTAGGAGGAATGCGCCCCTTGTGGCCTCCCCCCTCTACGTCAGCTCATCACTTAGTTCCTAACAATCATTCTTTTCTGAAGTGGCTTTCTCCCAGTTGGTTTTATCTTGGTTATTATCATTGATACCTCACCGTAGTCGTGATCATCATCAAATATAATGCCAACCTTTAATTTCCTACACTTAATCAAATTTGGTTTGAAACAAACAAATTTCAAGATCAATTTGAATTAAGTCTCCTTTCCTGTTGGGAATGGTTTTATGGCTTTATTACTATATTTCCTTTTTTCAAATTATTTTTAATAATTTTGATTTGATACGTTATGACAACTGTATCCTTACTATTCTAGAAGTTACTTAACATCTATGCATACGCTTGATTTGAATTGTATTTAAACCAGTTTGAATGCAATTTAAATCAAGTTCTCTGTCAGCCAGGTTGACCACTAGGAGGAAGTGGCCCAAACCCTTAGTGGCCCAAACGCGCCACTACAGCTTGCTTCCTCCTGTGCTCTTCCTGCTGCACTTAATCTCTTCTCTGAATGGAGGCTAGGTTGTTCTGATAATTAAAATTGTCATAATTCCCTTTTTGTTTGTACCATAATTTTAGTAAAACCGTTGCCTTTGATTTTTCTACAAAAAAATAGACACTCAATTTGATTTAGATAGAGAGAGCTTTAATTCACGTTGAGGTTCACTTGTCCTTCATCCTGTTTTGTGTTTGTAGGTAGAAATTTCTCTCGTGCTGTGGTGATTTGACAGTCATCTCTGCTTGGGGTCCAGCTGGCTGGTTCGTCTGACCTGCGTCACCAGCGCTGACTGAGCACGGGTCTCGGACTTTCCTGTATTTCTCCGTTGGTGCAGCCCGCAACACGACATCACCAATTTGGCACTGCCGGTTGTGTTCAAGGTCGGGTTGCGTGAGGGCACACATCGGTACAGATATGCGGAAGGGCCCGGGACACTGCTGTCAAGTGTTTGGGGACGACAGAGAGACCAACCAAAATGCTGACTCCAACCCGAATGACCTCAGTTCACCCCAGGGAAACTAGAAAAGGTATTAAATCCATCACTTAGTATTGGCCACAGAATCTAGAGATTCCCCCGGTCATTGAAGTGTTTGGCTCCCTCCTACTCTCCTAGCCACAAATCGCAGGCTTAGGCCTCCTCTTCCCCTGTAACACTTCCTGTGTACTATTAACGCCATTTCATTACAGACCTTTCCATCTTGGACGGTTGCATGTTACATAAAACTTTGCTATCTTGCCATTGCTCTTTTCTGTTGTGCTCTGCTCCTTTCAGTTCACTTAGAGACAGAACCTATCTGAGACAACAAGGAACGCTGAATAATAGTTTGACAACCAAGCCGTTAGCATCAACAGGTGACCCCTAAGCTACCGCCCCGTTAAAAATCTTTATTCAGGCCATGCTGACCTACCCAAATTGTCCTACCAAATGATTTAACTGTCGGCATCAGTTAACCAAAATTTTCATACGCGGCATAGCCCGTATTATAGCTTGTTAAACGTAGAACGAACCTGCATACAGATAGCTTTATTAATCCCCAAGGGGCAATTTAGTTCCATTGGTCTCTCTGTGTGTGTGTTGTGTTCCTCTCGCCCACAGTGAAGCCAGTATGTTCCGGTCCTACAGTCCCACAACCCGCTGGGACAACCTGGAGACATGGCTGAGATTCATGAAACCTCCATTCCTGACCAAGGTCGCCAGTGACTCAGAGCCCCGAGCCAAGAGCATCGCAGACGTGGACAGGCTGATGGCGCACAAACCAAGCCAAAGCTCCCACGACAAAGACCGGTCAGATACGTCAACCTCACTTGCCAGCTGATCGCACAAGCACGTCTCCACGAAAGGAGCCGCATCGCCCTGGAGCACAAAGTTGCAACGCTAAGGATGCAAGCCGAGGATGACAACGACCCTGAGCTACAGAAGGAAGTGGAAAGACTTCAAACTGCCCTATCTGATCTTCATCTGCACATAGACCAAAGAGTGCAGTCAGAGAAAAGAACCAGAGAGGAACTCAACGAGAAACTCCGACAAAAGTGAAGCCCCTTGCAAAGAGCAGAGACTGAACTTAAAGAGACTCGAAAGCCACGGCCTGCGAAAGAAACTCGCAAGAGGCCCGTGCTACCATCCACAAGCACGTTCAGCAGAGACAAGATCTCGAACACGAACTTGACACCGTTCACACAGAGTTGAAACCCGCTTATAGACTGCAGAAGGACCGGGAAGGGGAAACGCGCACCACAAAGTTTCCCTGACCAGCCAGTCCGCACCTTTCAGCCAAGAACCCAGAGCTGTACAGGGGGGGTGAAAGCCCACTGTTCAAAACATCACCAGCCAGCCCACAAGAACCCCCGTCAGCAGCGAGGGGGGGAAGAGCCTTTCCAGGAGAGCCCCGGCCACTAACCACGGCATGGCTCCCAAAAGACTTAACAAGCTGGCCAGAAACATCCCTATGTTCACTCCGAACCATGCAGGAGGCCACAACGTGCACGCCATCCGCAGGACATTGACTTTCACTTACAAACTGTTACCAACGTCACCGCGTGGGACAGATTGTACCTGCTCAGAATCACGTCCAGTCGTGATGCGCGCAGCGTCCTCGACCGTCAACCAGAGACAGCCCAGAGCGGAACCCCTCTCGACATGCCACTGGTAAGCACAAGTCTGAACCCACATCAAAAAAAAAAACAGTGCCGCCACATCTGAGACAGCTGAGACCCTGAAGTCGCTGAAAGAGCTTCTTCACAAAAGACTTTCCAAAGGAGACAAGAGGGACAAGACAGACATCCTATGTCTAAGCGTAAGACCTGAACCAGGCAACCAGAACACTGCTCGTCAGCCTCAGAGCACAGAGCTAACTGTCACATCACAAAATGACAGCATCACCCAGCCACCACAGCTGACAGCTGCACAGCCTGAGCGACACAGCACAGTTTCCCACAGCTGGGTCCAAAAGGCCCAAAATACCTAGAAATGCTGCTTGTCTGTCTGTCTCCGCAGAGAACTACACAAGACCGGCCCTAACCGCCCATCGATCACCACACCAGCCCCTACGCTAAGACTCCTGGGGAACCTGATCGAAAAAGGGGGTGGCCCGGAAACTCTACCTAGCCATCACTTTGGAAAATGAGGTGAGCTTGGAAGCCCTGGTAGACACCAGCTCAGACCTCACTTTAATGTCAGCTCAGCCCTTTGAAAGACTCGGCACTAAAGCTAAGAGCAAAGATCGAACTCTTATACCCCAGACGTGACAGCTGAACGTGCAGTCGTACAGCCAGAACAACATCCGGCTCGAACAAGTAGTTCCCAGGAACTCCAGCAGCCATCCATGGGTACACAGCCTCAGCACCAAGTCAAGATTCAAGTTCACTACCCTGCACCTTCCAGCTCGCCAGAGACCAAGAAATGCTGCTCAACGATGCGTGAACTGATACAGAAGGCCTCTAACACATAAGGCCTCCTCAGAAAGGGTCCCCTAAGATTCCATTGTTTCCGAACTGCAAAACCAGAAGGCACACAGAATGAACATAATGCAAGACTCTGTAAAAGGGTCCCTGGTCAGCATAAAACATAAAACTTTTAAAGTAGATGAAAATGTGTGCTCGAAGAGAAGCAAGACTCTGCATTAGACAATTTAGAATTTAACTGATTTAAAGAAAATCTTGAATGGACGTGTATGCCTCACCTGCCAACACACTATGCACAACTTTTTCGAAACAAACATTTGCTACATGCTGGTTGAAATGACACTGCTAAACATTAGTTTCCATGACAATAAAGGGTTACAGGAAACCCTAGCTCCAAATAAGGCATACGTCACCTTGACGCCATAGTGTAGGAAAACCACCTGAGTTGAAACTACTGTTAACCTACAGGTTTAATTTGATCATTGCAATCCAAACGGAACACAACATGCGATAAGCATTTTGATCACTGGTTGCTGGCTTGTCTAAATGCAGATAAAACAATAGCTGGAATTGACATCTCTACTGTAAGTGAAAGAGTCTTAGATTTCCTTAATATAAGTAAGTTCAGCAGTAAAGCGTAAGTCTGTTTGACAAAAAAAAAAAAATCTCATCTCAGCAGCTTGTAAACTGTACCGATATCTATCCTGCTTTGGTTAAAGAAATCCAAATTGCAGTATTGCTAAACCTGTTTCTGACAAAGGAAGCTCAGGACAGTGTTATATATACGTAGACCTGGGTGATGCTCCCCTTTCTACAATGTAAAGGCCTTACAAATTATTGTTAGATTGATGTAATTCACCTAAAATCTTTAGCTGCATCTACAAGCAGAGAGCTACCTAGCGATCAAAACTGTTCACTCGCTGAAGAGCCAGCATTTGTGCATGAGAGGGACGTAACTATAGATGCTTAGACAACCTTTGTCTTACAGCAAATCTATTTCCTTACTCGGTAAACAAATAGAATAAGTTGTGTAAAGTAAAGAGAAGAATTACATGAGTAAAACTAGCAAATGCCAAAACACAGTCGCATTTTACTTAATGTAACGTCAAGTTCTCAAAAGACTTTAAAGTATAGGCGCCCCCTTATAACCCTTTTAACCCGTTAAAAGGTGCAGACATTCTTCAGGTACTGTCGAATTGTTCTGACATGCTCTAGTTCCCATGACAATGACTTGTCACAGGAAGTGCTAACTCGTGATGTCACGTTGTAAACAAACCAGCCTAGGTGGCTAAGCTAACCTAACCTAGCGTCCATCCAGCTTAGGCTAAGCTAACCTAACCTAGCTTCCATCCATCCAGCTTAGGCTAAGCTAACCTAACCTAGCATCCATCTAGCTTAGGCTAGGCTAACCTAACCTAACATCCATCCCGCTTAGGCTAAGCTAAATAATAACTTCTACAGTTAGCATCATTTACTTTAAGCCTTAATTACAGCTGCTGTTTATACAGCCCAAAGTATTCTAGAATACTTTCTTTAACCCCAGTTAGGGTTTGTAATTCTTCACTTTCCGTACTTTCAATTCTACTCAGCTAAAGTTCACCTTCACTAGTTAGGCATAGGCCTTGCTGAGCACTGTAGGCTAAATCGCCAATTAAACTTAAGCTTAAGTACATGTAAAATGTGTAGCTAGAGAAGAATCTGTATAGTAATGAGAATTTTCATCAGCATGTTGACTAAACATTTGAAGGGACACACAAAGTGGTCTTGAACACGCAACCGCTGTAACCCACCATCGAGTGTTGGTCCAAGCGAATTCAAAGTTTAGTCACTAGTGCTACTGACTATTCTCACATTCAGATCATTCCCGCTGTTGTGACCACTCACCCACGTTTTATTTTTACTTTAATAATAATAGTATTCAGCTATTACCTTGTCTTTTCGGTCATCTATATGATTCAATTCCATTTCCTCTCTTGTTGGAATGTGGTTCCATTTCCCATAGGGCCCAGAAAGGAAACAGACACCTTTATTTGTGATTTTGTTTATTTTCAACAAGTGCACTAATTTTTATGACCCTGCAACACAAGTAATTTCAACGATTACTAGGGCATAACTATAGTCCTGAGGATTGATAATAAGCCTAATTTGAATAGGAAAGCTGTCCTTTTTCCCCCTATCATTCACTTCGTCAAGCCGTAGTGAACCACTAGTTAAGTCCTGAGAAATAACTGACTTAAGATGGTTCTTATGACTAAATTATTTCATCTCGGCTATGCCCTTTCCGGGAAATACTCTCGGAACCACATAAGTCTTAGCCTCCTAACATCCACAGCTAAGATGATAAGGATACAAGACACACTTCACTAGCTAGATACACGTGAAACGCATAGCTTTATGCTACATTCCTAGCGAACCCATTAAACCTTGGTTCTGAACTTTTAGGGTCATGCATTAGTCTCACCCCAAGTGCGACAAAATGTCACAGAGCCTCTGTTTAACCTGACCTTAACGTTCCAGCTTACCAAAGACTATGACAAACAATGGACACTGAGAAACCACCTCTCATACCCCTCCAACCACCCACGAACGCCGTCTGCACCCACCGACAACCAATGCCCCAGACAACCGACGTCTACCGGCACATGCTGCGTGCACAAAACAACATTCAGCGTTCTGCACCTGATGCCATCACTGCGCCACAGCTTGTGGTGCCACAGTGCAAAAGGGGGGTCATGCCAATGTATGCCCATGACGCACCATGTGCTGCACACCGCAGCACCAGAGACACTTGCAAGACACCGAACCAAGTGGCATACCGGCGTCCTCAAAAGCGGAAAGACTGTCCTAGCCAACCAAGGACGACACTCGCTGAAATTTTTCCTCCCTTTCTCTTTCTCTCTCCCTTTCACTTTTACCAGGATGCTGCTGTGGTTTGCCATCCTGTGCCTTCAGTCGACCAGAGGCCAGCCGCAATCGGACATCTCACCAGGTCCGGCATCAGGCATCGTCCTGAGGGAACAACCGGGACTCCTGATCACCAACTGCCGGACCCACACCCAGAAAGTATATGTTCGACTAGACCCGCGTAATGTTTACAGAGCACATTACCCCAGCGCAGTGGCCCAATACAGTTGGGCCGGTGCCCGATGGACAGAGGACTCCCTCACTCACGCTGAGGCCGATGTCAGGCACATGCTCAACCAACTTGAGAAAATGACTGTCACACAAGCGGAGCTAAGTGGACACAACCGCCGCTCCAAACGGTTCCTTGGAGCTTTGCTCGGAGCCGCCGCTGCCGTCGGAACTCTGTTCAACATTGGTAGGTCTAGTGTCAACTCAGTGAACTTAGCCACCGTGAGACGGCACGTGGCCGAAATCCGGACTGAAATCCCACAGATAAAAGAGCAACTCAACACACAAAGTGCCTCCCTTCAGACCATCGGCAAGACTTTGAGGGGAACTGTGGTGGTTCTCAACACTCACAGCGTCCTGCTGAACCAGACCGTGAACTCTATGAAACAGCTGTTTACGGTTTTCCAGAATGACTTTGCTCAAACTCAGCTGGTCACAGCCCTGATGGCAGACATGCTGCGGGAGGTGAGCTCTTCCATTGACAGCCTAGCCATGGGAAGGATTCCACCGTACCTGATACCCTTAAGCCTTGTCCAAACGGTGCTGGCTTCCGCCGTCACCACGCCAACTGACCCTCTACAAATACACCTCACCTGTTGTCCAAGCCTGGACCGCAGCCGACACCGCGCTGTGTATCTCTATGGTAGTCAGCCACATCCTGTCACTAGGCCTGGCCTTCATCCTGTATAGGAGGCTCAACGAGATGCGAACATCGACAGCCAAGCTCAAGAAAGCAGTGTCTGGAGGTTTCCGACGGAACCCCCGGAAAGAGGGGATCACACCAGACACCGCTTTGAATCTCATCGAGCTGAGCCCTCAGCCTCAATAACCACCTGCTACAAAACCCTCATGATTCACCTGCCATCCGCCATTGTGATGATTGTCGTCCGATGATGTCTCCGCAGAGACGTCATCCGACGAAAAGGGGGAATGTAGGGTATGAGCGCAGAATCATGGAGTCAGCATTCCTTAACACAATAAACACACGTTAACAGGGGTTTCTAAAACCCCAACCTATGACTCTTCCAATTCTAAATCTTCCGTTAGCGCCAGCCAGTCTGGAGGGTAGATTAGTTTGTGACACCTTTACAGCGTAATGAGTCCCCACAGAGATCCTCGCGCGATCCTGATTTGTTCGCGAGCCAACATCCAAGAAGACCGTTATCTCCAAACCCCCCTCCCAGCGAGGAAGGAATGCCAGATGCGCAAATGGACAACACACACTCACACACACACACACACACACATATATGCATCTATAACATTAAAACCCAGAAATGAGTGATTATGAAATGTAAACATGATGTATTCCTGTACGTTTGAAGTTTATACTGTATCCTGTCTATCTAGGACTGTTAGTTATGTAGTTGAACCTTGCGGACTTCTATAAAGGTCTAAGAGTTTATATATATCCTTGTATGCGTAACAAACACGGAGTGATTGGTATTAAACGAAATCGCTCAACTTGCTCGAGCCAAATATATGTAAGAAGTTAATGAAAAATATAGTTTACTATGTTTTCCATCTTTGGAGTGAAAAGAGACCAAAACTAACATCACTGGTGTTCTTAGATAACGGCGTTTACGACCCAAAGGAATGTTCACAGAACTGCCACCCTCTCTGAATTCTAACCAAGGAGGAGAAATGAATCCTGTATTCATATATATACAGTATATGCTATTATATATCCACTTGAGAATTGTATTAACAATGTATCTAAGTTCCCTATTTCATGAGTTGCCTTTTTGTGGTTTGGTCTATGTTTCTCGACAACTCTAATGCGATAATGTTTAATGTTTAACCAAATCCATTTGTGGCAAGTTTGGTCTTGATAAACTCCAATCTTCATTCCCCATTTGTTAATTGACATTACATTTTGCTAAACTTGTGACACATTAGTATTATAAGAATTGTGAAGATTCTGCTCTTAAACACCCTAATTTCGTCGGTTTCAAATGTCTCTCTCTTAGACAAAGAGCAATAAAAACCAAAGTCCCGCCTGTGAAATTCCAACCCTCTAATTGGCCAAGTCAACAGGAAGAGGCCGGATTTCTCCAAGGTGATAAATGACGCTTCCCCCCTCCGCTCGTCTCTCTGTTACTCTGACTGTCAAAAATGTAGGGTCTCGCCTCCGGGCGAGCTCTTCGCCTTTCTTTTATTTGTTTCTAGTTTAGTTTGTGTTTTTCAGTCTTAGATAAGTCTCCGTGTTTAATTCCAATCGACGAGTGAAAAGAACACCGCGTGACATATCTCTTCAGCAAATCCATCTACAAGGGACCTTTAAACGAGCGCGCGCTCGTTTTGAAGGAGAAACACGCGCACGTGACCACGTGGCGAGAGACGCACACACGCGTCTTCACCGGCCATGCGAAGATGTGACGTTAACTCCGCGTGATTTCCCCGTAGAGATCTTTATTTCTTTTCTTTGTTAGTCAAAGTTTTGTTTTCCGTAGTCGACTCTGTTCACTTCCACAAAGTGAAACAAACTTAGCCGAACTATTTTCCTTTGGTAATGTTACCCCAAAGACTTGGAAACTCCGTTCAACGCGCGCCAAGCAGCACCCAGTGACGCTTCCTAAAGGACTCCGCTCACGCACGCGCAGGAATGCCACGACACAGAGAGACCCAGAAACTTAAGTATATCTCTTTATAGAGCTTCTAAGAAGCATTAAGATGATGTTTTCGTGTTGTCACAGGCAGGGGACTGTCAGGGGAATGTTGCCAATGCTCTCTCTCTCTCTCTCTCTCTCTCTCTCTCTCTGTCCCTTCCCCTCTCACACGTGTTTCCATTGTCCACACTCTATGCATTTCTCATTCATCGATGCCTTATCGTGTATTGTTGTTTATTATGTTTGTAAATACATATATCCCATGTAACCGTAGTAAATACATAAGTAGTTCTGCCTTATTAAATTCATTATATTCATCTGATTGATGTACTGCCTTTTTGCTCATTTAAGTCCCTTAAGTGCCAAAAGATCTTATAGCAACAAGCTTACAAATTAAAGATACTTTAAAGAGTATGTGTTTATAGGGCAGGAAACCCAATTCTTGTGGCCACAGAATTGCTTTTCCTGAAATCCTATAAAGTAAGATGATATTGTGGATTCCCACAGATATTAGTCTGACAATTGAGCTAATTAATTTTGCCTGGTTTGTAAAACGTGGTCCGTGCAGGTAATTGCAATCAACTTGTGGTTAAGTGCAAGGATACACAAGCATGCATGCAGGTAAAATTACATATCATCCCTTATCGGGAGTTTTATTAACATGTAAGACTGATCTAATCCAAACATGTATGAACAATTATTAATTACCAATTATTAATTATGATATGCAAATTCCCCACGGATTAGATCCGCCCAGAGTCTTTACATGCCCTTTTCACAAGATGTAAAATAAATCTCTGATGTCCCCAGAGTGTGTCTGTGAAATTTTAGCACAAAATACCCCACAGATATTTTTTTATATAGCATGTTAAAATTGTCGCTTTTTGAGGGTGAGCAAAAACGCACCGTTTTTGTGTGAGTCTCTTTAAATGCAAATGAGCTGCTGCTCCCGGTGCAGGGGGCGGAGCTACAAGAGCTTGTGTATGTGTGTCATACAAAGATGGAAAGACTCAAGAAGAAGTGACAACATGTAGAAGCAACCGGACATTTCTGAATGGTGAGTTGATGAATTTATGTTGCTGATGTGGAGTTAACTATCTTTAGTCATTGATTAGCATATTCCGTCATGATAATCTATAAATATTGTTCCCGGGGGCGGGGATTATGTTAATTTTAGGGTTTGTGATGTCACTAACCCGGGAGGAATGTCGTGTAGTTCCTACAAGCCGTTTGTTGTAGTCCTTAAAAAGCGATTTCTGTAAAAGAAAATCTCCCTTTGCTTTGAACTTTGAGCGTTGTAACTTTGCAGATGTTGTTTATGCTCAAACAGCAACATTACACACTAATTAAAGTTAAAAAAGTGAAATTATAATCATAATCAACCGCCCCTTTAACCCGCTGTGTTCACCTTGAGCGCGGCTTCATCGACGCACTGGAACTCCACCTCTGACGTCTCCTTCTCGGACAGGTTTCCCGTGAACATGGCCTTGAAGTATGGGCTAATGCTAGCTAGCACCACCTTGTGCGCGTGGATCTTGGCGTCTCCGACCCGCAGCACGATGTCGCAGAGCTCATGGTCCTGTCGCAGGAGTTGCAGACCCTGCAGGAGCTGCTCGGAGTGAGGCCGCGTCAGACTCGCAAACATGTACGACTTCGCCGACTGCTCCATCTGACACACACAAGACAAGATTACACACAGTTTCCTGTTAGAACGGTGTCGTGTTAGCGGCCCCTGAGTTCATAACTAATGATCTTTACAACAGAAGTGATTCAATCAAAACTAACTTTATCTGGACAATAACTTTATTCTAGATCTGCTGTAAAGCCTGAACTATCTCTGTTACTTTAAACTCCTATTATCACTGTAAAGCTGCTTTGAAACTCTATATTGTTAAAGCGCTGTTTAAATGAAGGAGACTTGACGATAACACTACTAACCCTACTAGTGTCGCTCAGCACTAGTGAACCGATATTGACCAGTTCACTTCAGAGTTAAAATCTCCTGATGATTTACTCTCCTCACGTCATCCAAGATATTCATGCGTTTCTTTCTTCAGTGGGAAAGAAATGAAGGTTTTTGAGGAAAACACTCCAGGATTTTCTCCATATAGTGACTTCAATGGAGTCCAACGGGTCGAAGGTCCAAATGTGAGTTTCAGTGCAGCTTCAAAGTCTCGACACGATCCAGCCGAGGAATAAGAGTCTGATCTAGACAAACCAGCGCACATTTATAACTCAATAAACATTTATATACTTTTAACCACTAATGCTGGTCTTGCACGAGCTGTGATGCGACACACATTACGTGATCAGGGTGAAAGGTCACGCGTGTTCCGGTTTATAAATGTAGAGTGAAAAGCTCTCATTTCATTTTCTCCTCAAACTTCAAAATCATCCGACATCGTTGTTTTACCTTTTATTTATTTATTTTGTAAATGGCGTGTGACTCAGTCGTTGCACATTCGCTTTGTAAACACTGGGTCGGTTCTTACGCCTACGTCATGATTGACCTTACAACCTTTTCAAGCATTAGTGGTTAAAGTATATAAATGTTTATTTAGTTATAAATGTGCGCTGGTTTGTCTAGATCAGACTCTTATTCCTCTGCTGGATCGTGTCGAGACTTTGAAGATGCACTGAAACTCACATTTGGACCTTCGACCCGTTGGACTCCATTGAAGTCACTATATGGAGAAAATCCTGGAGTGTTTTCCTCAAAAACCTTCATTTCTTTACGACTGAAGAAAGAAACGCATGAACATCTTGGATGACGTGAGGAGAGTAAATCATCAGGAGATTTTTATTCTGAAGTGAACTAATCTTTTAAATCACCAGATTGATCTTTTAGATGCTGTTTTCAGTTGATGAATGAACAAAACTTCACTTAACATTATTTGTAGCTCCTGCCATCCAATAATCACAATAACCTTTGATACTTCTGATTTTAAACAAAGTATCAGCTTTCATATCCTGTCAGTTTCCTCACTAAACCCAGTAAATGTGTGTTTGTGTGTTTAATGTGTGTGACAGATGAACCGATCATCTCTTGACTACTAGTTACAGCAGCAAATAAACATCAATGAACATCAGAAGGAATGTTGAAATATTCAGAACAACTTCCTGTAATCAATCATGTCTCATTTAATCGATCAATCAGTGTTTCAAAAGATGCCAATAAAATACTGTCGAGATATTATAGGCTGCAGACTTTTATTCTGTTTCAGTGATGAGAGTAACAGGATCTTGAGTGTGTAAATCCGCAGCTTTCTTCAGTTCTTCAGGGACAAACAAACTCATGAAACCCGTCAGACTCAGATGTTACTCTCATAAAAACTAATTTCTCAGCCTCATGAACAACACATGTATTAACATTATCTAATCGGTTAACATTAGAGAACTCACAACACTGTCAATTAATGTGATTTATCATCAACTGATATCATCAAAGTGAATAAATGCAGTAAAAAAAGTGTTAACTAATGCATTAACTAATCTTAACAAATGAGAATACTTAAAGTTCTTTTCTGGTCATTAACACTCTGCCAATCCTGTATGTGAACACAATCACATGATCAATGCTGCCAGTGAAGAGCTGGAGTTCAAATGGAGAGCGGTGACATCATCACATCAGCTCAATGACATCACACCTCAGCTCAATGACATCATCACACATCAGCTCAATGACATCATCACACATCAGCTCAATGACATCATCACACATCAACTCAATGACATCACACATCAACTCAATGACATCATCACACATCAGCTCAATGACATCACACATCAACTCAATGACATTATCACACATCAACTGTGACATCATCACACAGGGTGGGAAATTAGCACCCGCCACCAGCCAATGGCTGGTACTTTTTCAAAGTGGCGGGTGACTTTGCCTTGTATACCAGCCACAGTGACGGGTAAATTGTAAAACATATTTTTATTGGTTACTACTTAAAACATTCCTTGTACCGGATTGGACATCTTTTGTCAAAGAATGCTGTTGCTAAGTAAAAATAATGCACTTTTGTCGAGTAACTAATTTGATTGGTTTTCAGCGCTGTGCTTTACGGACACAGCGCACGGACACGGCGCTGAACGGACCGTGACGCATATAGCTGAGGTACAGACGAAAGGAAAATTAAAAAAATATACCCGGTGACTGTGTTAAGAGGCCCGCCGCGGAGTCAGCAGTATATGAATGTACAACCTTTTGAGGGCGAAGTAAATAAAAAGTGAAGGTACTTTTCGAACAAGTGGCGCATTGATGACGAAGGGAAAACGAGGGTTCGCTTAGTTCGCTTACTGTCGAACCTATGCGTCGTCCAAAAATGCAAACAATTCGTTCGTTAGAGGAACAACTAACCTTAAAATAGAGTCAATGAATATGACCAATTCTATTCAGAAACGTCCATGCGATCGGCAAAAAGGCAGACCTTTTCGGGACTACGTTTGGATGTGCAAGTAAGTAAATTACTAACTTGAAGTTGTGTTTTGTGATGGCTAGGTAGTAGGGCTGTCACTTTACGTTCGAAAATCGATTGCAGAATCGATCGGACCAACCAACACAAGTTTCGAAAACGAAAATAGAGAATCGATTTTAACTGCCTTTTTTTTAACCAAAAATGTTTTTTAGATAGACAGATCAATACAGTACACAGAACATGTAGGATGTTGGAAAATAACAATGTCTTTTCTGTTAACCGGATGCTTTTTAATATTCGCTATTACTTCAGTGCAAGTAAACAAGGGCGCCGTTATTTGTTGCTTAGTGACGTGTGTGTTCAAGCAAGCCAGAAATGCGCAGATTCTGCGCAATACGCTGTATTTAATATATCACGAGGACTCACTAGTTGCGTATTTGCGCTAAATCCACGCAGATTTGGCATACACGAACTTCCCCAGCAAAGTGGGTAAACATAGAAACCTGCCAAATTGGCTCGTGATATGACAGCGTAACCCGCCAAGGTTCATTTTTATCCGAATTTGGCGGGTGTTAATTTCAATCCTTGAATGCTGCACTCCTGTTTGTCATTGTGCAAAAAACTTCACGCCAATAAATCATCAGAAATATTGCTGACTTGTGCGCGTCTCAAGCGCCCTCTTTACGTTCGTCCTAATGCCTGTTAGTTGTCCGTGGATTTGCCAATATTTGGTGTTGAAAATGGAAACGTCGTTAGACATGGAAAAATCGATTTTACAATCGATTCAATGAACACATACGTCTCAAAAATCGAACAGGATTTTTTCACAAAAGTGACAGCCCTACTAGATAGCTATCATTTTTTTAGTTTAGCGATAGTTTTAGCAGCGGCTAGGATAGGAGCCGATACCGTGGGTGCTCCGGAGCTCATTACGTGTCAGTTAAACTTTTCATCTCCAATCCTATCTGTATTTGTGAGAAGTGGTGCTGTCCTGAGTTGAAAGATAGCCTACTTTATTATCGAGTTAACCCTCTGGGGTCGACAAACGCGCGGGTGCGTTTTGCTGGATTTTTTTCAAATAGCATGAAAATACATTTAAATACTCCATCGTTTATGGTCATACAGACTTAACTAATATTAAAAAATAAACTGTAAAATAACCATGCATAAAATTCTCTCAAAAATACAAACATGTACATACATGTTGCTTACATATTATGGTAGCCCTGTTTGTGCTAATAGTGCTCTTTTTTTTTTTCTTTTTAAAGGGCGTGAGCATCCACGGAGGAAAACATAAATTGGCGCCTGAGTGCAGCATAACTCATATTGTTAAATCGATAAAACGAATGACATATTTGTAATGGACGTCAATGTTATCAAAGTCACAGTTCTCATTCAAAAATTTGAATTCCAGAAAAAGTGGCTGGTAAAAAATACAAGTGGCTGGTAAAATTGGGCATCCAGCAGCCACTGTGGCTGGTGGGCAAAAAAGTTAATTTCCCACCCTGATCACATATCAGCTCAATGACATCATCACACATCAACTCAATGACATCATCACACATCAACTCAATGACATCATCACACATCAACTCAATGACATCATCACACATCAACTCAATGACATCATCACACATCAACTCAATGACATCATCACACATCAACTCAATGACATCATCACACATCAGCTCAATGACATCATCACACATCAACTCAATGACATCATCACACATCAACTCAATGACATCACACATCAGCTCAATGACATCACACATCAGCTCAATGACATCACACATCAGCTCAATGACATCATCACACATCAACTCAATGACATCATCACACATCAACTCAATGACATCACACATCAGCTCAATGACATCACACATCAGCTCAATGACATCACACATCAGCTCAATGACATCATCACACATCAACTCAATGACATCACACATCAGCTCAATGACATCACACATCAGCTCAATGACATCACACATCAGCTCAATGACATCATCACACATCAGCTCAATGACATCATCACACATCAGCTCAATGACATCGAGGTGTACATATTTGCTGTTTAAACTGATATAAAACACACACTGCATTTAAGCAGAGCCTCGACACCTAAATATACAGCAGAACACTGAGACTCACATCGCTGTACGTTATCACACACACTCTCCCTCACACACACAGTCACACACACACACACACACACACACACACACACACACACACACACACACACTCTCTCTCTCTCACTCACTCACACACACACTCACTCTCTCTCTCTCTCACTCACACACACTCTCTCTCACACACAAATAGACACACACACAAACAAACACACACTCACTCACTCACTCACTCACTCTCTCACACACACTCTCTCACACACAAATAGACACACACACAAACAAACACACACTCACTCACTCACTCACTCTCACTCTCTCTCTCTCTCTCTCTCTCACACACACACACACACACACACACACTATCTCTCCTCTCTCTCTCTCACACACACACACACACACACACTCACTCACCTCACACACTCTCTCTCTCTCTCTCACACACACTCTCTCTCACTCTCTCTCTCACTCACTCACTCACTCACTCACTCACTCACTCACTCACTCACACACACACTCACTCACACACACACACAACGACACACACACACACACACAAACAAACAAACACTCACTCACTCACTCACTCTCTCTCTGTCACACACACACACTCTCTCACACACACTCAAACACTAAAAACTCTAACACACTCACACAAAGTCCCAAAAAACATGCTTTTGTAAATCATTTCAAGTCATAGTCATGGCATAAAAAGTCATAATTTTTACATTTTTTCTTATAATTTTCCTTTTTATCTGACGGTTTTCATAATTTCGATTTTTATCATAGTATTATATTATGTAACAGTTTCTTCCATCTCAATATGTCATAACTATGAATGTCATCATTTTGATTCTGTCATAATATTTACATTTTACGCCATAGTTATGACTGTATCTCATGACTCATAATTTCGCCGTTGTATGTCATAATATTGACTTTTTGTTATAACGTTTACATTTTATATCATAGTTATGACTTGCATGATTTTTTTATCTTACGCTTCCCTATGAAGACAAACATGCGCTCTTTCTAGGTAACGTTAGGCATTAGCTTTGACACACAGCCATTCAGATTTCCGAACAGCAAAAATCATATCAGGTGTAATTATTAAGTGAAAACACCAGAGTCATCACAGTCATCTTCGCATATGAAAATCATCTTCATCTGACATGAATCAGCTGATATGAATAAATAAAGCTGCTGATTCTATGCTAACATTAGCATCTGCATAAAAGGCTCAGCACTGCGGCGTTTAACGCTCATTAACACCGTCCTCTGTTTTATTTAATGGTGTAAAGTGCAGTAATAAAGCGTTTAAACAGTGTTTACCTGCATGTCTGCTGATTTCTGGCAGTTTGAAGCGCAACACGGCCGCGACTGTCAGGAAAACAAACACAAATCAGCGCATGCGTCACTTCCGGGAAATCAACGAGCAGAGCAAAATAAAACCGTGACCACTGATCTATAAAATGACTGGATAGCTCGTGACGTCATAAACAGTGAAGCCACCGCGCCGCCATATTGGTATTCCCTAGTGAAGCTCACCGTTATATTGAATCAATAGGAAATGTTATGATTTAACTGAGAAAACATTGCCTAACGAGACACAGTTTTTAAATTTAAAGTCTCCCTGAACATTCTTACAACACTAACATCCTAAGCATTTAAATGGGTATTTGTTTAAAGTAGGAAATTTTACCTGCTTAATAAAAATTGCTTTATTTCTGGGGCGAGGAGCTTGGAGAGTGTCTGGGTGGCAGTAATGGAGTGTTTTATTTGGTAAATTTCCCTTTGAATGAAGAAGAAGAAGAAGAAGAAGAAGAAGAAGAAGCGTACCTCCTCGTTAAACTATGCTTAAGTTAGTTAGTTAGTTATTGTTTATTTGAGTGTCAAACACCTTTTATGGTGCCCAGCCCTCATGGGCTTATTAGACACAACAGCTTCACACATATCTCCAAAATAGCCACGTGATATAAGACAAAATCTCCAACATAGTATAACTAAACCACAAAGATAAATACACATACAAATAGAAATGACATACGGGATATCATACAGGATACAGAATACTTTGCCGTAAACACCAGGCTTTTTCTATAAATTTTGCCAAAGCAAAAACATGATTATCAAACAGCCAGCACAAAATCTCCCCTTCATATTTCCAAAATATATCAGGATTTTTTAACTGAACTAATTCAAAAAGATAGTTCCTTAAATCATAGTATAAAGGGCAATAAAAAACAAAGTGAAATTCATCTTCCACAACCTTGAGATCACAGAATTCACATAAACGTAAATGTTCAGGTATACCCTTAAATTATACCCTTATATTGCTTAAAATATAATATTAAATTTTTTTGTGTAAATAAAACAATTAAAGATTTGTCACTGAAGAAAAATTCCTTTTATATGTGTACTTAAATTATAGCTCTTTCTGATTGTGTTTTATAGATCAGTAGTTTGTTCAAATAAAGTGTTTGATTAGTTAGCAAGAACATGTTCAGGAAATGCATAATACAAATTGAATGGCTTAATGTAACGTCCGTTCCACATCTTATTTACACTGCACACGTCTGCGGCGCGTTTCGGCTGTGATTTGCCTGTCAGACGTGTTTTTTCTTGATTTGGGGTTTCTACCAAGGTTATATTGGTGTGCAATACAATTGGGAGTTTGCACAGGGTGTTTATTTTGAAATTGACAGGATTTTTTTAACTTTTATTTTGTATTTACGGTGCGGCTTGGACGCGGTGTCCGTCAAAAATAGACTCGGCGCCTATCTTTAGTGAAGCGGCGCGGAGAGCCGCATCTAAAACGCGCCGCATCGCGGCTGGTGTAAACGCGTCGCGGCTGGTGTAGCCGTAACGTGCTGCAGACGTGTGCAGTGTGAAGTTTGGAAGTACTCCAGTTTGGATGCTTACATGGACAGCACTGACGCGGACTACTTGTATTTATACTGTCTGGTGAGGTCCGCTCGGCGAACGCGTTCCACGCATGCGCAGTAGATCGGCTTTTTCCAGTGCTTTCACGGTTTTAACCTATAGTGACGCAAAAAATGGGAAGTACGCGGACGCCCGCAAGGAGCCTCCGCGCACACCCTCCGATGACCATTTTTATGTCACGCTGAGCCTAGCGGACCCTCACGCACTCGTGGAAAGTATAAAGGCTCAATATGGAAGGCCAAGAGGGCCAAAAACACATGAATTTTCACGCATATTTCACCCTCTTTGGCCCTCTTGGCCTTCCATAGTCCGCAAGGAGCTTCTGCGTACACCCTCCGATGACGATTTTTATGTCTCGTGGACCCGGACCCTTGCGCACTCGCAGACGCGGAAAGTAGCCTATAAAGGCTCGGTTAAACTCCAGTTTGGACGCGTACATAGACATGGACGCGTACTTGTCCGCGCAGTCACAAAAAATGGGAGACCTGGATCCTCGCGCACTCGCTGACGCGCAAAGTGTAGCACTAGCTTAAAGAGCGCTAAAAAATGTAGATTAATAAACGTCCACTCGCAGTCAGGAAGAGAAAGCTTCTTACTGACTTTTTTAAAGGGGTAATTTTCTCTCTATATATCTTTCTACAATATCCACTCCATGTCGGGGCTTTTGTATTCATTGCATAAATTGGGAACCTTTAGGCTTAAGTTACTAATTTTTCATTATTAATAGTCCTGGTTCTACAGGAGTGCTAGAGATCTCGATGAAGATGAGTAACAGCTTTTGGGTGGTGATGGCGCAGTGGATAAGACACATGCCTTTGGTGTGAGAGACCCGGGATCGAATCCACTGTGAGACATCAATCCCTGAGCAAGACACTCAACCCCCAGTTGCTCCAGAGGCGTGCGACCTCTGAAATATAGCAATTGTAAGTCGCTTTGGATAAAAGCGTCAGATAAATGTAAATGTTTTAGTAATTATAAAGGGAGCGCTCGTCGTGCGCTTTCTAGGCTTTCTAATATCCATTCAGAATTTGTATAAAACTTGTTTTTCATGCTGCTATGGCCAATGGCCACCTACACGCTGTAAAGTTTTGGGAATTACATCCACATTTATGCAGGATTCACTCTTGTAATAGCAATGATTGACATTGATAGCCATAGCATTGTTTATTCCTGAATAAAGCAGCCTTTTTCACTGAAATGGTTGAATAGTCTGCTGACTGACGCACTCATAACAGTCCTTTGCCGCCACCTACTAGACATAACTATGTAAAAATCATATGTACTGAAATCACTGAAAAATCCCCACCAACACACACGACTGACAGCCTGTTTTGTCACAATTTATATGTTTAATATCTAATAAAAAGTATTTTGGAACAAAAATTATTATCACAGTGTCATATCCATCATCCAGTTGTTATTAGGGTAAATACTACATTGGTAAATAAAGCTAGCTAGAATCATTCTGTTGGATGAACACTACTGTTCAAAAGTATCTTCTGCTCACCAAGCCTGCATTGATTTGTTCCAAAATACAGTAAAAACAGTAATATTATGAAATATTATTACAATTTAAAATAATAATACAATAAAATATAATTTATTTCTGTGATTAAACTGAATTTTCAGCATCATTACTCCAGTCTTCATCACACGATCCTTCAGAAATCAGTGTAATATGATGATTTGATGCTCAACAAACATTTATGATTATTATCAATGTTGAAAACAGTTATCAATTATTTTACTTCGATGAATAGAAAGTTCAAAAGAACTAAATTGATCTGAAATAGAAATAGATACTTTATACACTACCATTCAAAAGCGTGCGGTTAGTAAGTATTTATAAAAAAAAATTGGGAAATGAATTAATACTTTTATTCAGTAAGGGCGCATTAAATTGATCAAAAGTGACAGTAAAGACATTTATAATGTAATAAAAGATTCTATTTAAAATAAATGCTGTTCTTATGAACTTTTTATTCATCATAGAATCCTGAAAAATAAAATGTATGACGGTTTCCACACAAATATTAACTGTTTCCAACATTGATAATAATCATAAATGTTAGTTGATCATCATATTATAGTGATTTCTGAAGGATCATGTGACACTGAAGACTGGAGTAATGATGCTGAATCTCATGGACTTGCTTATGTTAAACTTATGAATTATTCCAAATACTGGATCCTGTTTGCCCAGTAGTCCTGCACTCTTGAGTAAAGCTCCCGCACCTGTACTGTACACTCATACATAATCTCTTCTCTACAGTATCATTACAGCCTGATAGGATTTTTCCATCCTTTTGCTACTGTTTAAGTAATAAAAATGTTTTAAAGATAGATAACCTTTGAAGTTATTGACTGCTCCTTCATCACTGGTTTCTGAGACATTACAAAATAATTATTCCTGTGCCACTGTTGAATCTGACAGTGATATCATCCAGTGAGTCTGGAAGCCATCTGATTATTTCGACTCTTTTTGAGACATTTCAATGTATTTTGAAGTCACATGCTTTTACGGGTCTTCAAGTGCCTTATATGTAGTGCCCTGGTATATTGTCCATAATTGCCCTTTTGGGTTTGCTGCTTTGTCACCCTCTAAAAGTATTACTTTAGTAAGTAATTTTAAAGAAGAATAGTAGTTTATCTCTCTTTGTTGTATAACATTGGACTGAAAATGTATGTATATATATAAATTCTTTATCAAAAAAATTAATACATTGTATATATTGATGCATATGATGATCAAATATATTGTGTATTTTGTATAAAATGTATATTGTGAGATAAACCAACTAAACAACCCCCATCCCCAAAAAAAAAAATGATGGTGAATTTTTTTATGTTGGCGACCCCCCATAAGACTTGATTCAATTCAATCACTGGTCGGAGCTACCAATCTCTGTATAACGGCCGCTGGAGCCCTCTGCTGGTAGAGAATCGTAAAATGGTCGATCGAGAACTTCCGATGGCTTCACTTCCGGTGGCTTCACTGCCTGTTGGCAGTTTAGATCGTCATGAGCTATCCAGTCCTTATGTAGATCAGTGACCGTGTCCATCCAACAAATATCGCCTGCACTTTTAAATAAGAGCTTGTTATCAAAAATCATCTCTTGAAATGACTCCTATTTGAATATCAGGTGCACACAATTTTGTGTGTGTGTGTGTGTGTGTGTGTGTGTGTGTGTGTGTGTGTGTGTGTGTGTGTGTGTGTGTGTGTGTGTGTGTGTGTGTGTGTGTGTGTGTGTTGCTCTGATGCAACACTGATGTAACTTAAAATAGACCTGAATGAGAGAGAGAGGGAATCATTTACACATCCAATCACCCCATTGCACTCACATACACTCATATACAGCTCTACTGTACACTCATACACTGCTCTTACTGTACACTCATACACTCCTCTTACTGTACACTCATACACTGCTCTTACTGTACACTCATACACTGCTCTTACTGTACACTCATACACTGCTCTTTCTGTACACTCATACACTGCTCTTACTGTACACTCATATACTGCTCTTACTGTACACTCATACACTCCTCTTACTGTACACTCATACACTGCTCTTACTGTACACTCATACACTGCTCTTACTGTACACTCATACACTGCTCTTTCTGTACACTCATACACTGCTCTTACTGTACACTCATACACTGCTCTTACTGTACACTCATACACTCCTCTTACTGTACACTCATACACTGCTCTTACTGTACACTCATACACTGCTCTTACTGTACACTCATACACTGCTCTTTCTGTACACTCATACACTGCTCTTACTGTACACTCATACACTGCTCTTACTGTACACTCATACACTCCTCTTACTGTACACTCATATACTGCTCTTACTGTACACTCATCCACTGCTCTTACTGTACACTCATACACTCCTTTTACTGTACACTCATCCACTGCTCTTACTGTACACTCATACACTCCTTTTACTGTACACTCATACACTGCTCTTACTGTACACTCATACACTGCTCTTACTGTACACTCATACACTCCTCTTACTGTACACTCATACACTGCTCTTACTGTACACTCATCCACTGCTCTTACTGTACACTCATACACTCCTTTTACTGTACACTCATACACTGCTCTTACTGTACACTCATACACTCCTCTTACTGTACACTCATCCACTGCTCTTACTGTACACTCATACACTCCTCTTACTGTACACTCATCCACTGCTCTTACTGTACACTCATACACTCCTCTTACTGTACACTCATCCACTGCTCTTACTGTACACTCATACACCGCTCTTACTGTACACTCATATACCGCTCTTACTGTACACTCATACACTGCTCTTACTGTACACTCATACACCGCTCTTACTGTACACTCATACACTGCTCTTACTGTACACTCATACACTGCTCTTACTGTACACTCATACACTGCTCTTACTGTACACTCATACACTGCTCTTACTGTACACTCATACACTGCTCTTACTGTACACTCATACACTGCTCTTACTGTACACTCATACACTGCTCTTACTGTACACTCATACACTGCTCTTACTGTACACTCATACACTGCTCTTACTGTACACTCATACACTGCTCTTACTGTACACTCATACACTGCTCTTACTGTACACTCATACACCGCTCTTACTGTACACTCATATACCGCTCTTACTGTACACTCATACACTGCTCTTACTGTACACTCATACACCGCTCTTACTGTACACTCATATACTGCTCTTACTGTACACTCATATACTGCTCTTACTGTACACTCATACACTGCTCTTACTGTACACTCATACACTCCTCTTACTGTACACTCATACACTGCTCTTACTGTACACTCATACACTCCTCTTACTGTACACTCATACACTGCTCTTACTGTACACTCATACACTGCTCTTACTGTACACTCATACACTGCTCTTACTGTACACTCATACACTGCTCTTACTGTACACTCATATACTGCTCTTACTGTACACTCATATACTGCTCTTACTGTACACTCATACACTGCTCTTACTGTACACTCATACACTGCTCTTACTGTACACTCATATACTGCTCTTACTGTACACTCATATACTGCTCTTACTGTACACTCATACACTGCTCTTACTGTACACTCATACACTCCTCTTACTGTACACTCATCCACTGCTCTTACTGTACACTCATATACTGCTCTTACTGTACACTCATACACTGCTCTTAATGTACACTCATATACTGCTCTTACTGTACACTCATACACTGCTCTTACTGTACACTCATATACTGCTCTTACTGTACACTCATATACTGCTCTTACTGTACACTCATATACTGCTCTTACTGTACACTCATATACTGCTCTTACTGTACACTCATACACTGCTCTTACTGTACACTCATCCACTGCTCTTACTGTACACTCATACACTGCTCTTACTGTACACTCATATACTGCTCTTACTGTACACTCATACACTGCTCTTACTGTACACTCATACACTGCTCTTACTGTACACTCATCCACTGCTCTTACTGTACACTCATACACTGCTCTTACTGTACACTCATATACTGCTCTTACTGTACACTCATACACTGCTCTTACTGTACACTCATATACTGCTCTTACTGTACACTCATACACTGCTCTTACTGTACACTCATACACTGCTCTTACTGTACACTCATATACTGCTCTTACTGTACACTCATATACTGCTCTTACTGTACACTCATACACTGCTCTTACTGTACACTCATACACTGCTCTTACTGTACACTCATACACTGCTCTTACTGTACACTCATCCACTGCTCTTACTGTACACTCATACACTGCTCTTACTGTACACTCATATACTGCTCTTACTGTACACTCATATACTGCTCTTACTGTACACTCATATACTGCTCTTACTGTACACTCATACACTGCTCTTACTGTACACTCATATACTGCTCTTACTGTACACTCATATACTGCTCTTACTGTACACTCATACACTGCTCTTACTGTACACTCATATACTGCTCTTACTGTACACTCATACACTTCTCTTACTGTACACTCATACACTGCTCTTACTGTACACTCATATACTGCTCTTACTGTACACTCATATACTGCTCTTACTGTACACTCATACACTGCTCTTACTGTACACTCATACACTGCTCTTACTGTACACTCATATACTGCTCTTACTGTACACTCATACACTGCTCTTACTGTACACTCATACACTGCTCTTACTGTACACTCATACACTGCTCTTACTGTACACTCATATACTGCTCTTACTGTACACTCATATACTCCTCTTACTGTACACTCATACACTGCTCTTACTGTACACTCATACACTGCTCTTACTGTACACTCATATACTGCTCTTACTGTACACTCATACACTGCTCTTACTGTACACTCATATACTGCTCTTACTGTACACTCATATACTGCTCTTACTGTACACTCATACACTGCTCTTACTGTACACTCATACACTGCTCTTACTGTACACTCATATACTGCTCTTACTGTACACTCATACACTGCTCTTACTGTACACTCATATACTGCTCTTACTGTACACTCATATACTGCTCTTACTGTACACTCATACACTGCTCTTACTGTACACTCATACACTGCTCTTACTGTACACTCATCCACTGCTCTTACTGTACACTCATACACTGCTCTTACTGTACACTCATATACTGCTCTTACTGTACACTCATATACTGCTCTTACTGTACACTCATATACTGCTCTTACTGTACACTCATACACTGCTCTTACTGTACACTCATACACTGCTCTTACTGTACACTCATACACTGCTCTTACTGTACACTCATATACTGCTCTTACTGTACACTCATACACTGCTCTTACTGTACACTCATATACTGCTCTTACTGTACACTCATACACTGCTCTTACTGTACACTCATACACTGCTCTTACTGTACACTCATACACTGCTCTTACTGTACACTCATACACTGCTCTTACTGTACACTCATATACTGCTCTTACTGTACACTCATACACTGCTCTTACTGTACACTCATACACTGCTCTTACTGTACACTCATACACTGCTCTTACTGTACACTCATACACTGCTCTTACTGTACACTCATACACTGCTCTTACTGTACACTCATATACTGCTCTTACTGTACACTCATACACTGCTCTTACTGTACACTCATATACTGCTCTTACTGTACACTCATATACTGCTCTTACTGTACACTCATATACTGCTCTTACTGTACACTCATACACTGCTCTTACTGTACACTCATATACTGCTCTTACTGTACACTCATACACGGCTCTTACTGTACACTCATATACTGCTCTTACTGTACACTCATACACGGCTCTTACTGTACACTCATATACTGCTCTTACTGTACACTCATATACTGCTCTTACTGTACACTCATACACGGCTCTTACTGTACACTCATATACTGCTCTTACTGTACACTCATATACTGCTCTTACTGTACACTCATACACTGCTCTTACTGTACACTCATACACTGCTCTTACTGTACACTCATACACTGCTCTTACTGTACACTCATACACTGCTCTTACTGTACACTCATACACTGCTCTTACTGTACACTCATACACTGCTCTTACTGTACACTCATACACTGCTCTTACTGTACACTCATATACTGCTCTTACTGTACACTCATATACTGCTCTTACTGTACACTCATACATCGCTCTTACTGTACACTCATATACTGCTCTTACTGTACACTCATACACTGCTCTTACTGTACACTCATATACTGCTCTTACTGTACACTCATACACTGCTCTTACTGTACACTCATATACTGCTCTTACTGTACACTCATATACTGCTCTTACTGTACACTCATATACTGCTCTTACTGTACACTCATACATCGCTCTTACTGTACACTCATATACTGCTCTTACTGTACACTCATACACTGCTCTTACTGTACACTCATACACTGCTCTTACTGTACACTCATACAATGCTCTTACTGTACACTCATACATCGCTCTTACTGTACACTCATACACTGCTCTTACTGTACACTCATATACTGCTCTTACTGTACACTCATACACCGCTCTTACTGTACACTCATATACTGCTCTTACTGTACAATCATATACTGCTCTTACTGTACACTCATACACCGCTCTTACTGTACACTCATACATCGCTCTTACTGTACACTCATACACTGCTCTTACTGTACACTCATATACTGCTCTTACTGTACACTCATACATCGCTCTTACTGTACACTCATACACTGCTCTTACTGTACACTCATATACTGCTCTTACTGTACACTCATACACCGCTCTTACTGTACACTCATACACTGCTCTTACTGTACACTCATATACTGCTCTTACTGTACACTCATATACTGCTCTTACTGTACACTCATATACTGCTCTTACTGTACACTCATACACCGCTCTTACTGTACACTCATACATCGCTCTTACTGTACACTCATACACTGCTCTTACTGTACACTCATATACTGCTCTTACTGTACACTCATACATCGCTCTTACTGTACACTCATACACTGCTCTTACTGTACACTCATATACTGCTCTTACTGTACACTCATATACTGCTCTTACTGTACACTCATACACTGCTCTTACTGTACACTCATATACTGCTCTTACTGTACACTCATATACTGCTCTTACTGTACACTCATACACTGCTCTTACTGTACACTCATACACTGCTCTTACTGTACACTCATACACTGCTCTTACTGTACACTCATATACTGCTCTTACTGTACACTCATATACTGCTCTTACTGTACACTCATACACTGCTCTTACTGTACACTCATACACTGCTCTTACTGTACACTCATACACTGCTCTTACTGTACACTCATACACTGCTCTTACTGTACACTCATACACTGCTCTTACTGTACACTCATACACTGCTCTTACTGTACACTCATACACTGCTCTTACTGTACACTCATACACTGCTCTTACTGTACACTCATATACTGCTCTTACTGTACACTCATATACTGCTCTTACTGTACACTCATACACTGCTCTTACTGTACACTCATACACTGCTCTTACTGTACACTCATACACTGCTCTTACTGTACACTCATATACTGCTCTTACTGTACACTCATATACTGCTCTTACTGTACACTCATACACCGCTCTTACTGTACACTCATATACTGCTCTTACTGTACACTCATATACTGCTCTTACTGTACACTCATACACTGCTCTTACTGTACACTCATACACTGCTCTTACTGTACACTCATATACTGCTCTTACTGTACACTCATATACTGCTCTTACTGTACACTCATATACTGCTCTTACTGTACACTCATACACTGCTCTTACTGTACACTCATATACTGCTCTTACTGTACACTCATACACTGCTCTTACTGTACACTCATACACTGCTCTTACTGTACACTCATATACTGCTCTTACTGTACACTCATATACTGCTCTTACTGTACACTCATACACCGCTCTTACTGTACACTCATACACTGCTCTTACTGTACACTCATATACTGCTCTTACTGTACACTCATACACTGCTCTTACTGTACACTCATATACTGCTCTTACTGTACACTCATCCACTGCTCTTACTGTACACTCATATACTGCTCTTACTGTACACTCATATACTGCTCTTACTGTACACTCATATACTGCTCTTACTGTACACTCATATACTGCTCTTACTGTACACTCATATACTGCTCTTACTGTACACTCATATACTGCTCTTACTGTACACTCATACACTGCTCTTACTGTACACTCATACACTCCTCTTACTGTACACTCATACACTGCTCTTACTGTACACTCATACACTGCTCTTACTGTACACTCATACACTGCTCTTACTGTACACTCATACACTGCTCTTACTGTACACTCATATACTGCTCTTACTGTACACTCATATACTGCTCTTACTGTACACTCATACACTGCTCTTACTGTACACTCATATACTGCTCTTACTGTACACTCATACACCGCTCTTACTGTACACTCATATACTGCTCTTACTGTACACTCATACACTGCTCTTACTGTACACTCATATACTGCTCTTACTGTACACTCATATACTGCTCTTACTGTACACTCATATATTGTACACTAACACAAATACTCAGAGAGTTATAAGCCATCCTAGAGTCAAACATCTATCTAATACTGCTGCATTCTAGTGTTATTTTAAGTCTTCATATCTTTATTTGTATGGTATAGATGGTAAATAAAGTATGGTAAAAATTTACTAAAATAATAAAACTAAAAAAGAGTTTAAATTATTTTAATACATTAATACCATACTCGGGGAAACAAAAATACTGATATTTTTCTAGCCCAATTTTTGATTATTTGGTTTCTCAGGTACTGTTGGATTTGTGTGCAGAATTTTTTTTGAAGCAGAAAAACTGTGGAGTAAAACTTTGAAATGTCTCCCCCAGTTTCACAGACAAGGTTTAAACCCAGACTAAAATACAAGTTTAATCTGTTTTAACTGAAAATAACTTGCACAGACAGATCTTAAAATACACCAGTGGCATTGTTTTGTCTCAAGAAGCACACCAGTAATGTTGTTTTTCTAAGGCACGATTATAAAAGCTACTTAAATACGCTAATGAAACTAAAGGCATGTGTTCAAGTGGAAGCGCTGCTATTTGTCATGAACTACACCTCCCACAATGCACCGCGCCAAGCATCTGTGGGGTCAGAGTGCGCGTCGCCATGGCAGCGGCTGGTTGTGACATCAGCGCCATTTTGGTTGTGTGTTGTGATGGAAGCAGCGAGAAAATCAGAATCCGACAGAAAAACAACGAAAATCAGACCCAAATCAGACAAATTGAGACCAGAGAGAGCAGATTCAGCGAATCAGACTGAATCACATCGAGAATCAAACCGAATCGGGACGGGAGTCGCTCAGAGTCATTTAGATCTGCAATAATAGGTTTGATTTTCACTCAAACACATAAACACTTCAGGCATTTTAACATTGTTCGATGTTGTAAATTGTACCAGGGTTTTATATGGTAAATTATTAATGAATTATTTCATGTGTTGTCGATTTAATTAAAAAAGAGCATCTTAACGTTAGCGAATCTACCAAACAAACGTCCAATAAGATGAATGAGAATAATGAATACTGTAGAATCACCTCAGTGTCTCGTTATTACACTGAATATGTGCTGTCAGACGATGAATATTGAGAGAATTAACGAGTAAATATCGCAGAAGAGCCACAAGTGGTTTTCCATCCGAATGTTTCCGAGTCATTCCGAATATTCCTGTGAAGATCCGTCAGTCCTGTGAGCTTTAGCTGAACGGAGAGTGATGTTACCCAGCAGCTGGTGTGTATGAACAGCCCAACACTGACCTCAGGTCATCATTCCCCTCAGAGCTTCATCTCAAGTGTTGAACAAACGTTACCAGAACCATCATTCAGAGTTATCTGCCGTTTAATACTGTTTTCCATTCGCTAGCTCAAAAATGGGATTTATAACGTTACATCATTCCTGTTACATATTTATTGAAACAATTTAGTTAGAGACTTTTTTAAACGTTTAAACCTTTTTTCTAAGTAACGTTACTACTTAGAAATTACATTCAGAAGTAATGTTCCCATAATACTTAATGGAATAGAGAAAACATTACCATAATGCTTATCTAACGCTCACATAACCAAGGAAATTTTTTTAAAAACATTTTAAAAACTTGAGTTTTGACCATTCAGAAAAGAATATAAAGCACAAATTTAAAACGCACCGGAAGTTAAAACTCCATGTTTTTTCTCCATAGGGAAATTTTTTTTTTTATGATAACTTATAAATCCACTGTGAGCTACGAGGATGTTAATCGATGGTATTTGCCACTGTTGAATCTATTAGCCCACATTATTTCAACTTAGTTTTAAAATAATTGTGGAATTCTTGTTGAAAACTACATCACCATTGATGCTGTACTGTAAACCCACCAATCAGAGAGTCGCCACAATCAAAGCTCCGCCCACTCCCGTGAAGCACTGCGAATGACATAATCGAGTCGTTCTCTCTACGCTCTAAAATTACTTGTATAAATAGTAGCTATATTTTGCAATAAACTTAAAGTATATTGTTTTAATATATATATTTTTATGTTTCTCAATTGTTTTTAATTTGATTATGCTGTTTACAATGCTAAATGGGATTGTAGTTCTTTCCCTCACTAAAGCCGTTCAGTTCACAGTCTGCTTTTTTGTCTGATTTTCAAATGCATTTTTGCTTTAAATCAAAGATTGTGATGCCATGATTCTCCTCGGAGCTGATTGGCTTGATTCATGGCTTATAACGCTTTAAAATCTCCCTGTAGTCAATAATTGTATCCCTTAGTTGAAACTCATCTTTTATCACAAAAATTACATATTTAAAAGTTTTTTCCCTGAAAAATGTCTTAAAATATCTTGAATGTAATTCGACACCCTTGCCTCATTTAGTAAACTTGGTTCTATGAATATGCAAATGAGCCCCGCCTCCACTCACTCACAGCAGCTCAAAAGGTTTATTTATTATTGCAAAGTTTTTCCCTCCATATTCATACTATATCGGAATGTATGAGCCATAAAAACCTGATGTTTTAAATATGATGCAAGACTTCTTAAAGTCTTCTTAAAAAAATAGAAATGAATGGTAAAAATACTGCAGCTGAAAAAGTGGGCGGGGACTAATGTGTCTCACGTCTGATGAAGTTTGCATCATTGATCCAGTTTTTCTGATTTGTACTGTATAAATCTGTGAATCTTCCCATCTTCAGGTCTGTGTCGCTGCGATGTCTTCGCATCCCTCCTCAACATGACAGATTCCCGTGCGTCGGCTCCGTCTGGACTCCATGATGATTTATGGACTGATCCCTCAGGAGTTACACGAGCAGCTCCTGGACCAGCAGAACTTCCAGAGCCGGACCCGTGGCGTGGAGCAGCTGAAGAGCCTCGTGCTGGATCTGGATCTGCAGCGGGTTTCCTCCGCCAGCGTGGACGAGTTCATCCAGTTCTTACGCCGGCTTCTGGACGACAGCAACTTCAAGGTGTTGTACGGGACCTTACAGCTCCTGAACCTGCTGATCGAGAAGCTGGACCGCGACGTGGACCGGCACTACCGGGAGATCGCGGCGGTGACCGTACGGGCGCTCGGAGACTCGCGTAACGTGGCCCGACGCGAGTACATGCAGGTGTTCAAGCTGTTTCATTTCTCTGTGGTTTTTAATAGTGGTCGAACGATATTGGTTTGTTGATGGCCGATATCTTAGAGAGCAGAGTGGCCGATATAAAGCAGATATTTTTATATATACTTTATATTTATTAAATAAATTAGAAAACAAATCCTTAAAAGAAACATGCTTAACTTTAGATGGCAAGTTCTTGAATCTGCAATCCTATTACCGTTTTTTTTTCTCAAATAAAGTAATTTAAAAATATGTGAATAAAAAGGAAGTGAACACTGTAACGGCACTCAGTAGTCTGGTAATATCGTGCACACTGGTAAATAAAGACAAGGTAACGCTAATTTTACATACAGCACACAGTGAAACCGATATGATTATGACACAGTGGGCAACTGGATATAGCACAGCATATTTTAAAATGATTTAAATTGTTTCGATGCGTCTGTGAAGCTGATCTTCCGTTCACATTCACTCGTACAAATACACACTTCACAAGATATCACAGCTGGATTCTATTAAATCTGCAATGTTTGTGAAATTAAATGTTTATTAGATGTTCAGAGATTTGTTTCAGTGATGTAGATGTGCATATTTTAGCCTGATTGTTTGCCTTTTCTGTTACAAATAATATAAAAGCAACGCTTTACTTTTTGGCACATCATTTTTTGTTTACCAGTTCTGTTTAACAAAGTATTAGATATGAGTGACAGAGATTGTAGACTAATAAAGATGGAGAATGTGAGTGAGTGTGTGTGATCAGCCGCTGCCGTTCTCTTCTCAGCGCCGCCCGGCAAAATAAAAGTCCCGCTTCCAAACATCGGCCAATCAGAAAAACGTATTGGCCGATGCCGATATTTTAAAAATGGCAAATATCGGCCTTGGCGATATATCAGTCGACCACTAGTTTTTAATTCGATTACGATGTTCGCAGTGCTTCATTCAGCCCACTAGTGTTTTCAAAAGTACCGACTTCAGTCACTTCGGTACCAAGTCGAAATTTTTAAAATGAGTGCCGTTTGAGCGGAATCATAAACATCTCTGATTGGCTGTTGTGTTCACGAGCTCATCAAATATGTCTGTGATTGGCTACAATGATCAGCGCTTCAAAAACATATTGTAAATATACATCAATGACGCTCTTCACCGAGACGCGCGTAACGTGGCCCGACGCGAGTACATGCAGGTGTTCAAGCAGTTTTATTCCTCAGTGCTTTTTAATTTCGATTATGCTGTTCGCAGTGCTTCATTGGACTCTAGTTCTTTCCCTCACTAAAGCTGTTCAGTTCACAGTCTTTGTATTTTTGCTTTTTTGCTTTGAATCAAAGATTGTGATGTTGCGATTCTCCTCGTCGCTGGTTGGCTTGATTCATGGCTCATAACGCTTTAAAGTCATCTGTAGTCAAAAGGGGCTTTCGCACCGGGTAGTTACAGGAACGAGCCACTAGGGTTAGGGAAAAACGTTTTCCTTGTTGCATTCGCACCGTCAGTAGGAACTCTGAACTGACGTAAGCCATGCTCGTTGTTGAGACTTTTATTTTGACGGCGTGGCGGACCTTTATCGCATTCTCTGTGTTCATTAGTTCACTATCTGTCTAGTACTGTCTAATACGTTATTATACGCTACATAGAAGTAGACAGTATATGAAAAGGTATTAGCGTATGCCGTGTGGTTGCTGTCCAGTGTTGCTAGCGGAGTAGAAATACATAATCATGTTTCGCTGTTTCCCCCAAAGTTGCGTTGGATTTTCTCCTCAGTGTTAAGGTTTAGAGCTCCATCTATCACTGTTTTCCATGTTCGTAGAGTTAGTTCCTGTAGTAAATATATAGGCTATAATCTGTGTTTACACAGCCTTTTTAAAAATGGTGGGTGCTGGTGTTTTGCGTGCGTTCAGCCAATCCGCGAACACTAACGTCACTGTAGTTCCTATAGCACTGGTTTAGACCGACTCTGAGTAAATTAGTTCCTCCAAAAGGAGTTCCTAGAACTAAAATCCTTCCTAGTTCCTGTGGTGTGAACACGCTAAAAACCGTGAACTTTCGCCAATAGTTCTAAAAATTATGAAAAGTTTCCTCCGGTGCGAAAGCCCCTAAATTGTATCCCTTAAAACAAATTTTTGATCCCCAAAATTACATATTTAAACGTTTTTACTAAAAAGAAAAGTCTTCATGCCTTAAAATATCTTTGCCTCACCCTTGCCTAATTTATTATGTGCAGTTCTATGAATATGCAAATGAGCCCCGCCTCCACTCACTCACTCACTCACTCAGAGATCCACTCGTTGACGATCACACGTTGATCTGATTGTTTATAAGGTAGTTTGTGACGTCAGAAACACCAGCGATTTCAAACTGTGTTTTTGAGATGACTTATGAATTTACTCATGGTTTGTGTTAAAGCATATTAAAAACACCATATAAACAACATTAAAAGCTGGATTTTCACCACAGGGGGGCTTTAAGATTTTGAATGATAGCTAATGTTTGTGGCGCAGGTGTTCCGGCAGCTGATGAGGGCGGTGGGGCCGCGGGCCGTGCTGGAGCTCGTCGTCGCTCAGCTCCGCCACAGGAACTCCAGAGTTCGGGAGGACGCCATCAACATCATCACCGCCGCCATGCTAACGCACCCTCGCAAGGACTTCGACATCCCGCGGCTGTGTGCGGAGGCGGCGCCGACGCTCGCGGACGGGAAGAGGAAAGTGCGTCACGCGGCTCTCGAGCTGTTCGCCGTGTTCGACTACTGTCTGGACACTGGGAAGAAGCAGCCGCTCATGAAGGCCGTGGACCGCGCGGAGCTAACGGGAGACGCACAGGGCCTCATGGCCGCCGTTCAGGCGCGGCGTGCGCGGCACATACTCCCGCGGCTAGCAGCCGACGGCACCGTGGAGTACGCGCTCGTGCTGCCCAAACCGGGACACCGACGCTTGCCTCACCTGGGCTCCGGGGCCGATCTGGACTGGGTCATGAACGGAGGACGGGTTCCCGGGTCACGCGGCCCCGCGGACGCCGAGCTAGCGGATGACGCTACGACGCACAGGAGGATCGTGAGCGCCGGGAAAGGGAAGAACAAACTGCCCTGGGAGAGATCGGCTCTCACGGCTAACGGGAAGTCACATGATCAGGTGAGCCATGACATTAAAACACCATCAGATGTTGATTTAATGCAGTCATGTGTTTTTTCATCATTAACCCTACAAAGCCCGCTGTGTCATATCTGATACAGGCCTCTAGTTAGGGGTGTAACAACACATCGTGTCACAATATATCGCAATACAAAAATGCTACAATATGTATTGTGGATTGTGACAATATGTGTTGTGTATAGGTCACCTAAAGTAAATATGTTCAGTACTACATTAAACTACTTTGTATAATGTTGAATATAATGCAATGGGGGAATAAATGCCAAATGTAGCATATTCGTCTAAAATAATCCTGTATTTTCAGCTTCAGAATCATGAATATTTTTATTCTGGTGTCTCTATTTTCCTGCATTGGGTTTCAGCACTTCATTTACACACACAATGATAATATCAGATTTTTAATCAACAGTACATTTTATGAATATGCAAATGAGCCCCGCCTCCACTCACTCACTCACTCAGAGATCCACTCGTTGACGATCACACGTTGATCTGATTGGTTACAAGGTAGTTTGTGACGTCAGAAACACCAGCGATTTCAAAGCGTGTTTTTGAGACTGTCTTTGGTTCACTGCAGTTTTAAAGCAGAAAATACTCAGCAATGCTGTCGACTTATGAATTTACACATGGATTGTGTTAAAGCATATTAAAAACACCACATAGACACATAAACAACATTAAAAGCTGGATCTTCACCCGAGGGGGACTTTAAGTTACATAAGAATATCTTTGGACTTTTAACTGGACGGAAGCAGGTTTACTTGATTATCCAGACATCTTTAATTAGAAAAATCTTGAGTATTAAAGATGATCATCAGGGTCATATTTTAGGGCTCTTATTTGAGGAAGGTTTATTTATTTTTAGTTTTTTCTCCGCATTCTCACTATATCAGAATGTATGAGCCATAAAAGCCTGATGTTTTAAATATGATCCAAAACATAAACTACATATGCAAAAAAAAAATTTTGTCTAAAGGTTAAATAAACTGCTCTATTAAAAAAAAAAAAAAAGATTATTACTTCACATGTCAGGCTTTACAGGGTTAAACTGATGTTGAAAGATAATGCAATTATGAAGCTGAAATGAAGTGCTGTAATAAGTGCAGTCGGACTTACTAGTGTAAACGCGATGGACTCACTGTGTTCTGGTGTGGCGTGATCCAGTGTGTGTGTGTGTGTGCGTGTGTGTGTCAGTGATCGGCAGTGTTTCCCAGCAACACTCTGGAACACACAGGAACACTAACAAACACCAGCGGCACACAGAGGATTTCTGAGCACCAGTGTTTCCAGCACAAATATCCAAACATTACTAAATCAAGATACAGCAAAATGACTGAAGAGAAGAAGAAAGAAGTGAGTTTGTGCTTAAAACAAGAAATATCCGCCAATACGGTCAAGTGAAACAAGTTTATTTTTCTGACTCCACTCTTGTTTTAATCACAAACTCACTTCATTTAAGAATGTTTATATATTTGTGCTGGAAAACAAGACAGAAACACTGACGAAGAACATCATTTTTTTCAGTGTCTACAGATTATCATTTTCAGTGTTTTCGTGCATGTTGGGTCGTTTTCAATCATTAAAACTGTTTTAAGGTTCTTCTGTTGATTTCATAGAGTGTCAATGTCGATCAATCACTTCCAGTCTGTGAGATCTTGTGTGGTTTTGATCGTGTGTGTGTGTGTGTGTGTGTGTTGATTGACAGGTTAGCAGTGAAGATTCGTCCTCATCCTCGAGACTCCGCCAGGACGCCGGTGCCAAATACAGTAAGTTACTATGCATACAGATACACATGTAGACGTTCTAAAACATTTTTTTGGTAAAGTTTTAGCATTTTTAGTTTGAATTTTGAGCATTTTTGGGATTTTCTGTGTGAACTGAAACATTCCATTCATTCCTATGGGAGTCAAATTGACCCGTGAGAGAAGGATTTGTTGCTTTTTTATATTTCAACCACAAAACTCCTCGAATCTATAAAAAAAACGTTTGTGTGTATTCGTGGTTCAAGAAGACAAAAGTCCTGGGGTCTCTGATGAACACTCAATTTGTAAGAAAATTTTCAAAAAGATTTTCCAGGTCAAAATGACCCAAGGGAAGGATGAGGGTTTATGAAGCAAGCTATAATCGACTTCATTCAAGCGTAGATAACGTTAAACAGAAATAAGATGACTGTGGCATTGCTGAAGCCGCTGGCTGTGTTGTGTTGTGGTCCAGGTCCATCAGAAGCTCTTCCGTCTCCGGGCCGGACTCCCCGGCCTCTGGGTCGACTGCGGCGCAGCGGGAGCTTGGATTCGGATCCAGACGTTTTCAAAAGCGCCTCTGAGCCCGAGAAAGGTGACGCACGTCAGAGAAGAACACACTCGCTCACATGTGCATCTTTATGGTTATCATCTCTATAAACATGAAACAGTGAGCCTGTTAGCGAATGCCTGGTCTCTATGAGTGACACTGCACCGCCACCCCCACCAGAACACTGGATTGACCAATCAGCATCCAGGCCTTTATTAATGCGTTCAGAGGTAGATTCATGGGATTTTATTAAAGTGCAGTAGAGTTTGAGAACCAACAATTAAGGACCAGGGATATTACATAAATAACACTGGCCTTAATTGTTGGTTCTCAAACTCTACTGCACTTTAATAAAATCACATTAATCTACCTTGTTATTATTTTAGTACTTTTTTTTTTAATTAAATTTTTAGATTTTTTTGTAGTTTGTGTAGTTGTAGTTTTTTTTAAAATATATTAATATTTAGGTTTCATTTTTTTTTTAGTTTTACTTTTTCTTTATTTTCAGTTAGTAATTTTAGTGCTTCAACTTGTTTCAGTTTCAGCTTATTTCTAATTTTTGCTTAGTTTAAGGTTTTCATCTAATATTTAAATTTTATAATATATCAGCTTTATTTCAGATAGTCTTAAACAATAATGTTGTTTATAACTGAACAGTATGGAAACTTGTTTCCGCCAGGGAATAAAAAAATAATAATGCGTAATTGCGAATTTTTAATCTCACGATTTTTACTTTATAACTGGAATTTGTATTTTTATATCTCATAAATCTGAGAAAAAGGTCAGAATTTTGAGATGAGTGAAATCTGTCCTGGGAAAATTAACCGCCCTTAATTAAAACATTATTAAACATGTGTTACAGAAGATTTTGTAATCATATTGCGTAGTTTTATTTGTGATAACGCAGTAAAACAGGGCAAATAGTGCGACGTAATTTTTGGTCATACAAAGAAATGATGAACAACAAGAACCAATGAAATATTAACTGATTATGTCAGCTTTTTGTTTTTCTGTGCATAAAGTAAAATAAAACCTGTTGTAGTAGTTTGCCAAATAATTTAGTCAGATAAATACCTCAACCAAATTTAGTGTTTGTTTCATCCCTCATATTTAAAATATAAAAAAATTCGTCATTTTCCTAATATTTTAATGGTTTAATAGCTGGGTTTCAGTCACGTGATTATGATGACGCGGGAAGGCGGGGCGATTTCAGATTGAGGGCAGGATGTAAACATGGAGAATACGTCTATGAAGGAAACCGTTGCGGAGAGTCCGTATTGAGTCTAATTTACCTTGATCATTTAATGTCCCATTCCCACTGATCCCCTGAACGACAACCTAATGCTATATAAACACAGACACAAAAATACACGTTGGCTAGCTAACATACCGTCGCTGCAGACACAGCATTAACAGACTCTGCTCCTCCCAGACCGCAGACGTAACGTTACGTTAAATATCCACTTTTTACGCGTTGTTCTGTGAGCATTTTACATTTCTCACCTTTATGAATGACAATCTTTGGTACTCTATAAAAACGCTTTCCATTTTCTCGATTAGAACGATTGGAGCAGAGCCGTAAACTACACAAAACATTGATGGCAGATCCTCAGCTATTTCACTTCCTGCCCTCCATCTGAATTTGCGCGCTCTCGCGATGCAGCAGCGTGACGTCACGTGAAACCAACCTATTGACTTGTAGGGTCATTAAAAACAAACTTTCCCATCACTATTGATCTCTACTGTAAACTCTCAATGACCTTTTGTATTTAAGCATTATTAAATATTGAGTGTTTCCAGCTCGCATGGATGCGCGGAAGTGACAAAAAACTCTGTATTATGAATTTTTAAGGCCAGACAAGTAATTTGTTGGTCAATTTGTAAAGAAAGACTAAACGCCTGCGCACATATATATTCAAATGCTCATATCTATAGACTAAACGCATGATACGCATGTGCACACCGTCAGCGTTTCACAGATTCACGTTTTTGAAGTTTACACGGAGATGATAACGTTTTCAAAAAAAATTCACCGCTTTCACCTTGGATCCTGTTTCAAGGTTTGCGTTCTCGAGCTCAAACACTGTTGTGTGTGAATGAATGACCGGTCCGGAACACATTAAGGGTTTTCTGTTAGAACGGTGTGTGTTAGCGGCCGCTAAGTTAATAACTAATGATCTTTACAGCGGAAGTGAATAAATCAAAACTAACTTTATCTGGACAATAACTTTATTCTAGATCTGCTGTAAAGCCTAAACAATCTCTGTTACTGTAATCTCCTATTATCACTGTAAAGCTGCTGAGAAACTCTATATTGTTAAAGCGCTGTAGAAATGAAGGAGACTTGAGTTTCTCGTTGGTTCCTCAGGGTTGAGGAGCAGTCGTGTGCTGTCGGGGAGTGTGGATCCTCCGGGCTCGTTCCTGCTGCCCTCGTACCCGCTGACGGCTGTCACAGGAGCTCTGCTGAGCCCGAGCGCCGCCCCGCGCACACACCCCGCGCCCACGCCCGCGCCCACGCCCACGCCCGCGCTCTCCATGTCCAGCACGTGGCCCAGCAGACGAGACGACAACACCGGTCAGAACACACTTCCTCTCACGCTGCAAAAAGAGATTTTCTTACTCAGTATTTTTGTCTTGTTTACGAAATCATAAATCATAAACATTTCTTAAATCAAGATGCATTTACTAGATGAGTAAAATCTATGGCAAGTCGTTTTGACTTTTAATCATTCACAGGATATGAATCCTTGATATCAACAACTCAATTTTCACTAGTTAAAATGATAGTTATTGATATCAGGAATTAGATTTCTACTAGTAACAGTGCTAATTCTTGATATCAACATTTACTTTTTCACTAGATAAAATGATAATTCTTGATATCAACAATTGAATTTCAACTAGTAAAAACTATAATTCTTGATATCTGTAATTGTATTTTCACTAGTGAAATGTCACCATAGGCTGCCATTCAAAATCAATTGTTGATATCAAGAATTCATATCCTGGAAATTAATAAAAGTTAAAACGGCTTGCCATAAAAATCCCATTAGACATTTAGACAAAACAATTTTTCTTTAAACAAGCTCAATTATTTTTCTGACCCCATTGGCAGATAATTTAGCTTGTTTTAAGAAAAAACTCACTTCATTTTGATTTTCCCCCCAGAAAACAACACATAATGTAATATATAACTAGTTCACTAGACATAACTAGACATAAGTAGTTCACTTCAGAATTAAAATCTCCTGATGATTTACTCTCCTCACGTCATCCAAGATGTTCACGTGTTTCTTTCCTCAGTGTAAAAGAAATTACGTTTTTTGAGGAAAACACTCCAGGATTTTCTCCATATCGCGGTCTAGATCAGACTCTTATTCCTCGGCTGGATCGTGTCGAGACTTTGAAGCTGCACTGAAACGCACATTTGGACCTTCGACCCGTTGGACTCCATTGAAGTCACTATATGGAGAAAATCCTGGAGTGTTTTCCTCAAAAACCTTCATTTCTTTTCCACTGAAGAAAGAAACGCATGAACATCATGGATGACGTGAAGAGAGTAAATCATCAGGAGACTTTAATCCTGAAGTGAACGACTCCTTTGACGGTGTTGATCTCCAGCTCATTAAAGTGTTGCTGGATCAATCTTTACATTGAAACGACACACTTTCTTCTTCTCAGGTGAAGTGAGCTCCAGCAAGCGCTCTCCTCTGCCTCCTCGTGCCCCGCGCCGGAGCCGGATCAGCGCCAAAGCCTCGTCGGATCGGCTCGATCTGTCCATCAGCGCCGCAGGAGATCCGGGGGACGACCCGCTGGACCGGCAGGAGGTGAGCGACACTCGAAAAAACAAATAGAAGCATAGTTATGTCATTATTCAAAGTTATTACTGTGTGTATGTGTGTAATTAAAATTTTCGTACGTGTGAATTGTAAAAAGCGCCAACCTTCCGGTCTCTCTCTTGAATCCAACACAGAAGTGAGTTAAACTGCAGTTCCTCCGCTGGCCACTAGAGACCGGCTGCAATAGAGTCAATCCCATAGACCCGCATGTTAAAATGCTCAACTTTACAGCAGAATAAAATATGTTTACAGTCTGGTGCAAAAAGTGGTTTTGGTCTATATAGCTAATGTTGCCCTTCATGACGACTGTGAGGCGGGTGAATTTTTTTATGACTCATCCGTTTAAATTATATTAAGCCTTAAAGTTCTGCATAATTAAGGGCGTGGCCACTTGAGTGACAGATGGATTGCCGCTGATGTCACTACTAGCCGTTTGTCTGCTGTCTGTTAGCGTCACGTCACCTCAGCTAATCCGCCTCTGCACATTTCTGTTTATCCGGGTGTGACACACTTCCAAGATGGCGACGGCAGGCTCCGCCCTTCAGAAACGCTCTTCATAAACACTATGGATGACGTCACACACAATACAGTATATGGTGTGTGTGCTGATCCCAGCAGCCCGTTGATAACGTGTTATTTCCCCTCTACACTATCCACTTCGGCACTACTTTTTAGGGTTGCATGATATTGAAGAAAAGTGCGATATGTGATAACTCATTAAATAATGCGATATTCGATATGCGATACGATAATGCTCAAAGTGTGTAAAATAAATGTTAATTATCTTTAAAATATATTTAAAATGATATAACCTACATGCGAGTTTTACTGTGGATTTTACCTGAGGACTAGCACATGTGCTGTTCTGTGTGTGTCGTAACCATAGACTGTAAAAAAATATGGACGTAGTGTCCGTGACGTCACCCGTAGGTTTCTGAAGAGTGCTTTTGAAGCCTAAAGTAGGCGGGGCCAACCGTCGCCATCTTGGCATCGCGTCAGCTCTCGTCACTCCCGGATAAAAGAAAATGGGCAAAGAGGCGGAGCGTGGGTGGAGTTGAGGTACTAATGCTATGCTACTGGCCTCGTGCTAAAGTGACAGCTGAATGTAGAAGTAAAGCCAATAGTTAAAGTTCATGTTTTTGCCCTTCAAAATACTATAATAATTAAAAGACGTAACTAAAAGTGAGACTATGTGTATCGGGATGCATTATTATTCTGCTAGTTAAAAATGTATTATCATGCAGTAACTTACAATACTGCTCTGAGCTTGTGCGTGTGACAGTGATTCATGCGCATACATGTCAGTCAGTGCGGCATCGCACGTCAAGTTCATCAAGAGCTTTATTCAGTTCAGTTGATTTTAAAATCTGATTTTGGCCGCTTCTCAATTTCTCAAATGGGTTAAACCAAAAATATTACCTGAGAAGTTCAAGTAAATGCACTAGAAATCCGCGCTCATTCAAGGGTGTGTATCTATTGCATGGACGGAGAGAAAGCACTGACACCTGCAGGATTTTCTCACGGTACTTTTTATTTAACACTTAAAAGTTTGAGAGCAACGGTACCGCATAACGAGTGTAGCCTGTACAGTATACTCCAAAAAGCAACGAAATTGTCAGGCATCCATTAGTGCATGCGAGGAAAACAACTGGAAATACAACGCTGGTTGTTCTCTCCATACTCGACACCGACGGAATCCAACGGCGTGGGCAAAGGTATAATGCGTGTATTAAATTGTATGAAATAATCCCGAAAAAAGCACAAACACTGCAGAGATGGCAAGTACAGCAGCTGAGGGTGACGTTAACAGAGACAAACGTCGGCTAGCAGTTATAGCAGCCTCAATCCACCAGTCACGCAAGTGGCCACGCCCTTAATTATGCAGAACTTTAAGGCTTAATGTAATTTAAACGGATGAGGTGTAAAAAAATTCACCCCCCTCACAGTCGTCATGAAGGGCAAAATTAGCTATATAGACCAAAACCACTTTTTGCTCCAGGCTGTAAACATATTTTTTTCTGCTGTAAAGTTGGGGATTTTAACATGGGGGAGATACAGATTTGACTCACTTTTGCAGCCAGCCTCAAGCGGCCAGGCGATGAATTGCAGTTTAATTCACTTCCGTGTTGGTTTCAAGAGAGAGACGGGGAGGTTGCCGCTTGGTCGTAACAGTGGTTATGTGAATCTTTGCTGTGCACTACACAAAGTGTCAACTATATATACGTAGTGCTGGGCGGTATGACCAAAAATCCATATCACGGTATTTTTCTAAATTATACCGGTTCCACGGTATATGACGGTAATATTATTTCTTTCATGCATCACTGGGTGTTAACCACATGTTCTGCGGACTGAGAGAGGAAATACTGCAGTAGAGTGACTTGTATACTGTCATGAGTGAATATTGTAGAAAAATCCACACTAGTATTAATACAGGTTTGCCGTGTTTATAAAGAGGCGGCAGAAACAGCGGTTTCCATGGTAACGGCTCATAAACCTGCTTTATCAGGAAACATAAAGAAAGATTCCTAAAGACAGTCCGTTCCCTTCAAAGATACATTCATATAAAACATGCAGTGCTCGTGTTTATTCCCCGATGTCAAAGACAACCACAAATAGATTTTCCAAAAGGCAGTGTTGATATTGTGAGCCAATGTATGGGAAACATTCTAATATAATTTGACAGCCATCAATTATAGTTTATCCGCTCCATGTTTACGTCACGCTCAGTAACTGTACGTTCACACCGCCGCCGACTTGAGCTTCCAAAGCTACGGGAAGTCATTCATTTTCAATGGAAGCTGGCTTCTCTCAGCTGCAAGGAGCGTCAAATCCATCGGCGTCGCGTTTTGGGCGTTTTGAGCGTCTTGAGCGTCAATCAGAAAGTTGAAAGTAGCTCAACTTTATGGTAATGAGCTATGACGCGGTTCAGCGGCAAGCAGCGACAAAAGCCAGCAACCAATCGGAATATAGACGTCCTCCGCGCTGGCTGATTCCGGAGAAACACACGATGTAAACTTTCGTTCCTACCAAAACATCAGTTCAGATAAAATGGAGGAGAAGCTAATCATCGCCGTTGCTGGGTGTCCTATCATTTATGATATGACGTTGTTTGCTTATAGGGACCAGTTACAAAAGAACGAGGCATGGGATAAAAGAGCTGGGATAGTTTACATTTTTGTTCTTAAAGTTGAAAGTTTAACTTGAATGACGCGTTTTTTAAAGCGCTGTGACATGCGCGAGACGCGGCAAAAGACACAAAGCTCGAGCACACAGTCTAGCGCGTGTTTACATAGTTAAATAGAAAAGCAGTGAAGTGGAATGCAAAAACACCAAACTCATGACATTTCATGCTGTGACACTTCTCTTCTCCCTGCTACGTCAGAGCGACCAAAGCGTCAACAAGATTCCCCGTACTTTTTGACAAGCGTCCTTGACAGGGCGTCCAGAGCTTCTTTGCCGCTCAAGTCGGCGGCGGTGTGAACGTACGGTCACACACACACACCTGAGCATCACCAGTGAACAGTGAAAGACCCTCTCTAACAGTGCGGTCACAGCGCTGTTTAAAGCCACACTATGCAGGAATTCTGTTCTTGTCAAACAGCGCCCCCTAGAGACTTGTATTTAACCATACAGTCGTGAAGAGCGTCTCTGCACTCACGGCCTCTGCACTTTATTACTTTATAATGTGATTTTACATGATTGCAGCTAAATTACAAGTAAATAGCCAATAGCGTAGGCCTACTGTATAATTTCATTTGTGTTTTTTGAGTGCAATGTAAACATTACAAAATGCCAGATGACATCAATAACGTTACATGTACGTCGCATTATTTCATAACATTGTCCGCTATGATGTCGTTAGACATGATTATTGCCGCAATTTATCATAATAGTTTGCAAATTGCGCTCGTTTACACTATTTACAACGTGTAGGCTTATTTATAATCATGTGAGATATTGTCAACTACTATGAGTTCGTTTACCATTGAAATGACTTTGAAGCTGTTATATTAAGGTACAAATCTTGCATAGTGTGCCTTTAAGTGACACACACCGGTATTGCGGTATATTAAAAATTAATATCATAACAAAAATAAACACTGATATTCGGTATGAACCGGTGTACCGCCCAGCACTATATAAACATGTGTTTATTTTGAGTGACACCCGTGACCTGGTGTTCCAGATGCTGATCTCCCTGCGCTCGCTGAGGAACAGCGCGGCGAAGAAGCGGGCCAAGGTGAGCGCCAGCGGCTCCGAGCCGGACCCCGACAGCCCGGACTCTGCGGTGAAGCTGGAGCTGCTTCCCGATTCCCCGGATCAAACGTCCCGGTCCGTCAGGAGTCCTCTGAGCGAGAGCGGCCTGAGCCTGTACTCGCCCTCCTCCCCCCCCGGCACCGGGAGCAGGTCCGACACTGACCACACCAGGGGCCTCGTTTATAACCAGCGCTGTCGCGATATAACCGCTATATTGCCGTACCTACAGGCTAACCGCGGAGGAGTAACCGCAGCAACCGCGATATTCACGTGTTTTCTTTTTTCATAAGGCTATCCTTCTTGTTTTGAACTTCGTGCATGTGCAAGACTCTTCAGCCAGTGGAAAAGATTAAGAAAAATTTATCTGAAATGTATTTTATACTATTTGATTTATTCATTCTAAAATAAGGCAAGGATCAGCTACTAAATGGTTTTTAGCAATGTAATGTGACTCTACATCCGTATCTCATATTTTCCTAATGTCTTGTACCGTTAAACATGGCATCACGTGGATGAATATGCTTATGCTAATGATATTCATAGTAAAACGAGGCGTAGTAAGCTCCAGATGTGGTTATTTCGGGAGGAGACGCACGTGAACACAATCTTCTGCTGACTGGGGTTTATAAAGGGAATGTTGCGCAGGTTCTGGCGTACACACGCGCTTTTATATTTTTTGCCGTACTCCCATTTTTGGCTTTCAGCGCATGGACACTTTTAGTGCGGATCAGTTTTATAAATGAGACCCCTGATGAACACCAGATAAACATGACACTGATGTTCAGTTCACTAACTGTGCTTCCTGAACGCAGCCCTGTGACCTCTGCGGCTGAACCACGAGCGGCGTCAGGAACACGTGACCTCAGCGCGCAAGGTGCGTATGTGAACCATTTCAATATGACTTAAACAATCCAAGTGGGAGACGACTCACACACTGTTTTCTGTGCTGCACACACATCCAAAGCATCCAAAGCTCATATAAAAAGTTATTTAAAGGTGTATTGTGTAATATTTCTGAGGATCTATTGACAGAAATGCAATATAAGATCCATAACTATGTTTTCAGTGGTGTATAAAGACCTTGCATAATAAACCGTTATATTTGTATTACCTTAGAATGAGCAGTTGTGTGTGTGTGTGTGTGTGTGTGTGTGTGTGTGTGTGTGTGTGTGTGTGTGTGTGTGTGTGTGTGTGTGTGTGTGTGTCCTCAGGCGTGACGCAGCAGAATAAGAGCCTGTCTGATGGGAATGTGAGTGTGGTCGGTCAGAGACTCGTTTACTCGAACAGACCGTTAGACGCAGACGAGGAAAAGCCTAGCGATATGACATCATCGCCGCAGATCCGCGCCGCCGGCCGCGAGCCGCTCCGCGCGCTCAGACCCGCTAAAGGTGAGCGCTTTATAATGTTTCTGATTGAAGTCTCTTCTGAGTTTATTTGATCAATGATGCTGAAAATTCAGCTTTGATCACAGGAATAAATTACTAGGGAACACGATTTATCGGCCAATAAATGGTCATTTTTAATGTTATCGTTATCGGCCCGATAAGAACATTTGACCGATATATTAAAGCTGATAAATAATAGATTATTTCCTTCAGCTGAGACACTCAAGGCTACATAAAATTATGAGAACATTATAATTGTGTGTTTTTAGGACGTGACTTTTAATGGTGAGACTCTTGTTGTTGTAATCAAGCTCTCAAAAATGATGTAAAAATCTGTATTTAGATTTATCAGCCAATATATCGGTTATCGGTTTTCAAATATAAAGAATTATCATTATCAAAAACTTTCATATCGGTGCATCCCTATTAAAAGTACACTTTACTATATATTCACATAGAAAACAGCTTTTTTACATTGTAATAATGTTCACTGTTTTACTGTATTTCTGATCAAATAAAAGCAGCTTTTGCCCAGTAGTGTATGAATGTCATGTGGGATAGTTTTGAAGAGGTTGTGGTGTTTGTTGCAGGATGTCATCAGCACACGTCTCAGTCCTGCATGTCTGAGGGAGTGATCGGACGAGGTCGGTTCACCACTGTTTTACACTGATGATCTGAAACACTGCTCTCGTCCTTCACTCGTCTTCTTCCCTCGTTTCTGCAGGAGTGTTTGGTTCTGTTGTTCTTCCCAGTCGTCCCAGTGTGGCGTCTTCTCCTGAGCACGGCGACTGGTCCGGCAGAGCGGCCCGTGAGCCTCCGCCCGGCGTGTTCGGACACGCGTTCAGCAACACACACTGCGACTCCGACGGCAGTCCTGAACCCGAGGAGCCTCTGGTGCGTCTCAAACACCAGCTGTGTGTAGCTGTGTGTAGCTGTGTGTAGCTGTGTGTAGCTGTGTGTAGCTGTGTGTAGCTGTGTGTAACTGTTTAACCGTGTTTAACTGTAACTAAACCTGACCATTTAACTTTTGCGCAAAATTGTAATATGGCATAAAACGTTTGCGAATAAAGCAGCGTTTCCATCTCATGTGTTCAAGAGAACAAAATCGTCACTTCCTGTTGCAAAATATTAGCAATAAACTGTAAGTTTCTATAATCTTTTTATGATCCTTTTTTTATATAAGCTTGTTTCAGCCATAGAATGAAAAATAAAAACGTAATTGCGACTTTTTTCTCACAATTGCGAGTTTACATCTCACACTTCTGAGAAAAGATTGTCAGAACTGCGAGATATAAACTCGCAATCGCGTGATATAAAGTTGCAATTAAGAGAAAAAAAGTTTGAATAGCGAGTTTATTTCTCGCAATTCTGACTTTATAACACGCAATTCTTTGAAATGAAGTCAGAATTTCAAGATGTAAACTCGCAATTGTGAGATAAAAAGTCATAATTATCTTTTAAAATGTTTTATTCTGTGGCGGAAACAAGCTTCCATACTGTCCCCTCGAGCGCCAGACGAAACACAGTAAACGCTGTCGTGTTCTCTAGCGTTCGGATGCTGGTGTTCGGGAACACACTCGTGTGTGTGAGACGCTTCTGGAGGGAATTAAACACAATCATTCTGATCACACACTTCCACTTTCAGAAACACCAAACCAACATTAGAGACGCTGCGACGCCATTGGTCCGCTGGTTACTCCAGTTATCCAATCACAGCTGACGTGGAGGCAAAGTCACATTATATTTGAGGGATTTATTCAGTAAATGTGTTTCCATGATAGTTTATGTGCACGTTTTATTATCAAATGAAAAGATATCCGTTTTGGTAAAACTTTACAATAAGGTTCATTAATTAACATTAGTTAACAACCTTAGTTTACATGAACTAATAACGAACAATATTTCTACAGCATTTATTTTCATATATAAATTTGATTTTATCACAATATTTTCATTTATTGCGCATCTAGGCATTTATTCAGTAAATGTGTTTCCATTGTAGTTTATGTGCATGACTTCTTATCGGACAAAAATGTGTCTGAGCGCGTCTTGGCATTTCCATCCAGCTTTTTTGTTTCCAAAATTTGCATAAAAATGTGTGTGCTTCACCCGTTCATTGGAGTCACATGATGTGTGTGTTACAGGAGAGGGTAAAGCTGTCTAAGTTTGCGAGCGACAAGATGCGTCAGCGCCGTCTAGAGCATCAGGACCCGATGAGACGCCGCACGACACACACACTCCTCGATGATGTGAAAGGTGAAAGGTCAACGCCAGTGACAGCCATCACCATTTTATTTTATTTATTTTTATTTATCCTTTATTTAACCAGGAGAATCACATTGCGATATTGCTATCTCTTCTTCCAGAGAGTCATGGTCAAGTTTATAAAGTTTCACACAAAAGAATCACAAAATGACAATATCACAATTTGCACACTCAAAATTAAATAAATCAAATGAAGAAAAACAATTGCAAGTGTCCTTTAAAACATTGTGCGAGAGAAATTTAAAAGTGCTCAAGGTTGGAGGTGCATCTAGATTAAGAACATTTATTTTGCAAATCATTACAGACCCAAGGAGCATAAAAAGAAAAAGCACATTTACCAGATTCTGACAATATCTTTGGGACTTTTAACTGAACATGAGAACCAGATCTGCGATAACTCTCTGTGTAATAAATGAAAAGATTGTATTCTGCTTCTGTTTTCCAGACGAGACCGTGAACGGGTGCGAGTCGCTCTCGGATGAGTCTCCCTCCAGTCCCGCAGAACCACAGAATCCTGGGAAGAGTCTAAGCCCCGCCCACCAGCCCGCCCCCCCGCCCGGCCCGCCCAATAGAACGGCAGCGCCGAGACTCCGACGCACGTCGAGTCTGAACCGAACGCGAGCGCTTGTTGCACACAGCTCCGGTGAGAGAGTCGTGATGACTGTCAAGGCATTTATAATCTTACAAAAGATTCTATTTCAAATAAATGCTGTTTTTGAAACTTTCTATTCATCAAAGAATCCTAAAGAATTAAAAGTGTCATGGTTTCCACAAAAATATGAAGCAGCACAACTGTTTTCAACAGTGATAATAATCTCCTGGCAAATTCATGAATGTCATGTCGGATTTATTTCCTGTCTATAGGGTTGGGATCGTTTGAATTTTAACGATTTCGATTCTTATCGATTCCAATGAGGGAAAAAAATAAACTTAGATATTCATATTGAAATGCTCACAAAGGAATTGAAATTAAAATTTTATAACAAGTATTCAATTCCAGAACTGGAATTGATCTTCGATTGCCATCCCTACCTGTCGATGTTTCAGTGCCACTGAGGTTTGTCTCTGTAATCCCGTGTTTCATGTTTGTCCTCTAGATGAGCTGATTCCTGGGAGCCCGAGGAAAGACGGGCAGGATCCGGCTGAGCTCCGGCCCTTCTCTAAACCGGAGCTGGCGCTCACTCAGAGCTTCCGGCTGCTCGCCTCGGACGACTGGTGAGACTGAAGCACATGATCACACGGGATGAGCGATATATCATCGTTTACGATTATACCGGTAACAATGAGTCTTCCCACGATAATAACGAGTAACTATTACTAGAACTTCGAGATAATAATTCCTCAACTCTGAACACAAAATACTGTCAAATAAAACCATAGTTAAAATCATTCACAGAATTTGGTTGCGCAGTTATGAATATTAAATAGTCACGTGACGTCTCTAATTAATATTCATTAACTGAGCTTTTCTTTTCTAATTCGCCGACTCGATATTCATACTAAAAAAAATTAAATGCATTAATAAACAAATGCACCTACAGCAGTGAATATGAACTTTATTCCATTTAAATTTCACTTCCTTAAATTCAAATCTCACACCATCAGAAAATAATTAATTTTCAAATAATTAAGTTTTGAACCTCTGTACTACGGATGGTAAATATGATTTTATACTTTTAAATCCTTTTAAAAACATTAATTCTATAAAACTATCAGAGAGGAAAGATTGAGTTTATTGACATACTAACGATAAAGTCTAGTTGATGACGCATCTCTTTCTGGGACACATTCACTGCTAAAAGAGATAAAAACAACAAGTCAGACATAAAGCGGAGGCGGAGTTTATTTCTTTTTTAATATATGATTTATTTATTGAATTTTTCACAACAACAGAGACAAACACTCAATAAAAGATAAAATAAATAAATAAATAAATAAACATCAATACAAAAACACCAACATAAAGTCAGGTTTAGTACAGTATATAATATATTATAACAGAACTGTATGTAATAATACAGACATAGGCCAAAGTAAGCCTTAACTATGTCCAGTAAGTAAAGTTGAGTCAGAGTTTATTTCTAAACGAGGAACTACCTCGACACTACACACAGAAAACATCCTGATATCGTTTCCATATCGCCCATGCCTGATGATCACGCCACTGTTAGCGATGACCGGATCAAACGTTCTGTCCATCTTCTGTTCTGTTCCTGAAGGGAGAAGAAGATCGAGGGGCTGAACTTCATGCGCAGTCTGGCTCAGTATCATCCCGACGTCCTCGCCAGCCGGACTCACGACGTGTGCCTCGCGCTCATCCAGGAGGTCAGTCGCCACACCCATCAGTCCCTCACTCTCAGTCTGCGCTGCAAACACATCAGTTCCTCACTCTCAGTCTGCGCTGCAAACACATCAGTTCCTCACTCTCAGTCTGCGCTGCAAACACATCAGTTCCTCACTCTCAGTCTGCGCTGCAAACACATCAGTTCCTCACTCTCAGTCTGCGCTGCAAACACATCAGTTCCTCACTCTCAGTCTGCGCTGCAAACACATCAGTTCCTCACTCTCAGTCTGCGCTGCAAACACATCAGTTCCTCACTCTCAGTCTGCGCTGCAAACACATCAGTTCCTCACTCTCAGTCTGCGCTGCAAACAAGGCTTTTCTTACGCATTTTGTCTTGTTTCCAGTCAAAATAACTCAACATTCTTAAATCAAGGTGGATTTACTGCAGTAGTAAAATGTCATATTATTTTATTTCTTTTCAGTGGTGGTGTGGGACGTCATTTTGCTCTCACAAACAAGTCAATTCAACTTTATTTCTTTAGCGCTTTATACAACACAGATCATAGCAGCTTCACAGTGATAAACAGAAAAACAACAGATTTAAAGTGGCATCGTTGCGACAGAAGTGAATCAATCAAAACTAACTTTATCTGGACAATAACTTTATTCTAGATCTGCTGTAAAGCCGAAACAATCTCTGTTACTGTAATCTCCTATTATCACTGTAAAGCTGCTGTGAAACAGTCCATATTGTTAAAGCGCTGTATGAATGAAGGAGACTTGACTATTAAAGTTTTTCGTATATATTATCGTTCATGTATTATGTATTAAAGCTGTTTGTGAATATCAAAGCTCTGCAAAGATTCAAAGATTTTTTGTCTCCTAAAAGAAAGAAGTGATTCTGAACTGAAACGAGTCGTCAGTAATTCAGTCTCACTTCCTGCTGTAGGTTTGGAACTCATTAGCATAATCCCAGCCTGTGCTCTTGATTGGCTGAGCAGCGTCTCTTAGCTCCGCCCCCAAACACTGTAGTTTATCTGAGACTGGAAGAGTTTGGTTCATGTTGTTCGTGTCGAGAAGACGCTGTTTTACACTTTGATGAGATTGATACGGTAAAACCCACGCCATCGTTACTGTTCGTATCACTGTGATCAAGAGCTGAGATTCAGATATGATAATGAGCGTTTGCTTTCTGACCAATCAGAGCAGAGCAGCTCTCAGAGAGGCGGGGCTTAGAGAGACTGAATCTTTGATCGAAGCGTTTCAGACACTGAGAGAAAAGAGCTGATGCTGCAGTGCAGATTATGAGGACATTAGTGTTTATTGATCTTAGATGCGTGTGAACTTGTAGTTGGAGACCAGTAGAACAACATTAGGAGCCTTTATTATAGTACTATAGGGCAGTTTAATGTTGTAAAATTCATCAATTATGAAATATGTTTGTCGCTGCTCTCCAGGATTGAGCTCTGTCTGTCTCCCTGATCTCTGCAGGTTCGTAACCTGCGCTCGGGCGTGTCGCGCGTGGCGGTGGCGGCGCTGGGCGAGATGTTCGCGGCGCTGCAGAAGGGAATGGACCAGGAGCTGGACGGGACGGCCCGAGTGTTGCTGCAGAAAGCCGGAGAATCCAACGCCTTCATACGCCAGGATGCAGAGCGAGCACTGGAGCGCATGTGTGAACACTGCTCTTTGACCCGCAGCCTGAGCGCGCTCCTCACCGGGGGACTGGGGTGAACACACACACACACACACACACGCCCAGCTTCTGTTATGCTGTTCACATGCTAAAACGTGTTTGTGTTTGTGTCATCAGTCACCTGAGCTCGGTTGTGCGTAAGTGTGCGGCTCAGCATGTGTGTGCTCTGGTGGAGAGAGCCGGTGCTGCTCGTCTGCTGTCCGGGACCAAAGACCTGACCGACCGCATTCTCCCCGCCGTCTCCAAGCTGGCACAGGACTCGTCTCAGGAGGCCAGGTGAGCCAGGGGTCAGAGGTCAGGTGAGCCAGAGGTCATAGGTCAGGTGAGCCAGAGGTCATAGGTCAGGTGAGCTGGGGTCAGAGGTCAGGTGAGCCAGAGTTCATAGCCCAGGTGAGCCATAGGTCAGGTGAACAGAGGTCAGGTGGGCCAGAGGTCATAGGTCAGGTGAGCCAGGGGTCAGAGGTTAGCCAGAGGTCAGGTGAGCCCGGGAACAGTGGTCAGGTGAGCCAGGGGTCAGAGGTCAGGTGAGCCAGGGGTCAGAGGACAAGTGAGCCGGGGGTCAGAGGTCACTCACGCTCTCACCTCAGCGCTTCAGTGTCGCGTGTAGGGTTGGGAATCGAAAATTGATTTCAGGATTACTTGAGGTCTGGAATCGGATACTTGTTGTAAAATTTTAATTTTGATTCCTCTCATCGATTCCTTTGTGAACATTTCAATATGACTTTAGACAATTCAAGCGCGAGAGACTCTGTTCTGCAGGCGTGTGTAACTATATTGGGCAGCTCTTAAAGTGACAGCACTAATATTCCTGCTGTCTCTATAATAACACTAATCAAACAACAATAGACAAACAGAAAATTAATTCATTCTTGACTGAATAAGTTTTGTAAGTATATCTGTAATGTATATTATAATTATAAACTGCAGTGTTATTTTACATTTGATTAGTTTCTGTACCTGAAAATCATAAAACACTGTTTATTTCAATCGTATATTTGTCGATCTATTTGTAGTGATTGCTAATTTTCAATTTGTTCTTGTTTAATTACTGAGTGTTTACTTGTCTTTAATAATGTTTGTAGTTTATATTAGTTCGGTTAGTTGTTTTTCTATGGTGTTTTTACACCACAGGCAAACGTTCCTTGTTTAAGTGTTCTTTATTAGAGGTCGACCGATAGTGGATTTTACCGATACCGATATTTAGGTTTGATCGTAACCGATATTTTTTTTAAATGTATACTGGATTAAAAACAAACATAACACTCACAAGTAAAACAGTGCTGAACTGAAATGTGCTAAATGAAATAAATATATAAATATGAATATATTAAAATCAGAAGTTCTACAGAACAAACTCTATACAGAAAATAATTTAACCATTAAAATATTACAAGTTTCGTTAGCTATAACCTAGAAACATACGTAAATTTCATAGGTAACACTTTGCAAGTCGCATTTGTTAACAATGATGTATTGTAAAGGTACAATTGAACCTTTATCATTCATGTTAGTTCATAGTACATCAACTAAGGTAATAACAGATAAAATAAGAATTAAAACTCCATTTCAAATGCATTAGTAAATGTTGAAATTAACAAACTAACAATGAATAATACTTCTACAACTTTTATTAACCTTAGTTAATGCTAAAAATGTAATCTTATTGTAAAGTGTTACCATTTCATATAATTCCAGAGAGTCATGCTTAAAGATGGCAATTAAAATTTAATAAAGACCTATATTATGTATACGGGAACTAATGTTAGAGTCCTCTCAGCCTCAACGGCAAACATACTTCTGTGCTTTCTCTGCTGATGCAGCATCTAGTCAACAAATTAATTACTTTATAATGATATGGCAATATACTTTAGTGTTATGTATTCATACCGTTTCGCTGTCGGTGTTTTAAATGCGCGTCTGAAGTGTCGGCGCTCTCTGTGCTGCGTGTTCTCTCTGTGCTGTGCGCAGCCTCACGTGCTAACGTAAACAACTCAGCCAGTGATAGTTTGTTATTTGTCCGGGCGCTCTCGCTCTGTATAATGCCAGCAGTCTCTTCTCAGCGCTCTCGTACTGTGTAATGATCCGCACACTTCTCAGCCGCTCCAGCAATGGACGCAACCCGGAAAAACTATCGGTGTGGATTTTTACCGATAACAATAGTTACACCAATGAACTATCGGTGCCGATTAATCGGCAAAACCGATGAATCGGTCGAACTCTATTCTATATCCTGATGATTTGTGTTCATGATATTCAGGTACAGTTAAATGTTTTGCGATAACACTAAATGTGAATGATATCGAAGGTTTTTTTTTTTTACCTTATTGGAATCGAAATTAGGAATCGATAAGCAGAATCGAATCCGGAATCGAAATGGTTAAATTCACAGGATGCCCAGCCCTAGTGATGCTGTGTCTCTCTCAGGTACTTCGGGCGACGGATGCTGCTGTTTCTGTCCTCTCACCGGGACTTCGATAAAATGATGGAGAAGTTTGTCCCGGCTAAAGACCTGCCGGCCATCAGGGACGCCGTCTTCACTCTCAAAACAAAGGTGTGTGTGTGTGTGTGTGTTGTGTGTGAACACCACAACACGTCTGCAGGGCTCCACGTTAACGCTTGTCCGGGACAAGAGGAGTTTTTGAATGGACAAGTGAAAGAGAATTGAACTTCCCCGACCGGACAATAACCCGATTGAAACGTCAATAAGGGAATCACCAAAACACTAGAATGATTTTGCATTCTTTTAGTGTAAGTGGCGATTGATAGTGAATAATAATATAATGAATAATATAAGTGGTGATTTTTGGCCCACCTAAGCTAGCCAATCAGCTTTCACTTGATTTGGGCCCTTTAGCCTCTAATGTTAATACTCGTGAAAGGGTTAATACTCGTTGGTGTGAAAGGGTGTTTACATTTGCCCAAAAATATAACTTTTTTTTTTGTAAAGAAAACAAGCCCAGCCCAGGTGGAAAAAAGTAAAATATCGCAATAGTAGTAAATAATGCAATTAGTTACTTTTTAAGGGAGTAACGCAATATTGTTTTAAAAGTAACTTTCCCCAACACTGATTGCAGTCTTCTATCTGTGTTGAGTGTTGATCTGTGTGTGTGTGTGTGTGTGTGTGTGTGTGTGTGTGTGTGTGTGTGTGTGTGTGTGTGTGTGTGTGTGTGTGTGTGTGTGTGTGTGTGTGTGTGTGTGTGTGTGTGTGTGTGTGTGTGTGTGTGTGTGCGTTTCAGGGTTTGGGTGAAATGCCTCAGGACGCTCCGTCGGCGCGGGGCAGACGCTCTCTCATGGGCAGCGGGATCGTGCGCACCTCGTCCCTCACCCGTGACCCCCTGACAGCCAGCAGGTACACACACACACACACACACACACTGAGACACACACACACACGTCTGTCTGACGCTGACACACTGACACACACACACACACACATCTGTCTGACGTTCACACACTGACACACACACACATCTGTCTGACACTCACACACTGACACACACACACACACACACACACGTCTGTCTGACGCTCACACACTGACACACACACACACATCTGTCTGACGTTCACACACTGACACACACACATATCTGTCTGACACTCACACACTGACACACACACATACACACACACACACGTCTGTCTGACGCTCACACACTGACACACACACACACATTTGTCTGACCATCACACACACACACACTCACATACACACTCTCTCACACACACATAGACACACACGTCTTTCTGACGCTCACACACACTCATCAGTCCATGCCTTCACAGAGACTGTGGTCAGTACCTGAGCAAAGCGGCCGTCCACAGTCTGGCGGACAGAAGCGAGTACGTCGCGCAGATGAAGACGCTGCTGAGCTCCAGAGACTTCAGGGAGAGGATCAAGGCCTTGGACCAGCTGGTGTGCGACTGCGAGGAGAACCCTACTCTGATCACCGGCAGCCTGTTCCCGGTAACTGACCGTGCTAGAGAACTGAGCCGTTCCCGGTAACTGACCGTGTTAGAGAACTGAGCCGTTCTCGGTAACCGATCCGTGTTAGAGAACTGAGCCGTTCTCGGTAACTGATCCGTGTTGGAGAACTGAGCCGTTCCCGGTAACTGATCCGTGTTAGAGAACTGAGCCGTGCCCGGTAACTGATCCGTGTTGGAGAACTGAGCCGTTCCCGGTAACTGACCGTGTTAGAGAACTGAGCCGTGCCCGGTAACTGATCCGTGTTGGAGAACTGAGCCGTTCCCGGTAACTGACCGTGTTAGAGAACTGAGCCGTGCCCGGTAACTGATCCGTGTTGGAGAACTGAGCCGTTCTCGGTAACTGATCCGTGTTAGAGAACTGAGCCGTGCCCGGTAACTGATCCGTGTTGGAGAACTGAGCCGTTCCCGGTAACTGACCGTGTTGGAGAACTGAGCCGTTCCCGGTAACTGACCGTGTTAGAGAACTGAGCCGTTCTCGGTAACTGATCCGTGTTAGAGAACTGAGCCGTGCCCGGTAACTGATCCGTGTTGGAGAACTGAGCGTTCCCGGTAACTGATCCGTGTTAGAGAACTGAGCCGTTCCCGGTAACTGATCCGTGTTGGAGAACTGAACCGTTCCCCGTAACCGATCCGTGTTAGAGAACTGAACCGTTCCCGGTAACTGACCGTGTTAGAGAACTGAACCGTTCCCGGTAACCGATCCGTGTTGGAGAACTGAAACGTTCCCGGTAACTGATCCGTGTTGGAGAACTGAACCATTCCCCGTAACCGATCCGTGTTAGAGAACTGAGCCGTTCCCGGTAACTGATCCGTGTTGGAGAACTGAACCGTTCCCGGTAACTGATCCGTGTTGGAGAACTGAACCATTCCCCGTAACCGATCCGTGTTAGAGAACTGAGCCGTTCCCGGTAACTGATCCGTGTTGGAGAACTGAACCGTTCCCGGTAACTGATCCGTGCTGGAGAACTGAACCGTTCCCGGTAACTGATCCGTGTTGGAGAACTGAACCATTCCCCGTAACCGATCCGTGTTAGAGAACTGAGCCGTTCCCGGTAACTGATCCGTGTTGGAGAACTGATCCGTTCCCGGTAACTGATCCGTGTTGGAGAACTGAACCATTCCCCGTAACCGATCCGTGTTAGAGAACTGAGCCGTTCCCGGTAACTGATCCGTGTTGGAGAACTGATCCGTTTCCGGTAACTGATCCGTGTTGGAGAACTGAACCGTTCCCGGTAACTGATTTGTGTTGGAGAACTGAACCGTTCCCGGTAACTGATCCGTGTTGGAGAACTGAACCGTTCCCGGTAACTGATCCGTGTTGGAGAACTGAACCGTTCCCGGTAACTGATTTGTGTTGTAGAACTGAACCGTTCCCGGTAACTGATCCGTGTTAGAGAACTGAACCGTTCCCGGTAACCGATCCGTGTTGGAGAACTGAAATGTTCCCGGTAACTGATCCGTGTTGGAGAACTGAACCATTCCCCGTAACCGATCCGTGTTAGAGAACTGAGCCGTTCCCGGTAATTGATCCGTGTTGGAGAACTGAACCGTTCCCGGTAACTGATCCGTGTTGGAGAACTGAACCATTCCCCGTAACCGATCCGTGTTAGAGAACTGAGCCGTTCCCGGTAACTGATCCGTGTTGGAGAACTGATCCGTTTCCGGTAACTGATCCGTGTTGGAGAACTGAACCATTCCCGGTAACTGATTTGTGTTGGAGAACTGAACCGTTCCCGGTAACTGATCCGTGTTGGAGAACTGAACCGTTCCCGGTAACTGATCCGTGTTGGAGAACTGAACCGTTCCCGGTAACCGATCTGTGTTGGAGAACTACACCGTTCCCGGTAACTGATCCGTCTTAGAGAGCTGAACCGTTCTCGGTAACTGATCCGTGTTGGAGAACTTAGCCGTTCCCGGTAACTGACCTGTGTTGGAGAACTGAACCGTTCCCGGTAACTGATCCGTGTTGGAGAACTGAAACGTTCCCGGTAACTGATCCGTGTTGGAGAACTGAAACGTTCCCGGTAACCGATCCGTGTTAGAGAACTGAACCGTTCCCGGTAACTGACCCTGTTAGAGAACTGAGCCGTTCCCGGTAACTGATCCGTGTTGGAGAACTGAACCGTTCCCGGTAACTGATCCGTGTTGGAGAACTGAACCATTCCCCGTAACCGATCCGTGTTAGAGAACTGAGCCGTTCCCGGTAACTGATCCGTGTTGGAGAACTGAACCGTTCCCGGTAACTGATCCGTGCTGGAGAACTGAACCGTTCCCGGTAACTGATCCGTGTTGGAGAACTGAACCATTCCCCGTAACCGATCCGTGTTAGAGAACTGAGCCGTTCCCGGTAACTGATCCGTGTTGGAGAACTGATCCGTTCCCGGTAACTGATCCGTGTTGGAGAACTGAACCATTCCCCGTAACCGATCCGTGTTAGAGAACTGAGCCGTTCCCGGTAACTGATCCGTGTTGGAGAACTGATCCGTTTCCGGTAACTGATCCGTGTTGGAGAACTGAACCGTTCCCGGTAACTGATTTGTGTTGGAGAACTGAACCGTTCCCGGTAACTGATCCGTGTTGGAGAACTGAACCGTTCCCGGTAACTGATCCGTGTTGGAGAACTGAACCGTTCCCGGTAACTGATTTGTGTTGTAGAACTGAACCGTTCCCGGTAACTGATCCGTGTTAGAGAACTGAACCGTTCCCGGTAACCGATCCGTGTTGGAGAACTGAAACGTTCCCGGTAACTGATCCGTGTTGGAGAACTGAACCATTCCCCGTAACCGATCCGTGTTAGAGAACTGAGCCGTTCCCGGTAATTGATCCGTGTTGGAGAACTGAACCGTTCCCGGTAACTGATCCGTGTTGGAGAACTGAACCATTCCCCGTAACCGATCCGTGTTAGAGAACTGAGCCGTTCCCGGTAACTGATCCGTGTTGGAGAACTGATCCGTTTCCGGTAACTGATCCGTGTTGGAGAACTGAACCGTTCCCGGTAACTGATTTGTGTTGGAGAACTGAACCGTTCCCGGTAACTGATCCGTGTTGGAGAACTGAACCGTTCCCGGTAACTGATCCGTGTTGGAGAACTGAACCGTTCCCGGTAACCGATCTGTGTTGGAGAACTACACCGTTCCCGGTAACTGATCCGTCTTAGAGAGCTGAACCGTTCTCGGTAACTGATCCGTGTTGGAGAACTTAGCCGTTCCCGGTAACTGATCCGTGTTAGAGAACTGAGCCGTTCCCGGTAACTGATCCGTGTTGGAGAACTGAAACGTTCCCGGTAACCGATCCGTGTTGGAGAACTTAGCCGTTCCCGGTAACTGATCCGTGTTAGAGAACTGAGCCGTTCCCGGTAACTGACCTGTGTTGGAGAACTGAACCGTTCCCGGTAACTGATCCGTGTTAGAGAACTGAGCCGTTCCCGGTAACTGATCCGTGTTGGAGAACTGAAACGTTCCCGGTAACCGATCCGTGTTAGAGAACTGAACCGTTCCCGGTAACTGACCCTGTTAGAGAACTGAGCCGTTCCCGGTAACTGACCCTGTTAGAGAACTGAGCCGTTCCCGGTAACTGATCTGTGTTAGAGAACTGAGCCGTTCCCGGTAACTGATCTGTGTTAGAGAACTGAGCCGTTCCCTGTAACTGATCTGTGTTAGAGAACTGAACCGTTCCCGGTAACCGATCCGTGTTGGAGAACTGAACCGTTCCCGGTAACTGACCGTGTTAGAGAACTGAGCCGTTCCCGGTAACTGATCTGTGTTAGAGAACTGAGCCGTTCCCGGTAACTGATCTGTGTTAGAGAACTGAACCGTTCCCGGTAACTGATCTGTGTTAGAGAACTGAGCCGTTCCCGCTAACCGATCCGTGTTGGAGAACTGAACCGTTTCCGGTAACTGATCCGTGTTGGAGAACTGAACCGTTCCCGGTAACTGATCCGTGTTGGAGAACTGAACCGTTCCCGGTAACCGATCCGTGTTAGAGAACTGAGCCGTTCCCGGTAACTGATCCGTGTTGGAGAACTGAACCGTTCCCGGTAACCGATCTGTGTTGGAGAACTGAGCCGTTCCCGGTAACTGATCCGTGTTGAAGAACTGAACTCTTCCCGTTAACTGATCCGTGTTAGAGAACTGAACCGTTCCCGGTAACTGATCCGTGTTAGAGAACTGAACCGTTCCCGGTAACTGACTGTGTTAGAGAACTGAGCCGTTCCCGGTAACCGATCCGTGTTGGAGAACTGAACCGTTCCCGGTAACCGATCCGTGTTAGAGAACTGAGCCGTTCCCGGTAACTGATCTGTGTTAGAGAACTGAACCGTTCCCGGTAACCGATCCGTGTTAGAGAACTGAGCCGTTCCCGGTAACCGATCCGTGTTGGAGAACTGGACCGTTTCCGGCAACTGATCCGTGTTGGAGAACTGAACCGTTCCCGGTAACTGATCCGTGTTAGAGAACTGAGCCGCTCCCGGTAACTGATCTGTGTTAGAGAACTGAACCGTTCCCGGTAACCGATCCGTGTTACTGAACTGAGCCGTTCCCGGTAACCGATCCGTGTTGGAGAACTGAACCGTTTCCGGTAACTGATCCGTGTTGGAGAACTGAACCGTTCCCGGTAACCGATCCGTGTTAGAGAACTGAGCCGTTCCCGGTAACCGATCTGTGTTGGAGAACTGAGCCGTTCCCGGTAACTGATCCGTGTTGGAGAACTGAACTGTTCCCGTTAACTGATCCGTGTTAGAGAACTGAACCGTTCCCTGTAACTGATCTGTGTTGGAGAACTGAACCGTTCCCGGTAACTGACCGTGTTAGCGAACTGAGCCGTTCCCGGTAACTGATCCGTGTTGGAGAACTGAACCGTTCCCGGCAACTGATCCGTGTTGGAGAACTGAACCGTTCCCTGTAACTGATCCGTGTTGGAGAACTGAACCGTTCCCGGTAACTGATCCGTGTTGGAGAACTGAGCCGTTCCCGGTAACTGATCCGTGTTGGAGAACTGAACCGTTCCCTTTAACTGATCCGTTTTGGAGAACTGAACCGTTCCCTGTAACTGATCCGTGTTAGAGAACTGAGCCGTTGCCGGTAACTGATCCCTGTTAGAGAACTGAGCCGTTCCCGGTAACTGATCCGTGTTAGAGAACTGAACCGTTCCCGGTAACTGATCCGTGTTGGAGAACTGAGCCGTTCCCGGTAACTGATCCGTGTTAGAGAACTGAGCCGTTCCCGGTAACTGATCCGTGTTAGAGAACTGAGCCGTTCCCGGTAACTGATCCGTGCTGGAGAACTGAGCCGTTCCCGGTAACTGATCCGTGTTAGAGAACTGAACCGTTCCCGGTAACTGATCCGTGTTAGAGAACTGAGCCGTTCCCGGTAACTGATCCGTGTTAGAGAACTGAGCCGTTCCCGGTAACTGATCCGTGCTGGAGAACTGAGCCGTTCCCGGTAACTGATCCGTGTTAGAGAACTGAGCCGTTCCCGGTAACTGATCCGTGTTAGAGAACTGAGCCGTTCCCGGTAACTGATCCGTGTTGGAGAACTGAGCCGTTCCCGGTAACTGATCCGTGTTGGAGAACTGAACCGTTCCCGGTAACTGATCCGTGTTGGAGAACTGAACCGCTCAAACATTAGGGTTATTATCGCTAACTTCAACTCAAGCAAACAAAACACACATTTACTTGAGAAAATAGTTTATTTTTATAGTTTTAGTTCACTAAAATAACCCTGGTTTAACCAGAAGATCATAGCCATAGACATAATAAATACATAGACGCCCTATTGGCCACTGGAGCGTATGTCAAAGTCGCCGCCATATTGCGGAGGGCAACTTTCCCATTCCCCTCGTTACGGGAATTGAGAAAAATGCCTGCTTCGTGTGCTCTTGGGGCTGTACAAATCGCCACACAATTGAAAACAGGTCTCGGGTAATTACCTTTCACAAACAAGACTGCACATTTTTTTCTGGTTGTATTTGGTCATTATATAATTAGTAATAGTAACGTACACCACGTACAAACCACTGAAATCGGTTGTGTACAAATAAATGTAAACGTTATCATTGTTTTTATCCAGGAAAATCGCAGCTCACCCGTTTACTTGCATTTGTTAACAGCGCAGTCTTGCCCTCAGCAAAATGGCGGACGCGTTGACGTATCGCAGCAACGTTTCAAAGCGGTCAATAGGGCGTATATGTATTTATTATGTCTATGATCATAACGTCCCATAATAGTGATGAAGGTGATGATGATGTTGGTGATGATTATGAAGATGATGTAGATGATGAAGGTTGATAGTGATGATGCTGATGATGATGGTGTTTATGATTATGATGATGATGTTGATGATGATGCTGATGATGATGGTGTTTATGATTATGATGATGATGTTGGTGATGATGAAGATGATGATGATGATGATGATTATGTTGATGATGATGATGATGATGATGAAGATGATGAATGTTGATGAGGATGATGGTGTTGATGATGATGATGATGTTGATGATGATGATGGTGATGATGATGATGTTGGTGATGATGAAGATTATGATAATGATGATGATGTTGGTGATGATGAAGATGATGTTGGTGATGATGATGATGTTGGTGATGATGATGATGATGTTTGTGATGATGATGATGTTGGTGATGATGATGATGATGTTGGTGATGATGATGATGATGATGTTGGTGATGATGATGATGTTGGTGATGATGAAGATGATGATGTTGGTGATGATGATGATGATGAAGATGATTATGTTGATAATGATGATGATGATGATGATGTTGGTGATGATGATGATGATGTTGGTGATGATGATGAAGATGATTATGTTGATAATGATGAAGATGATGATGATGGTGATGATGATGAAGATGATGAATGTTGATGAGGATGATGTTGGTGATGATGAAGATGATGATGATGATGATGTTGGTGATGATGAAGATGATGATGTTGGTGATGATGATGATGTTGGTGATGATGATGATGATGTTGGTGATGATGATGATGTTGATGATGATGATGTTGATGATGATGATGAAGATGATGATGATGATGTTGGTGATGATGATGATGTTGGTGATGATGATGATGATGTTGGTGATGATGATGATGATGATGTTGATGATGATGATGTTGATGATGATGATGAAGATGATGATGATGATGTTGGTGATGATGATGATGTTGGTGATGATGTTGATGATGATGATGTTGATGCTCAACCTCCATCCATGCCTCTTTCCCCTCTCTGATCACAAACTGATACGGTTCACCATTCCGTCTCCAACCCCCCGCCCCCGCCTCCGCAGAGAAATCACCTTCCGCAACCTTAAATCAATTGATCCCCATCATCTCTCTGACCTGCTCTCCACCACTCTCCACGTGGATTCAACCCTCACCTCACCTGATGATCTCACAAACCACCTCAACTCCGTTTTGTGTACCTCCCTTAACACTCTGGCCCCCCTCAAAACAAAAACTGTCACTTTTAACAACTCGTCACCCTGGTACACACCTGCACTCCGGAAAATGAAACAAACTGGACGCCAACTTGAACGCCTGACAAAAAAATCATCTCTCACAGTCCACCATGAAGCCTATAAACTCCACCTCATTGCCTACAAAGATGCCCTCATTGCCGCCAAATCTGCCTACCTCTCCACCATCCTCACCAACCCCTGTCTAAACCCCAGAACCCTCTTCTCCACATTGAACAACCTCATCAAGCCTCGGACCAACACCTTCCTTACCTCTACTCCGGATCTCTGCAACTCATTCCTTCACTTTTTCGCTGATAAAATCAATATCATTCATCAATCTCTATCCCCTGCATCCGACCTTCCAGTATCTACTCCAGCACCTATCACGGGCCCTTTTCCCCCCATCCCTCCTGACCTCTCTCCCCCTTCTCCACACTGCCTCCTCTCCCAGTTTAATTTGGTCACCACTCTTGAAATCTCTAAACTCATCAGCTCTTCCAAACCGACTACCTGCTCACTTGACTCCCTCCCTACTCCACTCCTGAAGTCCTGCCTCCCCGTCCTTTGCCCCTACCTCACTAACCTCTTCAATTCCTCATTGTCCCTTGGAACTGTTCCCTCTGCTTTCAAAACTGCCGCTGCCACCCCTATCCTCAAAAAACCTGGTCTGGATCCCTCTTCCCTCAACAACTACCGCCCAATTTCCACCCTCCGCTTTCTGTCTAAAACCCTGGAACGTATAGTCGCTTTACAATTACAAACCCATCTTCATGCCAATAACCAATTTGAACCTCTCCAATCTGGTTTTCGCCCCCTCCACAGCACAGAAACTGCTCTCCTCAAAGTCCTTAATGACCTCCTCACCTCCGCTGACACTGGTTCCCTCAACATCCTTATTCTTCTCGACCTGAGTGCAGCCTTCGATACCGTGAGCCATAACATCCTGCTCACCAGACTCAAAGACCTTGGTATCGAAGGTACTGCACTCAGCTGGCTCCGTTCCTACCTTTCCAACAGATCCCACTTCATCTCTCTTCATAATCACACCTCTGCAACAGCCACAGTCACCCAAGGCGTTCCCCAAGGATCCGTACTCGGCCCCCTCCTCTTCATCATTTACATCCTCCCCCTTGGTCAGATACTTCGTCACTTCAAACTGAATTTCCACTGTTATGCCGATGACACTCAGATCTACCTCAGCACCAAATCCCCCCACAATCCTCCCCTCTCCCATATCAACTCCTGTCTGTCAGCTATTAAAACCTGGATGCAACATAACTTCCTCAAACTCAATAGCAATAAAACAGAATTCCTCCTCATAGGCTCCAAATCCACTCTCAGCAAAACCAATAACATCACTCTCACCATTGACGACACCATTGTCTCCCCATCCCCACAGGCCCGCAACCTCGGCGTGGTTTTTGATTCAACCCTCTCCCTTGAACCTCACATCTGTCATGTCATTAAAACCTCCTTCTTTCACCTCCGCAACGTCGCCAAAATCAGATCCTCACTCACACCCTCTGCTGCTGAAAGACTCATTCACGCCTTCATCTCCTCACGACTGGACTATTGCAACTCACTACTCCTTGGTATTAGCTCAAACTACATAAAAAGACTCCAACTGGTCCAGAATGCAGCCGCCCGACTCATCACCCGCTCCAAATCCTGGCACCACATCACTCCAGTCCTAAAACAACTACACTGGCTCCCTATTTCCCACCGGATCACATACAAAATCCTGGTCCTTACCTACAAAGCCATCCACCACCTGGCCCCCTATACCTCACTGACCTCCTCTCCCCCTATCAACCCTCACGGTCCCTCAGATCCACCTCAGCCGGTCTCCTCTGCATCCACAAGTCCAAGCTCCGCAGTTTTGGGGACAGAGCCTTTTCCAGGGCAGCTCCCAGGCTCTGGAACTCCCTCCCCCATGAGATCCTCACCTCTGAGTCCCTCACCATCTTCCAGTCCCGCCTCAAGACCCATCTCTTCACCTCTGCCTATCCGTAGCCCCACGCCCCTCCCATCCCTATAGGTTTTTTTTATTTTTTTATTTTTTTTTTTTCTCTCTCTTCTCTTCTCTTGCTTATTCACCTGCCCTGTAAAGCGACTTTGAGTTTGAGAAAAGCGCTATACAAATTCAATTTATTATTATTATTATTATTATGTTGATGATGATGATGATGTTGATGATGATGATGAAGATGATGATGATGATGAAGATGATGTTGGTGATGATGATGATGATGATGTTGGTGATGATGTTGAAGATGATGTTGGTGATGAGGATGAGGATGATGATGATGAAGATGATGTTGGTGTTGATGTTGATGATGATGATGAAGTGAATGTTGATGATGATGATGATGTTGATGATGATGATGTTGGTGATGAGGATGATGGTGATGATGATTATGATGATGGTGATGATGATGATGATGTTGGTGATGATGATGATGATGAGGATGATGATGATGAAGATGATGATGAGGATGATGATGATGAAGATGATGTTGGTGTTGATG
>NW_027509214.1:685000-712500 GCF_051911475.1 Siphateles boraxobius
AGCTTGCACAAAGCACTGGCAAAAGTAGCCTAATGATTATGGATGTGTCGGGAAACGATAGCAAGGAGATATTTTAACTGTTTATTAATGAATAAGTGTTTACTAAACGTGTTGGCTGCAAAGATGATTATTGCGATGCTGACTCGTCATCCCTGCAGTAGTGAACGCGCGCGCCTATATGGATTAGGTAATCAAACTATTTATTTCTAATTGTTTCGTTTAAAAGTAGACATATTTTGAACATAAATAGAACTATTTCTCGTGTCTGTGAGGCAAGTATCCTATACGCTGAGTTTTGGTTTATATGTGACGCGCTCCAGTTCTTGTAGTCGAAGGCGGATAAACGTTCTACTCTCGAGTGTATTCTGTGCGCTTTTAAGTGCCTTATCAGATTTACCGTGTTGCCGGTCTTGGCAGCAATTATCTAGTCGAAAATATTGCATCGTGTGCTTATGGCATCGAGTCGGGTACATAGGTTCACTTTTGATCATTTCCACATATTTTCTATCTATCTGGGTTGGACGCTTACACACACACACACACACACACACACTACAGCCACACGTGCGACGAGCGACGTCTCTGGGCAGCCGCGTAAACTAGTGTTTTTCCGCCACAGCCAATCATGCTGCATGTGTATTGTTTCACTGACGTTGACGAGATTAACCACTTAGGTACCGAAACTTGGTACCGAAAAACAAGACATGTTTCGATACTCGGTAGTATCGAGGCAATTCGGTCGGTACCTAAAAAGTACCGAACTCGATACCCAGCCCTAGTGATGATGATGTTGTTTATGATGATTATGTTGATGATGATGATGATGATGATGATGATGGTGATGATGATGTTGATGGTGTTTATGATGATGATGGTGATGATGATGATGATGATGTAGATGATGAAGGTTGATAGTGATGATGATGATGGTGTGCGCAGGTGTTTGACGCTCTGAAGGCTCGTCTGCAGGAGTCTAACAGTAAAGTGAACCTGCGAGCGCTGGAGTCGCTGCAGTCCATCATCTCAGTGCTGAGAGACAGTCTGGCTCCAGTGCTGAACATCCTCATTCCTGCTGTCGTGGACAATCACCTGAACTCCAAGAACAGCTCCATCTCCACAGCGGCGCTGGGGGCCATTCAGGCGCTCATGCACAACATCGGTGGGTGACTTTGTGTTCGCAACATAAAGCTGTGGACTAAACCTGCTCACTGTAGCAACTGTGTGTTTTCAGACAACAGCCTTCTTCTCCAGCCCTTCTGCTCCAAGGCTCAGTATCTGAGTGGGAAAGCTAAGCTGGATATGATTGAGAGAGTTGCAGGTGAGTCTAGGCGTATTAAAAGAGAATGGAGATGTTGTACTCAGGCTCTACTAGAACAGGGTTTTATGCTGTTTTTATGCCCATATTCTCCATTGTTGCGGCTCCTCTCTTCCCATTCTGACAGTAACGCTCTGTTTACTTCCTGACTCTATGAAGCCCCTCCTTCTGAAAAGCACACTGTGCTCTGATTGGTCGGCTGGAGCAGTGTGTTGTGATTGGTGGTCGACCGATATTGTTTTTTTGATTGCCGATATCTTAGAGAGCAGAGTGGCCTATATATATATAACATTTATTTAAATAAATTAGAAATAAATTAGAAAACAAATCCTTAAAATAAACATGCTTATACTTTAGATGGCAACTTCTTGAATCTGCAATCCTATTACAGTTTTTTTTTTCACAAATAAAGTAATTTAAAAATATGTGAATAAAAAGGAAGTGAACACTGTAACGGCACTCAGTAGTCTGGTAATATCGTGCACACTGGTAAATAAAGACAAGGTAACGCTAATTTTACATACAGCACACAGTGAAACCGATATGATTATGACACAGTGGGCAACTGGATATAGCACAGCGTATTTTACAATGAAGGATTTAAAGTGATTCGATGGCGTCTCCTGAAGCTGATCTTCTGTTCACATTCACTCGCTTCACACGGACCGTCACTCGCAGGAACACGTTTATATCGGCTACACATACACACTTCACAAGATATCACAGCTGGATACGGTTAAATCTGCAACGTTTGTGAAAATACATGTTTATTAGATGTTCAGAGATTTGTTTTAATGATGTAGATGCGCATTTGCTGAATGTTGACGGTAAATGAGAAAGTATTTTAGCCTGATTGTTTGCCTTTTATATTATTTGTAAGAGAAAAGGCAAACGCTTTACTTTTTCGCATACCATTTCCTTTCTTTGTTTACCAGTTCGGTCTAACACAGTATTAGATATGAGTAACAGAGATCGTAAACCAATGAAGACGGAGAATGTGAGCGAGCGCTGTGTTCTCAGCACCGCCCGACAAAATAAAAGTCTGGAGCGCCGTCAAAATAAAAGTCCGCTTCCAACATATCGGCCAATCAAAAAACCTATATCAGTCGACCACTTGTTGTGATTCGAGTGTGTTTGGGAAATGTCCCGCCCCTTCCCATAACCGCCAGTTTAACACACTACTAACTAACTCAACCAGGCCCCGCCCCTTTATTCTGCGTATGAATTATTATAATGAGGAATATTGTGACGTGTTCGTTCCCGGAAGAAACTCAAGATATAATGGAGGCGTTTCAGGAGTTCAGAAACACTGACACTGATATAGAGAAGAACTGGAGCTTTCAGGGTTCGGACAGAAACTGTAAAAAGAAATTCCAGGACTTTCAAAAACTTTAAGCACTACTTTTTTTGGTTTTCAAGGATTACAATCAGAGATCTCACTTATCAAACAATATCTTCAGGATTTTTTAAACTCAAGCTACAGATATAAGGTATCCAAAATACAACATATTTAATAATATATTAAACACAAAGTTTATAATAGCTATTATTGTTCAATAAATAATATTTTATATTATAATTTTGGTGTACTTTGAATCAAGAAAAGGTCTGATGGGGTTTCATAGAAAGGCTGCCGTGTTAATTTTGTGTGAAAAGATTGTTTTTATGTTTGTAAAAAAAAAAATTAATGAAATTTCATATATATTGTATTTAAATAAGTCAAGCACTTTCCAAGTACCCCTTCATAAATATGGCAGTTTTCAGGGTTTTTTCCAGGACTTAAAATTCAAACAGTCAGAAGTCCAGTACTTTAAGCCCGTGTACGATCCGTGTTTGCGGAGCGTTTTCATGCTCGGACAGCAACATCACACACTGAACGCAGATGATGCAGTGATTGTGGTGTGTGTTTTCAGAGCTGGTGACGGAGTTGTATCCTCGTAAACCGCAGCTGGTGGAGCAGAAGGTTCTCCCGCTCTTCTGGAAGCTTCTCGGCTCCTCCGGTAACGGCGGCAGCATCAAGATGGCCGCCGCTAAGCTAGCCGAAGCGCTGCACACACACATGGGCCGCGCGCTGGTGGAGTGCGCCGCCTCGATGCCCGCCAACATCCAGTGTGACCTGAACGAGCTGCTCCGGGCCCGACACACACACTCTACCTGAACACACACGCGTCTGCTTTCCCACAGTGCCTCACGCTTGACTCGGGAACTCGACAGGATCGGGATTCTCGTGGTCAGAGCGAGTCATGTGATCCAGACTACAGAATGTAATCTTTAAAATGCACAATGATACAATGTAGTTTTGTAAGGTGTGTTATGGAACATTTCTAAGAGATGTGTCGTTATTATTATCAAACTTTGTCCAGAACTCTTTTGTACTGTATAATAGCACAGTATTAGCTGTACGGTATACTTTATGTCATATACGGTACGTTTATGCGACGACTCAGCGATTAAGTGATTATGGTTCTGTTCTAAGTGCGACCCGTCTTAGTTCTGTTGCATGATCAAATTAATTGATAAATAAAGCGAAAAGAGGAAAATATCACACGGATCGATGCCTCTATCAGTTCTGGATGTGAAACCGCTGTATTTTTGTGAATGTGAAGCTTTAAAATAATAATAATAATAATAATAATAATAATAATACAGTTGAATTCATGCTCAGATGTAGTTCTCAGTTTAGTGCCAGTCATTCCTCAACAGCCTTTATGAGATTCCACATTAAATTATATGAGAGAGAGATTTATCTATATAATAAAGTGTCTTATTTCTGTAAACACTTGTGCTGTGAATCATTGTGATTCGAGTCAAATTACTGCTTTTGTTTTTCCATTATTCTTCCTTACATGAACATATATGAGCTTAATAATTAAAAATCTACATTTTTAAATAAATTATTCATATATTGATACTTTTAACAGTTCTGCTCCGGAGCTGGGACGGAGCCGTTCCGCAGTCAGTGAAAAACACAAATTGACTTTAATGGAAACCTATTGACTCCGCAGCCGTCCCGAAGTTGATGGAAATCCGGGGTCGTTCTGAGGCTGTGCTTGTTCTTCAGGTGCTTCGTGAGCTGAGCAACCAAACGCAGCGGTTCCGCGTCCTAGCGCTCAGCGCTACACCTGGAGGAGACGTCAAGGTGAGCACGGCATCATGGGAACCGGGAGGAGTGATCAAGAGTCTGATGAACTGAAAAAACGCTTAAAATCATTTTGGTGATCAAAGATGAGTTTTAAGGGATACAGTTATTGACTTGAAGGGGGGTTTTAATAAAATTCAGTGCAGATTTGACAGCAGAAAGTTTGTACAATTATACTAAACACTAGTGCTGGTTGTGTTTTTAAAAACTAAGTTACATTATCATATAGGAAAATGGCGACGGGTGCGGCAATACGTGCTAAAGGTGCTGCCTTCCCTCGAGCAAAGTCTGAGACTTTCACTTAAATCAGCTGATGGGAAACTGATAGTGGAGAACGAGCTTTTGAACTTCGTTGCTGTCAAAATGAGAACATTGTCCCATGATGAAAATTGTTTTGTTAGTCTCAAACAATTTTGCATCTGAGTGGATTGAGGAGTCCAAGCGACTGTTGTTTTGAATGTGTACGACTTCGGTACGCTGCATCAAACATAAAGGCTCTCAGAAGGACAATAATGACATTAAGGACTGTCTGAAGGCAGAGGGATTGTAGGCTGTATCATGTGCAGTTTCAACTGACGCGCTACAGCGATCTGTCACATTTAAAAGCGCCAAAAAACGTTATTTATTGTGTGAATCTCGTAAAATTATTGACAGAATCTGACAGCTGAGAATTTGTTCCATATCAAAAGTAACCTTCTCTGTCTTGTCTGTCGGTGTCCGTGTCCTCTTTGTCCGCGATTTTTCCCAGGTTTGTATCTCACTACCTGGATGAACTTCCACCTGTCGGATTTGGCAACATGGATGCGTCGGCGCTACTCAGCTGAGTGGAACAGCTGAGCCGGGTAGTTTTTAATTTGAGAGAGGCCATGGAAGCTCAGGCCAGCGGGAGCGAGAACTACAGCTACAGCGGTGATGGATCGCCGGGTGACGGCTATTGAGAAGCTCCACGAACCCCTGGCCGGGTACAGGTGCTGTGTCGTAGCAGGAGAGAGAGTTGCTCGAGCCCTCTGCCACAGTCCCCGGGCATGTAGGGTTGCCAACTGTCCCGAATTAGCTGTCCCGTACGGGACCGCACTTGTACCGCTTTTTTTGAGTGCTAAGCTGATCTAACCACTGACTGATACAACAGCAACACAACACTTAATAATTGCCCTGCACGCTTCCTCTGGGGTCCTTCGGTCCAAATGGAGCATACACATACACATACTGGTTGTATGGTCTTAGCATACACATAACACTCTATAGACTTCTATAATTCAATATTAGGCTGCTTAGATTAGGTCAGCCGGAACTGCAGACAATGCAGTGCTGAAGTGCCAACTAGCCTCTCCCTATGGGGGATCCCTATACCACTCTACAGATAAAGCATTGTGGAATTTTTCGGTTCGCGTACCTACCCGAAGTGATAAGATAAAATAAAATTCTGCATCAAAATTTATAGACAAGACAAGTAGTTTGTTTAGGCATGGTTTGTAAGGAATTACAAACCTGCGCACATATATTCAAACACACATCCACATAACTATAGAATCAATTCTTAATGCGCATGTGAACCCCATCAGCGTCTTTCACAGGTTCACGTTTAAAGGGGTAGTTCGCCCATTTAAGACATGAAGTTGTATGGAATCCTTACCAGCACTATAGTGCATACACACTGACCCACTCTGTAGTCACCTCCCTGGTCAGAGTTCTGGCCGCTGGAAGTTTTTCAAGAAAGTACTCCCGGTTAGATTCCGGGGCTTCAAAACTGTGCGTTTTTACGTGAAAAAATTATTTGCGTTTCAAAGCTTGATTAATTTAACACACAAAAAACACGCCGGTCAAAATTCATACCTCGGTTTTAATCTGCACTATTTTCTATCCATTTCTATCAATCCGCGCTGCTGTCAACGTTAACAGTGTTAGGTTTAAGCAATATTGACTTACCAAAAGTTGCGGCTGCATGTTGTGATATTAATTGTAAGAACCAACAACATGGTATTGAGTTGGTCTCCTTGTATGATAGTATTGTGGAGTCCCTTCTGGCCTCGAGCAGCCCTCTATATCAGACCAAGATGTATAAAGCCAAGCCAGGTTGGAATGAATATGTTGAAGATGCGGAGGCTGGAGGGGCTTTTAAAGCTTGGGCTGAGTCAGGTAGACATAAACATGGTCCCTTATTTGAATATAAGAAGCACGCAAATGCACAGTTTAAATATGCCCTACGATTTATAAAGAGGAATGAGAACACAATGAGGTCGGACTCACTTGCAAGGAAACTGCAAAAAAAGAATCCAAATGATTTCTGGAAAAAAATCAAAAGAATAAATAAATGTAAAACATCTTTGCCAACTAATATTGATGGTGTAAGCGGTCAAGAGGAAATTACTCAGTTATGGCAAAGACATTATTATGAGCTGTTCAACTGTGTTAAAAGTAATTCGTTTGCAGTAGGTAATATTGACAACCATGAAGATGTGACTGTTTCCCCACAAGAAGTCTATGATGCAGTTATGATGTTAAAAGATACTAAGGCATGTGGTATGGATAATATATCTGCTGAACATCTAAAATTTGCGAGTAGAAAACTCTGTCCTCTTCTTGCAATTTGTTTTACTGGGTTTTTAGTCCATGGTTTTTTACCTGAGTCTATTTTATCTGTGATGTTAGTGCCTATTATTAAAGATAAAGCTGGCAAAATAAATAGCATGGATAATTACAGGTCTATAGCACTAGCCAGTTTTCTATCCAAGGTCTTGGAGAGGACCTTACTGGATAAGTTGGAACAGTTTATCCTGACCAGTGACAACCAGTTTGGTTTTAAAGCTAAATATAGCACAGATATGTGTATTTTTGCTTTAAAAGAGATTCTAGATTTATACAAAAGGCATAATTCTACAATTTTTATGTTTCATTGATGCCTCTAAAGACTTTGATCGTATAGATCATGAACAATTATTTTATAAGTTACTCAATAGAGGAGTTCCCAGATTTCTAGTGAGAATTCTGGCTTTTTGGCATATGCTCATCAGTCAATGTATGTGAAATGGGGAAACTTTGTGTCTGCTCCATTTAATGTATGCAATGGAGTCAGACAGGGAAGCATTCTGTCCCCCTTTCTCTTTAATGTTTATATGGATGACTTATCGAAACTGCTAAACAGCTGTGGAACTGGTTGTATGGTCGGTTTCGACCATATCGTCCAATCTCCAACCTCCCTTTCCTTAGCAAAATCCTGGAAAGGGCAGTGGCTGCCCAGCTTCAAGATCACATGTCCCACCATGAGCTCTTCGAACCTCTCCAGTCTGGTTTCAGAAGACACCATAGTACTGAGACCGGCCTCATCAAAATCACCAATGACCTCCTGCTGGCTGCTGACAACGGCCTCATCTCCATCCTCATCTTTCTTGACCTCTCTGCAGCTTTTGATACAGTTTCACATACTATCCTTCTCCAATGCCTGTCTGAGCTCATCGGCCTTAGTGGCACAGCACTGTTCTGGTTCCGGTCCTATCTCACTGACCGGAAACAATTCATCGCCCTAAATGGCTCAAATTCTGATCCAGCACCCGCCAACCATGGTGTACCCCAGGGCTCAGTGCTTGGTCCGCTGCTGTTCACCATTTACACACTACCCATAGGTCATATTATCCGTAAACATGGACTAAATTACCACCGCTACGCCGATGACATTCAACTTCATATCAGCACTAACCCCTCCTCCCAGCTCCCACCCACACAACTTGTCAACTGCCTGCAGGAACTTAAATCATGGATGAACACAAACCTACTCAAACTGAACAGTAATAAGTCAGAACTCATGGTGGTGGCCCCTGCACCACTGCTCAGGAAAGTTGGTGACCTGGCCCTTGTTGTGGACGGCTGCTGCATTTCCCCTTCTCCTGAGGTGCGCAACCTGGGCGTCATTCTGGACGCCTGTTGTCATATTAACAACATCACCAAGGTGGCCTTCTTCCACCTCAGAAACATCTCACAACTCCGGCCTTCACTCACAGATTCAGTAACTGAGACACTCATTCATGCCTTTATAACCTCCCGTCTGGATTACTGCAATGGTGTCCTGTCAGGACTGCCCACCAAGGCCCTTAGCAGACTGCAGTATGAACAGAACTCTGCTGCCAGGGTTCTAACCCACACAAAGCCCTGGCAGCATATCACTCCTATCATCCAACAGCTACACTGGTTGCCAGTCAAGTCACGCATCACCAACAAGATCCTTCTGCTCACTTACAAATCTCTCCATGGACTCTCACCAAAATACCTCAGTGACCTCCTACATCCCTACACACAGTCTCGTTCCCTGCGGTCCTCTGACAAGGACCTGCTGGTCATTCCCTGCACCAGGTTTCTGGACTTTTGGGGACAGGGCTTTCTGTGCAATTGCTCCTACACTTTGGAACAGTCTACCATTCCACGTCCGATCTGCCCCATCCCTGCCCATGTTCAAAATGCACCTTAAAACATTTCTTTTCACAAAATCTTGCAGGTCCTTCATCAGATCCGGATACGGCCTGGATCCGGCGGACTGCGGTAAACCTCGGGATAAACAAAGACACTAATATTAGTGTAGACGCCATTCTTCTTATGATGTAACGAGTACATCAGGATTTATGGGAAGTGTTCCCGGTTCCGGCTGATCTGAACTATGCAGCCTAATATTGAATTATAGCAATCTATAATGTGTTATGTGAATGCTAGGTCAAAGAGATGTTTTTTTAGTCTAGCTTTGAACTGACAGACTGTGTCTGCTTCCCGGACAATGTTAGGAAGATTGTTCCAAAGTTTTGGTGCTAAATAGGAAAAGGATCTACCGCCAGCAGTCGATTTAGATATTCTAGGTATTATCAACTGGCCGGAGTTTTGAGATCACAATAGACGTAAAGGACTATAATGCGTTAAGAGCTCGCTCAAGTACTGGGGAGATAAACCATTTAGTGCTTTGTAAGTAATCAGCAATATTTTAAAATGTATACGATGTTTAATAGGGAGCCAATGCAGTGTTGACAGAACCGGGCTAATATGGTCGTACTTCCTGGTTCTGGTAAGAACACTAGCGGCTGCGTTTTGAACCAGCTGTAGTTTGTTTATTAAGCGTGCAGGGCAACCACCCAGTAGAGCATTACAATAATCTAGCCTTGATGTCATGAACGCATGAACTAACTGTTCCGCATTTGTCAATGAGAGCATATGATGTAACTTAGATATATTTTTAAGATGAAAAAATTCAGTTTTACAGATACCTCACAGATACGTTATCACTGCGTTATCCAGATCTGATGAAGGACCATCGCATGGACACACTCACAACACACACTCACAACACACACTCACAACACACACTCTCTCTCACACACACACACACACACACACACACACACACAAACACACACACTCACAACACACACACACACACACACACACTCACAACACACACTCTCTCTCACACACACACACACACACACACACACACAAACACACACACTCACAACACACACACACACACACACACACACACACACTCACAACACACACACACACACACACACACACACACACACACACTCCAGATCTGAAGAAGGACAACGCATCTCTGAAGTGCCAGCCTCATCAACACCTCAACAAACTCGTCTCCATACCGACCCCCACCAGATGGCATAACCTTGGCTTTTGGTTTGTTTAGTTGGGGACATTTAATTTTATATTTAACAATATTATTGCAACATTATTGTCTTATCTTTGTAAAACTGCTTTGAAACAATCTGTATTGTAACCATTAGTTGTTTCTGGTTTTGCCTTTGACCTTCTCCACTTACAGATCAACTCAGCTGTTATGTGTCAGATAAGCAGTGAATGAGACGCAGGCTTTTGCACTGAAACACAGCAGGCAAACGCTGCAGTTCTGTCTCGAGAGTGTTCGTCCCGGCTGTGTGTCGAATCCTGATGTGTGTCAGTTCTACAACAGCAGTGAACAGACTCCATTAACCCTCCAACATCAGGCCTAATGAACATGTACAATACACAGTCAGCCAGTGGGTTCAGAAACAGGAGAACATTAGAAACATACCAAAATGTATAAAACCATATATAGTGAAAGGAAAAAATCTTATCTATAAGGATCAGGATTGTGTAGGGGAGAATGAGGAAAGTGTAAGTCAGAAGCACCAGGAACAAACTGCCCAAAATTTGTTTGCGCTTTAGAGAAGTAAGCGATATTGCGCGTGAAAGACCGCGACAAGTGCCAACAAAACACAGAACGATTATCGGGTAGGGGATTAAACAGCCAATCGATCGGGACCAATTGGTAATATACAGCCAATCAGAGCCAACGTTTACAAAGATCAGAGGAACAAACCAGATGATCACAGAAACGACACAGCAGACTTTCAGTGAATGATGAGTTCTGTACCAGATAGGATGAGAAACCAGAAGATATCGTTCAAAAGCAATACATGCCATATAATACAGACCCGCAATCAAACTATATAAATATGCTTTATCCGCCTTCAATGACCATGTGAATATGTACGTTAATTTACAAATGATCTGAATGAGATCTGAAAGAATCAAATGAATAACAAAAACTGGAGTGGAGCGATGAGATTTGATAAGAGCACACAACGCAAACAGAGTTACGATCATGATCACAATCTCAATGGATGAAAGGATGCTGAAAATTATTGGTGCTGCAAAATAAAGTTTCCTGTGAAACTCCCACATCTGACTCCATTTATCCACTCCACTTGATCCGTTGATATAATAATCTCCACTTGATCCGTTGATGCTGGCGTTTTGTTCTGCCATTGTTTCATGAAATCTTGACTGGCACTAAATAACAAACCAGTCATTAGTTTAAAAAACATGCATTCATTTACTATTGTAAAAATATATTTTTCTTTATTAAAACAATAGTGAAAAATTCATGACACAACATGTTTCTGTGTGATTGTTGAAATAAAGTTTCCTTAGTTTGCTTCACATGTTCTTTAGAGGAGTGTGTGTAATGTTAGAAAGCTTGAAACTCGTGAAATGTAAGATTAAAGTTTGTAAATCCTCCATTTGAACAGTATCACAGAAGCAAGAATGCAGTTGTTCTGAATATTCAGTCCCGCACAGCTGCAAGTGTACAATGGTTTATTAAACTAGGAATAAATCTGGAAGAACTTACGTTACTGACAGGATTGTGTGTTTCGTCTGCAGGTCAAAGCAGAAGTTTGTGGAATAACACACAGACCGACAGATGTTTCACAAGTTTCCACTGCCGTGTTTAAAGAGCTCTTCATTCACTACACACACTGTAAAAACACACATCTTAAAGCTTGTTGATCTAATGGAGGAAATGCCTGAGATTACACACAAACTATTGATCCGACGTGTGAAACTGTAATTACCTTAAAGTCACAATTAACTAACAATGATAGTTTGAGTGAAAAACCAGTCTAACTTTCACTAATGGTTCGGCTCAACTACGACGACTGAAGTAATGTGAAAATGCTTTATATCTGATGCTTTCATTCTTAAAGTTGATTTTATGATCGCGAGAGAAAGCACAAATACTTTGATCTCTCTAAAATATTGAATCTTCTGCTGTTTTCTGTAAGAAATGTAAATCTGTGTTGCTGACTGTACTGGAATCACACACACAATGTTAATTACAGGAAACTAGTTTCAGTGCAAATGATCACAGTGATACCAGAGGCTGAAATACAAAGATAGTTGACAATATAAACTCACGGATGAGAAGATCTCATGATCTTACCTGGAGTCATAATCAACATCAAACTACAAGACAGGAGTATTACATGTATAAACAATATACTTCTAATTCAAGTAGTGTGTTTATAATACATTTGTATTCACAACATGATTATTTGAAGTTCATTAAAAATATATTGAATTGTATATTTCTAAAAAAGTGCACTAGAAGTACATTGGTAATAAATATATGCTTAGTTACACTTTTAAGAAATATGCGAAACACAAACATACTTTTAGTGTATTTACAGAAAACATACTTATGTTGTGTAATTTGTTTAAGAACATAGGAAACTGATTAAGCTTTTAGTGGGTTTAAAATATATGTACTTGTAACGCAAAGTTGAGATGTTGCCCAGAGAGAAAAACATTAGATGTCGGATGAAAAGGTGCACGAGAGCGGAGAGTGCTCGTATTTTCCCCGCGTTTAATAAAACCACTCAAACGTCAAACTCGTCCGCATACATGGGGATCGAGCGAGAAAAAGTACACAAAAACAAACATCCAACTCTGGTCACAATAGAAAAAGGAAATAAAAGAAAGAATACAAAGAGAGTCGGCAGAGCGGTTATCTCCTATCCTCACTTGTCAAAATCTAACTAACGCTCTACGCACATGCGCAGTTCTCATTTTAACTCAGATTGCGATAAAACACAAAGTGACCGTTACATACTTTATAAACACTTAGGCCTACTGCAATATATTTTAAATATTTATGCATAATATTCAGCATTGCAATAAGCATGCTTAAAATGAATATATGTTGTTCACTTGTACTTGTTTGTAGGCTACTTGTAAAAGGCTGTTGTCCATTACATGATATTCAGATGTTCTTGAAGTACATTAAAATGAAGCTTCACATATATTCTAACTATAGTTTAAGAAATATGAAAGTCTATTTTAAAGGCACACTGTGCAAGAATTGTACCTTAATATAACAGCTTCAAAGTCATTTCGGTGGTAAACAAACTCATAGGGCGAATCATCCTGGTAGGGATGGGGGGGGGGGGGGGGGGTGCAAGTTTGACAGATCTCGCGAGAATCACTACATGCATTACGGCAACGACGTCACACACATCAACAACAACTTATGAAGCACGAAGACACTTGCGCGCATTTCAGACGTGATACTCGATGATGGAAAAAGCAAAGAAAGCGCGTCCGGAAGAGACTAGGAAATGAGAATCTGACAGCGCGAGGAACCGCACAAGAGTCACTCGCTCAGGCTTTCACTGTTAAAGTTGATTCCTGCGATTATCATGAGAACAGTTGTCAATATCTCACATAATTATCAGGACATAAATAAGCCTACACATTGTAAAATAGTGTAAATGAGCGCAATTTGCAAACTATTATGATAAATTGCGGCAATAATCATGTCTAACGACATCATAACGGACATTGTTATGAAATAATGCGACGTACATGTAACTTTATTGATGTCATCTGGCATTTTGAAATGTTTACATTACACTCAAAAAACACAAATGAAATTATACAGTAGGCCTACGCTATTGGCTATTTACTTGTAATTTAGCTGCAATCATGTAAAAACGTTATAAGCCATCAAACGCGGTAGGCTACTTTATTATTATAAAGTTCAGAGACGCTCTGTGTGAGTGGTATTCACGACAGTAACGTTAAATACAAGTACTCTACAGCGACTCTTCTGTTTGACAAAAACAGAATTCCTGCATAGTGTGCCTTTAAATGAACTGTAAAGAAATACACTTAAATGCACTAAATGTACTTGGAAGTGGTTCCATTTTAGCACAATTTAGTATATTAAAATATATTGAAAATAGCTTAAAATTGATCTTAAGCATATCTTGAAATACATTTAATATACTTGAAGTTGTTTCAAAATAACACATTTAATACACACTTAATTTAGTATAAGGTAAATATACTATCCAAAAAAGCACAATATAAATACATTTTCTTTTCACCTGGGTAGTACCATTCAAAAACAAGGTCTGTTAATTATTTCTACACCTTAATAGTTTAATGTCTCAAATTAAACATGTTTGCACTGAGAATTGAGAATATTCACTTGTAATGATATTAGTCTAAAAGAGGATGCCATGGTGTTGGAGAAGAAAACCAATCAAAACCGAAAATGTATTCATATAAATGCCTTTCTTATAGATTTTTACAATTGAAAACACACACTTTATGAAACACACATATAAACACAATCTGATAACTACACCCCAATTTGTACAAACTTCAGACTTCCATATTTCAGAAAAAACATGTAATATAGTATAGTGTATTCTGTTCAAGAGATTATATATGCTGCTGTTCATTTTTAATGTACTCTAGGTATTTATTTTGTAATGTACACAACAAGATATAAAGTGTTCTTGATTTCGAAGTGTTTAACATTTATATTTAATTATTTTTTGCACTTTTAATATACCATTTTGAATACTGAATAAAACAGCTTTATAATAAACTAGTAGTGTTATGCTAATACATTTCTAATGAGCTGAAATGCTATTGAAGTTCTTGAAGTACATTAAAGTGAAGCTTCAAATATATTCTATCTGTAGTTTAAGAAATATGAAAGTATATTTTAAATGCACTGTAAAGAAATACACTTAAATTCACTAAATGTACTTGAATATATATATATATATATATATATATATATATATATATATATATATATATATATTATAATATAATATATTAAAATATATTGCAAATAGGTTAAAATTGCATATCTTGAAATACACTTAATATACTTTGTATATTAATATACTTAAGGTTGTTTCAAAATAATACATTAAATATCCACTTAGTACAGTATAATTTAAATATATTAAGTATGCCCAGAAAAGCACAATTTAAATATATTTCCTTTCCACCTGGGAACACAGATGATGAAGTTTATGAGCTGATCACATCATCATCAAATGAATATCAAAAACCTGAAATGGAAACTGGTTCCAGCAGAACCTTAAAGAAAACTTTCAAATCCGCTTTAAACAATTCCATCTTAATTTCTTTAGTCTCTTCTACACATAATCAAGCACACTAGAGAGTCAGCAAGCTGAACAACATGTGCTAACGTCTGAATAAAGGCTGAAACACAAGAACAGGACATGATCTTACCGGGGATCAGACTGAAGACTGAAGACGCTGCTCATCAGGAGATGATGGTGTTTATGAGCTGCTCCGTTCTTTTATAGCCTGAATTAACTCCAGAAACACCAGACAAAGATGCATTAAACATCATTTACAGTTAATGCACTCACACCCACATCAGCAATCAGCAAACCAAACTACACAATATAAAGCCATTTAATGAAGCCACAAGTGTTGTAGAAAGGAAATCATTTCCTCTATATGAAGAGCACTTCAGCACTGGTTTAAGGTGGAGTCCCGAGGGGACCGTGGCAGAGCGGTACGCCCAGTGTGACAACAGATCCCCCCGTCCTGCCGCCAAACCCTCAGCCCGTGTTCAGACCTTTCGCTCCTCCGGGCCAACGCTCCTAGAACGAGGTCCACTAACACCGACTGAGGGGCCGTGTACAAAGGGCATGCTTTAACGGAGGCCTGGGCGACCTCCGACTGCATTGGCATTCGTGCCTCGAGTTGTTGCAGTTCTCCGCGCTTTGAGCCGCTGCTCAGCGAGCTGGTACTGTCTGAACATCGCCACTGTTGCGCTAAGCATCCCTCGCATGTCACAACTCGCCCGTCACCTCCTCCTGGGAGTCAGAAGCTTCTGAGGTTGCTTCATTCAACTATTTCTTCTGGCCTTCTCAATCGTGCCGCCGACGAGCCTCACGACAGTCTATGGCCAGGGAGAGTGGAGACTCCGTCCGCTGGCGGTCCGGCTGGGCAGGGACACTTCGGGGCCGCACAGTTACATCTGTTTGCCTCTCCGGATTCATCCCTCTGCCAGTTGTGTTATTTCTGTCTGAGCGGACAACCCTTGGACAGACTCTGGCTCTCAGCTGGCCCCGGGGCCCCGCAATGTAGCGTCTGGACCAATCACACACACAAATTATTCATTATATTTAATGACTAGTCGGGCAAACTCACTCTCCCAACAAAGATCTGATTTCCCCCGAAACTAACACCACTGGTAGAACTCGGACACTCACAGTGTCCTGTTACATAGATAAGAATCTTTTACGACCCCTAAAAGGGAATTCCTGAGAGATGTGACATTAACTTAATTCTCCTGAGAAGGAGAAATAAACCCTGTTAATCATATATATTATATATATATATATATATATATATATATATATATATATATATAACCACTTGAGAAATGTATAAACATGTATCTAATTTTCACATCTCATGATTTTTTTGGCCTATGTTTTCTTGCAAACTCGAATGGGTTAATGTTTCAGACTTTGCATACTATGGTTAGCCAACATCATATGCGTGGCATATTTGGTCTCTAAAACTTGGTACTTTGAAGATCGAAATGACAGTGAACATGATATGTCGATAACAACAACATATTATTATTACAAGAATCTTTCAGTTTCTTCATCGGCTACCACCCCTCCAGCTGCACATGCAAATGAGCACCCTTGAAACAAAGAGCTATAAACCAAATTCTCCCGCCTGGAACTTCCACCTTTCTTATTGGCTGAGCCAACCCTGAGAGGCGGGACCTTTCTAAGGGTTTATATTGCATGTCTTGACTGTCCTCTCTCTCTGGACTCTCTTTGCTCTCTGAGCCCCTGTTGACTTTCTCTTGGTCCTTCCTGAGAAGTCCTGATGTGAAAATGATGCTAAACTAGAACTTTTCTAAGGACCACCAAGCTTGTGCCAGGCTGCGGCCTTGTCTTTCCATTCACCAAAGATCCTCTGATTTCAACTGGTTCTCTCTCTCATCAAAACAACATCAGCAAAGATCAGCTGGAGCCTTAACAAATTGCATCAGAACAGTTTAATTCAAATGGGCGAGACATGCAAGTATTGAACTTAGTCTCATTATTTTATACATTAAGTATCCTTACACCTTTTAAAGGACGTGTTAGAACTAAACTGATGGTTTGCTCAAGGCTGTTGATCTGCTGAATTTCAAACAATGCTATAACTTCTTGCTTTCCTGTATTCTTCTTCAGCTCTTTCCCTTGATAAACTGTATGCATGTATGTATGTGTATGTTAGAGTAGTTTAAATGTTTAGTCTAGTTAATAAAGTCTTGTTCATATCACACGTAAAGTTGTCCGTGTATCAAGCTCATATCTGGAAGTCAATAATCATATCGATCTTAACTACTTGCTCTTAGTAGTACTTAGTAAGAAAAACATTTCCCATGCCCCGGAAATCTACATTTCTATTAAATAATTAATAACCAATATTGAGGATTCACAGAATGAACTGAGTAATTGGTTGTAATGTTAATGTAGCTACATCAAGTTAATCTGATTAACTGACCCAAATATTCATAATCAATTATAACAAGTTGTGATTGGTTATTAATATTTCATAGAGCTAATTCGCTACTGCAGAAATGCGTTCCCCAGTAAGCCTTCTAAAAAATCGGCTATGCGATTCATTGTCGCTTAGCGCCCTCTCAAGTTCAGTGATTTCTTCACACCTAGTGTTGAGCAGAGATGCTCCTGAAGATTGCACCTACTGTGCTAGGTCAGGAGTGGAGCAGGTCTTGATAGTTGCCCCTTATTGGCCCAACCAGACCTAGTTCTCCTCGACAGCCTTCCTGACATTCCCCTGAATACATTCTCAGGGACGGGGCATGATGGCAGCCGTGTTCAGACCCCTGGAGAGTTCCTAAAAAGTGGACGTGAGGTTCAGGTGGCTACCGCAGGACTATGTGATAGTCACCATCACTTCATGCGAGAGCGCCCCCTAAGAGAAAGTGTTGCTTATGCCAATTAGAAGTGGAACCTATTAGTTGAGTGAGTCTTCTCTGCGTGAGGAGATCCTGAAGGCGTTCGGTCATTCAGTGCTCTCTTTCCTGCAAGATGGGTTGAAGTAGGGCTGTCTCCTCCACCCTCAAAATGATGTTGCCTCTATATTTTCTTTGACGCACATCATGATGCAGAAGCATGGGAAGCACGTCCTGATCGTCAGGTTCCTGAGGGAGCAAGGGAATCTACCTGCAGGCAGTGAGTTAAAAACTCTGTTTTTACAGTTCTCCTGGTCGCATGGTCTCTACTAGAGGCTAGGTACTTGCTCACTTTCGGTCAACGGGTTCTGCCTAGAATTGGGCTGGCTAACTCTCCCGAGCTGAGACCCCGGCCTGGATATGTGCCCAAGGTTCCTACCTCTCCCTAAAGGTGGGACCAGGTGATGAGCCTGCAAACGCTGCCCCTGAGGAGCCAGACCCAGCCCTGCCTTTCTCTGTCCGTCCGCTTCGTTGCGGTTATACGTACACAGAACTCAAGCCTTAGGACCTCGGACCAGCTCTTGTCTGTTAAGAAAATTAACAGAAAGGAAAGGCTGTTTCCAAGCGAGGTTGGCCCACTGAATGGTGGCTGCCTTCATCTTGGTGAAAATCCCAAGATGCACGTGTCCACTTAGGTGATGAGCTCCTCTGAAGTGAGTGTGTGCTCCCGCCTAGGAGTTAGGATTTTAGAGTTGGGTGCTGGGCGACACCCATACTCGAACCGCTGCTTCCCGTGGGCTCCCTTCTCATGAAGCCAGTTTCACCATGAGCCCGGTTCGAAGTGTCGGCTTGCTGCGCCATTCCCCTCCTATGGACTGAATACGTGCGCAATTCTTGCTCCAGTAGAGTTCCCTCTTAACCGAACCCTGTCGAGTTCCTCCACACCCTCCGGCGACAGACGTGGCGGAGCGTCCGAAACCAGGCCTACCACTCGTAAGCATTGTGGAACCTGTGTTAGGCTGGATCCATATGTTGTGATCCCTACAGTGATCCCATATGTGTATTCTTCCATGGTACGGCTCCCTACGGCGAGCTTGTGTCTTCCCTCGGCAGAGTCTGCTCTGCCGTCACTGTCCGGTTCAGTCTCCCCACCGTCTTAGGCTGGAGCCACCCCAGTGGCACTCCATATGTTGTACTCCCCGGTCACCCGCCCAGTTCATATGTGTATTCTCCACATTACTTCACTTCGGGCAGGTTGTGGCTTCTGCAGCGCCTCTTCCTTCTATGTACAGGGAATGCTTTCCCAGTGCTCCTGTAGGAACTGCAGTGACTTCCCTGGCCTAAAGCCCTGTCCCTTCTCCGCCTTAAATTGTGGGGTGATCAGGAGGCTTTTGTCTAGGCACTGGAAGGTGGCAGCACTAGTGGCGTTCTCAATAGATCCCCATTCATTCGACGTCGACTGCGTCTGACATTCTCGACTGAAAGGGAACGTCCTGGTTGCGTATGCAACCATTCTCCTTCAGGGAATGCTGGGTTGAATACACAACCAGGGGCCTCATTTATAAACGTTGCGTACGCACAAAAGAAGGCGTACGCCGCTCTCTACGCAATAATTGGTATTTATAGAAAGCAAACTTGACGGGAAAATGTGCGGTCCTTCACGCAAGCTCTGACCCAGGCATACGCACAAAAACGGGTGAAATGAGAAATGGCGACACCGTCGGCAGATGGAAGAAACACGTGAAAGTGTGTGAAACTGTAGACCGTTGTGTAAAATAAATGGCAATACTGCCTCTCATAAATAACACGAAGACTTCACAAAGCAAGTCTTACAATCAACAGCCTACACGAACACCCGTTTGATCGATATGAAACAGAAATGCAAATTAATATTTCCAAAAAGAAAAGTCAAATATGTTCTGCAATAATATTGGCATGTTATACAATTCATCCTCATTAATAAGATGGTAAACAGAACGAAATAATATACAAAACTGATATTCTCGCCAATGTGTCCGTCTGGCGGAGCAGATATAGATGCAATTAGATAGTCAGTCAGATAGATATATAATTAGGGAGATATATAGCCAAGATAGATTTATAGACAGATAGATAAATAGTTGTATTATTTGTCCTCTGGGGAAAGTTGTTTTCATACTAAAAATGTCTTCATCAGCTACGGAATCATGGTATTCATGCATATGCCTTTAGTTTGTTTTATTTTTGATAAAATAACGTATGACATAGCCTATGTCTCAACCATTCAGAAAGCTGCAAGAAATTACATTTGCGCTGAACTAATTCCCATTTCCAAGTAGATTATAACCAACATCTGTAGCTTGTCAGATGCAATTAAATGGATGGAAATAAAATGCCCCATCACAATGCGTAATGACGCACAATGGCTGATCTTGCGCTCTTAGAAGATGTGGCAAATGGAAGGATTCGGAGTGAACGCATCTTCAGACAGCAAGAAGATTTGCTGGCAAATGAGGACGAGTGGCTCATGAGCCGGTTCCGACTTCCTCGAGCTGTCCTGTTGGACCTCTGCGGTCTTTTGGCCCCCGCGTTACAGAGGAGCACTCGGAGAAACAGCTAGAACACCCAGCGACTGAAATAAAGATTGTTCTATATGAATAAATTGTAATCGTGTAGCCTACATACATGTGACTTGACTGCATTCATTTGACTTATTTCACTTACCTGTGTCATCCGGTGCATCTGGCGCGTCAGTGTCCCCCTCCGCCTCAGTCACCACTCCACTTAATAGGGATTCCCCAATAATTGCCGACAGTCTCTCATCAAGAGGGGTCAGCTCCGGTGTCCCCTTTCCCCCACCCGTGGCAGACACACTCTGGCGATGGAGCGCTAGACGCTTTTTTGCCTCGACTTTGATGTCTGACCATTTCTTTTTTATTTCGGCCACAGTCCGAGGTTGTGAGGCTACAGCATTTACAGCGTCTGCAACCTTTTGCCACTCAAGTGCCTTTTTGGCATTAGTAATGCCCACACTGTGCCCTCCAAACAACATTTTTCTCCTCTTTTCCACCTCGCAAACGATAACTTCTACTTCACATTGAGTGAAGTTACGTTTTTTTGATTTCCTCTCTATGTTTGCCATAATTTCACAATCTATGAATATTAACTTGTGGGCATTTCACAGACTATTTATGGGCAACTATGGGCGTGACATGAAGCCGCAAAAGCTGCGCTACATTTAGAATTGATTGGGATTTATTAAGGAAAAAATGCGTAGGATGTGCGTGCGCACGGTTTTATAAATCCTAATATTTCTGTGCGTACGCACGTCCTATGTTTCATCCGTACGCCACTTCTGACGCAAAACCTGCGCAAAGTTTTATAAATGAGGCCCCAGGACATTATCTATGCTCATTACTTGGAGCTTGCTAGTTCGCTAAGGTTAACTTTACTGTACTAGTATCTTGCGTTCGATCTCGACATCCCAGGGTAAATTATCGTTAATGTTGTTAGCTCACTAAGAAACTTTCGATTTAAACAGAAATGGCTTTTTTTTTGGTTTTTCAGCAGTCTTTTGGAAACACGAGGAAACACGAGATTTACAAATGCAGGAGGAAACAATGGTGTTTGAGGCTCATGGTATACAGAACTCCACATACAGAACTCTTATTATTCAACTATGCCAAATACAGTTTTCCATTCTATGGCACCTTTAATATTGGTGAAAAGCTAATTCATGTTCAGATATGGTGAACACTAGACTTTCACTGTACGGTACACTTGAAGAATAATCAAACATCATCTTATCTTAATGGTAATAATGACAGTAATGAACACTTTCATCCACATGTTGATAGTGAACACAAAAGTGATGTGATGCATGTTTTTCACATATGATGATTTAGAAGATGATAATATCTTAAATTATAAACAATACAGTTTTTATGCATTCTTTAAAGTGTCAGTCATGACAGATTTAACCTGAAGAACTTCTACTGGGTATTATAATTGATTTGGTTTCTGCCATTAGAAAACACTTCTCTATTAAGTGGATGTGGGTGATTTTTTCCCTCAATTTTCAAAAGCTTGATTCCTGAAAGCTTGTTACTAAGGGATTCAGTAGTTATTGCACATTTCCTCATTTCCCATCAGCAATGATTTATTATGAATAATGCCACAAACCACCTCTAATATAACACTAATGTTAAGTGTTTCCTACTGAAAGTATCTGCACAACGTGACTATCTGTGTGTGTCTGCTGTTGTCTTCTCAGCCGCTGCTGTTCTCAGCGCCACCCGGCAAAATAAAAGTCTGGAGCGCCGTCAAAATAAAAGTCCCGCTTCCAACATATCGGCCAATCAAAAAACCTGTCGGCCGATGCAGATAAAAAATGCCAAATATCGGCCGATATATCAGTCGACCACTAGTTGTGATTCGTTTGGGAAATGTCCCGCCACTTTCCATAACCGCCAGTTTAACACACTACTAACTCATCCAGGCCCCGCCCCTTTATTCTGCATATGAATTATTATAATGAGAAATATTGGAAATATTGGAAACTCAAGATACAATGGAGGCGTTTCAGGAGTTCAGAAACACTGACACTGATATACAGAAGAACTGGAGCTTTCAGGGTTCGGACAAAAACTTTAAGCACTACTTTTTTTGTTTTCAAGGACTACAATCAAAGATCTCACTTATCAAAGAACGTCTTCAGGATTTAAGGATTTTTAAACTCAAGTTACAGATATAAGGTATCCAAAAATACAACTTACAATGTATTTAATAATTTATATTAAACACAAAATTTATAATAGCTATTATTGTTCAATAAATAATATTTTATATTATAATTTTGGCGTACTTTGAATCAAGAAAATGTCTGATTGGGGTTTCATAGAAGGGCTGCAGTGTTAATTTTGTGTGAAAAGATTGTATTTGGGGTTTTTTTGTTGAAAAAATTAAAAATGTTCCAGTACTTTAAGCCCGTGTACGATCCGTGTTTGCGGAGCGTTTTCATGCTCGGACAGCAACATCACACACTGAACGCAGATGATGCAGTGATTGTGGTGTGTGTTTTCAGAGCTGGTGACGGAGTTGTATCCTCGTAAACCGCAGCTGGTGGAGCAGAAGGTTCTCCCGCTCTTCTGGAAGCTTCTCGGCTCCTCCGGTAACGGCGGCAGCTTCAAGATGGCCGCCGCTAAGCTAGCCGAAGCGCTGCACACACACATGGGCCGCGCGCTGGTGGAGTGCGCCGCCTCGATGCCCGCCAACATCCAGTGTGACCTGAACGAGCTGCTCCGGGCCCGACACACACACTCTACCTGAACACACACGCGTCTGCTTTCCCACAGTGCCTCACGCTTGACTCGGGAACTCGACAGGATCAGGATTCTCGTGGTCTGAGCGAGTCATGTGATCCAGACTACAGAATGTAATCTTTAAAATGCACAATGATACAATGTAGTTTTGTAAGGTGTGTTATGGAACATTTCTAAGAGATGTGTCGTTATTATTATCAAACTTTGGGCAGAACTCTTTTGTACTGTATAATAGCACAGTATTAGCTGTACGGTATACTGTATGTCATATACGGTACGTTTATGCGACGACTCAACGATTAAGTGATTATGGTTCTGTTCTAAGTGCGACCCGTCTTAGTTCTGTTGCATGATCAAATTGATTGATAAATAAAGCGAAAAGAGGAAAATATCACACGGATTGATGCCTCTATCAGCTCAGGATGTGAAACCGCTGTATTTTTGTGAATGTGAAGCTTTAAAATAATAATAATAATAATAATAATAATACAGTTGAATTCATGTCCAGATGTAGTTCTCAGTTTAGTGCCAGTCATTCCTCAACAGCCTTTATGAGATTCCACATTAAATTATATGAGAGAGAAATTATAATAAAGTGTCTTATTTCTGTAAACACTAGTGCTGTGAATCATTGTGATTCGAGTCAAATTACTGCTTTTGTTTTTCCATTATTCTTCCTTACATGAACATATATGAGCTTAATAATTAAAAATCTACATTTTTAAATAAATTATTCATATATTGATACTTTTAACAGTTCTGTGACAAACACCAAAGACATCAGAAAACCAACATGACAATTAAAATACTGAAAATAGTACAAATAAACATTTTATTTATTTTTTTAATTTGAATGCAAGTATACTATAAATGTATGAATCTAACATGAGGTGGTTTAATCTGGGGGTTTTCGAAGTTTTCTGTCAAATATGACGGTCCACCGCTATACAGGTGCTGGTCATATAATTAGAATATCATCAAACAGTTGATTTATTTCAGTAATTCCATTCAAAAAGTGAAATTTGGATATTATATTCATTCATTACACACAGACTGATATATTTCAAGTGTTCATTCCTTTTAATTTTGATGATTATAACTGACAACTAATGAAAACCCCAAAATCAGTATCTCAGAAAATTAGAATTTGTGAAAAGGTTCAATATTGAAGACACCTGGTGCCACACTCTAATCAGCTAATTAACTCAAAACACCTGCAAAGGCCTTTAAATGGTCTCTCAGTCTAGTTCTGTAGGCTACACAATCATGAGGAAGACTGCTGACTGACAGCTGTCCAAAAGACGACCACTGACATCTTGCAAAAGGAGGGCAAGACACAAAAGGTCATTGCTAAAGAGGCTGGCTGTTCACAGAGCTCTGTGTCCAAGCACATTAATAGAGAGGCGAAGGGAAGGAAAAGATGTGGTAGAAAAAAGTGTTCAAGCAATAGGGATAACCGCAACCCGGAGAGGATTGTGAAACAAAACCCATTCAAAAATGTGTGGGAGATTCACAAAGAGTTGACTGCAGCTGGAGTCAGTGCTTCAAGAACCACATACGCACAGACGTATGCAAGACATGGGTTTCAGCTGTCGCATTCCTTGTGTCAAGCCACTCTTAAACAAGACACAGCATCAGAAGCGTCTCGCCTGGGATAAAGACAAAAAGGACTGGACTGCTGCTGAGTGGTCCAAAGTTATGTTCTCTGATGAAAGTAAATTTAGCATTTCCTTTGGAAATCAAGCTCCCAGAGTCTGGAGGAAGAGAGGAGAGGCACAGAATCCACGTTGCTTGAAGTCCAGTGTAAAGTTTCCACAGCCAGTGATGGTTTGGGGTGCCATGTCATCTGCTGGTGTTGGTCCACTGTGTTTTCTGAGATCCAAGGTCAACGCAGCCGTCTACCAGGAAGTTTTAGAGCACTTCATGCTTCCTGCACTGACCAACTTTATGGAGATGCAGATTTCATTTTCCAACAGGACTGGGCACCTGCTCACAGTGCCAAAGCTACCAGGACCTGGTTTAAGGACCTGGTTTATGGTATCCCTGTTCTTAATTGGCCAGCAAACCCACCTGACCTTAACCCTATAGGACATCTATGGGGTATTGTGAAGAGGAATATGCGATACGTCAAACCCAGAGCCGGCCCGAGCCTTTTGGGGGCCCTAAGCAGAATTTGATTTGTGGGCCCCTCCCACTACGCGAAGTCACCTGTGCTTGACAATTATTGACACAAATGTCACGCAATAATGATACATTATAAATGAATACAGTGAGGTTATGTATTAATACAAAATAAATACTAAATAAAAAATAGATGCCTACTTAAATAAAAAAGTTGAAACTTTTACTTTACTCTTTTACTAACTCTTTGAAACTTCTTAAAACAAACTGTCTCAAAACATATATAAAATAAATTATTTGCAAAAAATAATGACAAAACTGAGAAATCAGAAACATAATAAGAACAAGGGTTCAACAATGACAATTATTGTTGAAAACTGTAAAAAATATTATTATTATTTCTCTACTGTCTCAATACAGTGTAACTGTCCTCAAAATCTTTTTTATTATTATTACTGTAACAGACTTTGTTGGATTGTACATGACAGAATCCAACAAAGTCTGTTACTATAATACTGGTAATGTACTGGCGCTCGTTGTATGTGTGTATGCAATCTATTTTTCCCCTCGGGGCTTGCCGTAGATAGGAATTGGTCGTGCGCACTTGGTACTGGAGTGTCGCGGGTTTTTCGGGTTTTTGGAGTCAGTGATCTGATGTGTGGTATAATAAAGTGGAGAAGAGTTCAAACTGCTATGTTTATTATTTATTCAAACTGCTAACCTTACACCTTGAAGGTTAAGTTCCCCTGCGGCTATTTTCTCCAACTTAAACCGATACCGTGACTATAGGCAGTTGCGCACGAATTGTCTATGCACTCGCGAGGTGTCTAGATTATGCGCATGACTTAAACACTGGCAGACACAGCAGCAGTTGTTGGCAGGTATATTGATCATGAAATCAGAATTACTTGTCTTGAATTATTCATTCATATTCATTCATTTATGTCACTTGTTTAAGTAATCTAAAAAAAATTTAACTCGATTGGCACCAGGGGGCCCCAAGCAGCCGCTTAGTTCGCTTATGTCTCGGGCCGGCCCTGAAACCCAACAATGCAGAAGAGCTGAAGGCCACTATCAGAGCAACCTGGCTCTCATAATAACACCTGAGCAGTGCCACAGACTGACCGACTCCATGCCACGCCGCATTGCTGCAGTAATTCAGGCAAAAGGAGCCGCAACATGCTCATACTTTTCATGTTCATACTTTTCATGCTCATACTTTTCAGTTGGCCAACATTTCTAAAAATCCTTTTTTTGTATTGGTCTTAAGCAGGCTTGTGCACAATTCAGAATTGAATTGAGAATGACTCTTAATTTCCAATTCAATTCTTGAATTGGAATTGAATTTGAATTGATGTCAAAAACAGGATCTAGAATTACAATTCGAATTTTAATTAAAGGAAGCATAATTGCAATTCAAAAAAAATTCTAAGAAATTCTTATAGATATTTTAAGTGAAGTGTTTAACAATGAAGCTTTACAGTATATGTCAGATATGATTGCATTACATATTCTATAAATGATATTAGTTTGAACTACTTGTACAGATTACATTAACAGGAAATATTTTCCCCCAGCAGTGAATGTTCAAAGCCCTAGTCACAGAACAAATAATTAACTTTGATTTATTGTAATTGTAATTTTGTGGAACATTATAGAACATGACAGAACATGACTCCCAGAATTACTTTAGTAAATCTTTAGAAGAAAAAAAAACATTTTAGGTGGACATTTGTTTATATATATATATTAGAACAAAATGTATGCAGGGTTGAGGAGTGAGTTAACTGTAATGAAATTATGTTATTGAATTACAAAATAAATGTAATTGTATTTACTTGTATTACTGAGGTAAAATGTGTAATTTAATTAGTTACTAATCAAATTAAAAGGAAATTGATTTACATTGATAAAGTAATCCAAATAAAATAAGCCAAACCACATTTATAATGGGTAACTTATAACAGTAAGCAATTATATTTCCAAAGTAACCTTCCTAACACTGAATGTGTGTGAGATTCAACATATTCTCTCTGTTGTGTGAGT
>NW_027509214.1:722500-767500 GCF_051911475.1 Siphateles boraxobius
TTTTGAACGCATCCGGATGACCAACGGACACGGTTTTCTTCGCACCGCACTCGGTCGGACCCGTTTCGGACCCATTCGCATGCGGTCTGCGAATTTCCATATGAAATGAATGACTTCCGGTTGTTTCGGAGCCGTATCGGAGCTGATTTCAACTGCCAGTGTGAAGGCGGCGTAATATTAGCGTAGATGCCATTCTTCTTATGATGTAACGAGTACATCAGGATTTAAGGGAAGTGTTCCCAGTTCCGGCTGATCTAATCTAAGCAGCCTAATATTGAATTATAGAAGTCTATAGAGTGTTATGTGAATGCTAGGTCAAAGAGATGTGTTTTTAGTCTAGCTTTGAACTGACAGACTGTGTCTGCTTCCCGGACAATGTTAGGAAGATTGTTCCAAAGTTTTGGTGCTAAATAGGAAAAGGATCTACCGCCAGCAGTCGATTTAGATATTCTAGGTATTATCAACTGGCCGGAGTTTTGAGATCGCAATAGACGTGAAGGACTATAATGCGTTAAGAGCTCGCTCAAGTACTGGGGAGCGAAACCATTTAGTGCTTTGTAAGTAATCAGCAATATTTTTAAATGTATACGATGTTTAATAGGGAGCCAATGCAGTGTTGACAGAACCGGGCTAATATGGTCGTACTTCCTGGTTCTGGTAAGAACTCTAGCGGCTGCGTTTTGGACCAGCTGTAGTTTGTTTATTAAGCGTGCAGGGCAACCACCCTCTCCTATAGCAGTGAATGAATGTAATGTTTCGTCAGTGAGACTACACTGCACTGTCTGATGCGATACTGTAGTAGACGGTTGCATAGTTATAATTTTCACACAATGCATCATGGTGTGTGTGTGTGTGTGTGTGTGTGTGTGTGTGTGTGTGTGTGTGTGAGTGTGTGTGTGTGTGCAGCAGGTGCTCTCAGGTGACTTTTTTGAATAAAAGCATTGAATACAATCTGTTTTGACCGGTTCTGAAAGCTGCTGAAGTTCAGTAATACTGCCCACACACTCTCAGAAACAGGGTACTCAGTGATTCTGTGTGTGTGTGTGCAGGCGGTGCAGCAGGTGATCTCGAACCTCCTGATCTCTCACATCGAGCTGCGCTCTGAGGACAGTCCTGATGTCCAGACACACGTGCATCAGCGCAGCCTGGAGAAGATCATCGTCCCGCTGGGAGAGGCGCTCACGGGCCATCAGACCCGATACCTACAGGTGAGACATCAGACCACCCGATACCTACAGGTGAGAGAGATCAGACCCGATACCTACAGGTGAGACATCAGACCACCCGATACCTACAGGTGAGAGAGATCAGACCCGATACCTACAGGTGAGACATCAGACCCGATACCTACAGGTGAGAGAGACCGCTTTGTGTCCTGAGTGTGTTCTGGGTTCACTTCTCATCACGACTCGCTTGCTGTATTCCTCATCTGCAAGTCGCTGTGGATAAAGGCTGCTAAGTGTATGTAAATGTGAGACACTCGTGCTCCGGCTTGCAGGTGTTCAGATCATTAAAGTCCCCCTGTAGTCAATCATTTTATCCCTTAAAGGTGCACTGTGTAATATTTCTGAGGATCTATGGACAGAAATGCAATATGAGATCCATAACTATGTTCTCAGTGGTGTATATAGACCTTGCATAATGAACCGTTATATTTGATCGTTGACGATCACACGTTGATCTGATTGGTTACAAGGTAGTTTGTGACGTCACAGGCTACGTTGCGTCTCAAGCACAGATCCGATCTTTTGTCCTGTTTACATTCACTTTAGACAAGACTGGTGTCCGATATCTGTGTTTACGAATTACCGCCCAAAATTATTTTCGGTGATCGTTTTTACTAATGCACATGGTAGACGCTGGTTTTGAATGGCAGTGCCATTAAAATGATTTATATAATTAATGTCGGGTGGTCATGATTATTTGCCAGCAAGATTACAGCTGTCGTGACTCATGAATGTTTTACAGCACTAAATCTGATGGAATATTATTGTTCATCTACAGCTGATCTAGAATTCTGTAGTGAAATATAGTAGTGCTGTAATGTTTTTATTTTTATGAATTAACCCGAGCGAGCGTGTGAGTGAGTAAGCTAATAGTGAAGCTTGTTGGTTTAATTACAGTGAAGTCATTACCTCATTGCTGAGAAATATAATGTAGCTTTCAGTAGCAATGCTGTTTTATTTATAAAAGGCAGAGGTTAAAAACGCAATTTCTTTTCTTTACGAAGATAAATCTAAAGTTCCCTCAAGCTGAGCGAGCGTCTGCCTCATAACATTAAAAAGCTGTCTTTGTGTATAAACGTGTCGTCCTCATCTTGTGGTGGACTGAATTCAAAGAGGAATTTATTAGTCCAGATTTTGAATATGGATCTGATTTAAAACCACATTTGGAAGTGGCTCAGATCGGATGCTAAAAACTCGGATCTCGTGTGGATGTTTGTGTTTTCACGTGTGCAACAAATCCCCATCTGTGTCAGATGTGAGTAAAAGATCGGATTTTTTGTGCCGGTGTAAACGCAGTCAGAAACACCAGCGATTACAAAGCGTGTTTTAGAGACTGTCTTTGGTTCACTGCAGTTTTAAGGAGAAAATACTCAGCAATGCTGTCGACTTATGAATTTACACATGGTTTGTCTTAAAGCATATTAAAAACACCACATAGACACATAAACAACATTAAAGCTGGATTTTCACCACAGGGGACTTTAAAGAAAGAAGGCTGGTTTGATGAAGGGTTCATCACTGGAGCTGCAGTGACGGGCCTGTAACTGTAGATGGCGCTGTCGCTGTGTTTGATATATCCTGGAACCTAGACCTCAGTCAAGAGGATAGATATGGAAGTAAAATAATGACAAATGTTTTTGAAACAATAAAGCTTGTTGAATTGCACTACTTGAAAAGTTAAGAAAACTAAACAGCCGAGAGGAATATGTCAACTACCTCAGATTTAACGTTTGATCTGTACTTCAGCATCAGGGAATAATATTATCTCGTTCACGGTAGAGAACGCTGCACGTACAAAACTAACCGTGAAGACTTAAATGTAAAACAGCTTTTGTGTCTTTATCAGCTTTTCCATATCTATATACTGGCCCTGATAATCATCACATAATCATCCCCGCTTGCTCCATTTCTGTAAATCCATTTCTGTAAAGTGAGTCTCTCACCCGTTGCTCTATAGTTTTCTTCATCGACAGATTATCAATCGGCAATATTCTGATATTCCTGCCGTTCCCGAATGTCAAATGTTGAATTTTCTGTCGAATTTGATCCACTGAATTTGTAAAGCGAAATAAAATGGACCGAAAATTGCCTGTCGAATATTACAGGTTGTATTTTTATACAGAAATTGATATTTTGGAAGTGCAAATCTAAAAGGTAAATATGGATTATTGAATTTTTAGTAATGAAAACGTGTGTGAAATGTTTTGAATTTAAATATTCACAGCTTAAAGCTACAGTCCGCAACTTTTCCTTTTTCTGTCGCCATCTCTGTTTGAAATCTGTAACTGCAGTGATTCGCGGAATCATCATCTTTACGTGGGTTGTAAATCGGCATGAAACAGCGCGGATGAACACAGTGTTTTGAGGCGAGTGCTGCTGTCAATCACCGCGCTGTGTGGATACTGTCATTCAGAATCACAGATTCACTTTTTGAAAGTTTGACTAACATAAGAATTTTCACCGGAAAATGTCTTCTGAACAAGTAACATCCATTTTTGTTCTGATCAATAGAGGGGGAAAAAGCATTCGACGTCACGACAAGCAATCGTTAGTTTAATCAGCGCGATTTACAGCAACCGTGCAAATCATAGCCTACCTTGTTCTCAAATTGTTCATGTTAACAACATCAGCATCGCGTGACTAACGTTATTTAATGTGTTTTATGATTACCTGTGTAGTTCAGAATTCATATTCTCCATAATAGCTAAACGAGAAAGGCACAACAAAGGGAACTCCATAACTGTGTGAATTAAGAAAACGTACTGTTACACGATTGAACTATTGCCGTCTCTCTAAAAAGCCGTCTCTTCTAGGGCTGGGTTTCGATTCAAATTTCAAGAATCGATTCGATTCCGATTCTCAAGATCTTGAATCGATTATCATTATTCGATTCGATCTGATCTGATCCGATCTTCGAGATTTAGATAAGTGTTTTTGAAAAAAGCATTGACACAATGACATAATTTGGTTCCATTACCTTCATTAGCCGCCTGAATCCCACGTTCTCAACAACAGAATACGGGCGCATACCTTTGCAAATGAAGCCCGCAATCGCCTCAGTTATTTTGACAGAGCGTGCAGAATTAGTTGGCAGTTGTAGAGTTTGTTTCAGTGTCATCTGTTGCGGGCTTGAATATGATGTCTTGATGATGTCGCATCATGTGGTTCCTGAGATTAGTAGTATTTACACAATACTTCACCTCCATTTGGCAGGCTTTGCAAATTGCTTTGCTTTTGTCAGTTCGTTCTCTGCATTGCTTGTTCTAAACCCGAAATGGTGCCAGATCGCAGCTTTGAGCGTCTCTGGAGTTTTCAAAGCAACCGCTTGCTTAACGTTACTGACCGCCTTGTTCGTTGTTGTAATGTCCTTCCACCTCGCGCGTATGCGTGAATTCAATGACGCGGCAAGTTAAAGTTAACGGGGAAAATGTAGGCCTATTATTAAATCGATCCTCTGAGTTACGGATCGATCTTTAGAAATTAATATGAAAATCGATTCAGAATTGGTGAATCGATTTTTTCAACACAGCCCTAGTCTCTTCTTCCATTTTCGAACCCCTTCGAGAGTTCACGCACCTTTCAAAAGCCCCACCGATGTGTGTCCTTGTGTTCGCATGAGACGGTTTCTTTCTCTTTCCACCTTAAATCCGAAGTACGTAGTCTTTTGGGTTTTATAACTGGTTAATCTCCAGTTGACACTGATGATTTTGTTTGGATCTTTCTGGATCCGCCATAAGTTTAATCATGTAAAGTGCTGCGAGAAAAGCCTATCTCTACATCTCCTCACGCGCAGTATAGCCGGCTAGCCGAAACTCCTTCTTTATGTGTACGGATGTGACGTAATGACGCAACGACATGCTCGAATTTCCCGCGGAAACCCACCAGTACCACTGGAATTAAAATCATTTTTACAAGCTAACCGTTTTTAACCGTTTTAGCTAACCAAGCTAATCTAGCTATGGCAAGCAGATAGTTTTGAACACTGGCTGAAGATGTTTTTTTTAAAATAATTAACTTTAAAAAGTTACGGACAACAGCTTTAAATATACAAACCATGTTGAATTTCAGCCCATAAAAATGCATCCCTAAAAAAACGATGTATTAACTTGCAAGCAGGGTTAATGCAATGCATATTTTTCCAAGTAGTGCAATTCAACAAGCTTTTTTGTTTCAAAAACATTTGTCGTTATGTTACTTCCATAGACGCGTATTGAAATGTTATGCAGATGATTGGGAAAAGCTGAATGTTTGAGGGAAATGTGAATGTGTAATGGTAGAGTCGTGACGTTTGTGTTCAGCTCGTGCTCCCGCTGCTGGTGTCACATGACCAGTTTTCATTTTGTGAGCAGGACTCTACAGGAATATTTTCTGGGTTTATTCACATCTCACTGGAGTGTTGGAATGCTTCAGCTTCAGTTTGACCTCTGACCTCATTCCCACAGCAGCCGAACCCCTCTGAGCTCAGAGACTTTCAGTTAACGTCTCATCATGAAAGTGAAGTTGTGTCGTATATCCGAATCAAACGCTTCTGGAACAAGAACAAATGTGGGCGGGGCTTGATTTTGTCCGTGGGGATTTGATTTGATGATTAGATGGTTGTGGTTTGTTATTGGCTGAGCTCATGTGAGTGACAGGTGGCCCCGCCCCCATCATCAGAGAAGAGATGTTATTCTGATTTAACACACTAATGATGTGCATCCATAAATCATTTAGAATAAACACCGTAAGAACTGTCCATTTTGATTTCACGGTGACTTTAATCAGTCGGTTATTTGAGTCCAGAAATAACACGAGGTGTAAGTGCAGTGAGGTCAGTAATATTACTGAATATTTGTTCAGGGTTGTGTAAAGTGATGACGCTCGAGTCGTACTGTGATTCAATAATAGTTTATTGAGATCAGAACAGAAATATGAACAGAAGCATTCAGGAACTCACAGTGGCTGTAGTGTTTACACTGACGTGAACCTGATGAGTGTTCAGATTAACACAAAATACACACTGATCGCGAGAGGACGTGTCTTGCGCCTGTTAGCAAGTGCTTGTTGAGCTCATTAGCTTCGTTCAAAGACACGTGTGTGTTTCATTCTGAAAACTCGTTTATTTCCTTGTTTGATTGACATCTGCACTTAATGGAGGAATAACAGTGAAGGAAATATTTTAAAAAATACTTAAAATAGCACTATGACAATATATAATATATATACGTATGTGTGTCTATTATATTGGTTTCTTGACTACATGAGCATTGAGGAGAACAGAGAGCGAGAGACGTGTGTGTGTGTGTGTGTAAAAGTGAGTGAGTGTGTGTGTATGTACGCTTGAATGAGTATGTACGTTTGAGTGAGTATGTGTGTGTGATCATGGCATACACATGATTGTCTTACAGCAACAGCGTTCAGAGTGACTCACTTCCAGTTGTGGTGTTTGTATTGGTGTAGTAGCTTATAATCAGTGTTGTGCATTTAATGAGCTTCTGCTCGTGTTCATCAGACGACAGCGAGGAGCAGTGCTCATGGGTAATCAGGAACTAGGACGTTGAACCTGTTGAATGGTCTCTGAGAGGAGCAGAGGATTGTGGGTAAAGCGAGCAGCTCAAGGCCTCTCCAGGAACCAGATCTCGTTTTGTCGATTGGCTGCCGCTGGGTTGGTGTATCCGGCCACGATGAAGGAGTCGTTAACGCAGTCGCCCGGAGAGTCCAGAGCCTCGGCCAGACCGCTGATCTCATTAATGATGGACAGCTCGTTAGTGGCGCCCGCGAAGGCCCTGAAACACACACACGTGTTGAGTCACATGACTTGTTTGTAGGGGTGCAACGGATCGCAGTGGATCAGTACAGATCAGGCCACGGTTCGGCACGCACGTGATTCGTAGATCTACTGCTAAGTTTAATCTTGCCCCTGAACAGAGACACACACACACACACACACACACACAAAATTCTGTCAGTTAAAACCTGTCGCGGAGAACAGAAAGCATGCTAATCTCAGCTACGCTACTGTTTATGTGCTTCATTTAATGTTAAAAGCGTCTGTGTGAGATTGAACATCATTTTGTGTGTCTTTTATAGCCGTACTGAGAGCAACTATTCACCTCAGATCTTCTAAATAAATAAAAGTGTACAAGAACGTTCAAACGGTCAACTCATGGTTAACAGACAAGAGTATTCTATGACAACAACTGCTTGTTTCAGTAACTCAGTATGTATTTTAATATTTTTAAAATGGTGTAATATTCATGAATTTGATTATGTACTTGTGTACACAGAGTGCCGGGAGCTTGCCGAGACCCCGCCCACTCACACTCTCCTGATTGGCTGTGAGTTTTTGATTGACTACATCACGTCGCATAGTTGTATCGCGTCTGGTGTGGACAGTCGAATTATTTGTCGCTGGAATCTGATCGTCTGGTTAGGGGTGTAATGATACATGTATTCGCATTGAACCGTTCTGTACGAGGCTTTCGGTTCGGTAATCGGTACGCATTACAAACCGAACGATTCGTTGGACCATTTTTCCTGCCGAACCAAAATCCGCGCTGGCGCGACCATCACAACGCTGCGCAACATCCACTGGCAAACGCAATGAAAGCGGAACAAAACTGCGCTACTCATTATTTTGTGCTTCACGGACCGTTTATCAGTTTGGACCAATGATAGTGCAGCGCGAGCCGATCCGCTGTTACACAGCGCTGAGAGATCCACTGAAGTACTAACATCGCTGCGAGATCGAGTGAGAAGCATTAACATTATTCCATCAATGAACTAGTTATAGGCTTTAAGTCCACAGATCAGCAACATTCACCATGGGTTTACTGTATAACACTCACTGTAACCATGGAAGTTTGGCAGAAATAGTGAAATGCTTTCATCACACATCTTTTTCCAGCACTATAAAACTCAAATATTATCATATTTAAATTTTATTTTTAATGTGATGACCAAAACATTATTTGTTCAAAGATTCAAAGATTACCCCCATTTATAAAACTACAGTTTCAAGATGTAGGAAAATTCACACTTATTTAAAAATATTTTTTCTTTTAATAAATAGGAAATTTCTCTGGCATTTCTTTCTTTTTGCTGTATCGAAAACGTACCGAACCGTGAATTTTGTGAACCGTTACACTCCTACGTCTGGTTATGACACGGTGTAACATTCACCTAGAAATACAGCAACAAATGATGAAAAACACGTTACACTGCGCGTGGCCGGACCCGAACAATACACACGTGTCTCGAATCCTGACAAGTGAATTGAACGGTTCGGATTTTTTTGATGAACCGTTCCACCCCTAACATACACACACACACACATATATATATATATATCTCCCCGATCCCTGGCTCAAAACCGTAAATGACCCAAACCGTGAATCTTGAGATCCGTTGCACCACTACTTTCAGTGACGGTTTCCCACCTGCTGTAGACGACAGTGTCGGGCCACTGCTCAATGGAGATCTCGGGGTCGTGGGGTCGTGGCGGGTCGCCCTGGTGCACCATGGGAAGGTAATACGCCACAGTGACGGCCCGTGACAGAGTGGTGTGCCTCTCGTCGGTGCGGACCACCGTCACGATGGGTATGGTCATGCCCAGATAACTCCCTGTGGAGGGAGAGCGAGCGTTAGCTTGTGGAGAGAGGGTTAGCTAGCATCTGTGCTCACGGACCTGCTGTGTTCTGCTGACAGATGAACCTCATGATCTTCATGAAGCCATAGCAGATGCTCTGTTCATACGTGTCCTCGTGAACCGTGATGCAGGCCCAGTGCGCTTTCTCATAGCGCCGCTTCTCGTACACCACCTCCCCGCACTACAACACACACACACCAGCAGGACATCAGGGTCACGCCGGAGTCGTCACGCGTGGCAATATAGAAGCACATGCACTTAAAGGTGTTTCCCCTAGGATTTCTTTATGAAAACTAGTGTTGTGGAGCGGGCGTGTGCTGTAAAACTCATGTCTAATTAATTGAAATCATGAAACTTTTATTATAAACAATTATTAAACTTACACAAAATATATTTTTTTAATTCTATTAAATGTTTTTTTTAATACACAAATTCTGTGTTTTTCTGGTAATCAAATGAAACTATAAAACATCAATTAAATTTCTTTTAATCATGAAATGTTTGAAATTGTCTAAGAAAAATGTAAGAAAATTGCGATTATTCCTTAAAAAATAAAGTTTTGATCATCATTTATTTGTATTAGTATTAATACTAATACAGTAGAAAGTCTCAAGTTAAACTGAACTTTTATTTTGACGGGTTGCCTTAAAAAATTGAGTTTCTGTGTGTTTGACATGACGATAGTTTTTCTCTAATGAAGCGGGATCACGAGTCTGGAGCTGAAGTTCATGCACTCGTGTCCTCATATACAGGCAAAAACAGCTTGAGCGTCACACGTGCTTCAGCGTGTGTGTGTGTGTGTGAAAGTTACTACTGGAGCTTGCGTTTAATGGTAGGGGAAACACTGGGATAGTCCACCCTAAAATTACAATTCTCAAAATATCTTTTTCAAAATACATTTTTACAGGTTTGGAGTAAATAACGTGAGTGAGTAAATTACAGATTTTTCATTTTTAGGTGAATTATCCCTGTAATAGTCTATTTTGTAGATGCTTTTATGTTATGTAATAATTTGACATAAAATACTTCAATTTAATCAGTTTGAACCGTTCTCATACCTCATGTACAGACGCCTGTGTATTCCATGTTGATTTGACGTTTACATTTATGTATTTAACACACTGTTATCCACTGACTTGCACTGCATTCATGCATTTAAAGTAGTGTATATTTTTTCTAATTCATGCATTCCCTGGAAATCAAACCCATGAGCTGCTGTACATTTGAGTTACAGTAATGTATTTGATCATAAAGAGTCAATTCTCTTCCCGAACACATTTTAATAACTGAACCCATCCCTGTGTTAAATGATCCAGATGTGATTCATGTTTCACCTTTTGGAGTATTTTCTTACAGAGCTCATCAGTATCTGCAGAGGCAATAAACATGTTAAATAACAACACACTTCTTATCTGACATTTGATACATTAAATAATATTCACTTTCTCCACCCACATCTGTCAAATCTGGGGCGTTTTTCAGTGCATATTTGCCGTAAGCTTTCGTTAGTTTCTGACCTGGATGGAAAGTGTCAATCAATGAAAGTGGGTGGAGTTTAATGGTTTCAGCACCCAATCCATCGTCATCATCCTCATTCATGCAGGTGTGTTTGATCACATGTATTATTCATATTGGTTGTTTTCATCCACCTATTTTATGCATATTTATTGGATAACTGGAGTAACCAGCGGACCAATGGCGTCGCAGCGTCTCTAATGTTGGTTTGGTGTTTCTGAAAGTGGAAGTGTGTGATCAGAATGATTGTGTTTAATTCCCTCCAGAAGCGTCTCACACACACGAGTGTGTTCCCGAACACCAGCTAGAGAACACGACAGCGTTTATTGTGTTTCGTCTGACGCTCGACACACTCGTTTATGATGGAGGGAAAAGAGACGGATTGCAGAAACTTACACTTTTATTACTGATATTTGAGCCAATTTCACAGGAAGTGATATGTTGTTCACATTAAACACATGGGATGGAAACGCTGCTTTATTCGTAAATGTTTTATGCCATATTCCAGTTTTGGCATGAGTTAAATTCACAGCTTTGGACGGAAACAGCTCTCGATTCTGTGATCTCATCGCTGTTCCAGTGTCTTTGTATCACGTGACGTTACACATCTGCTGAAAGTCACCGATGTCACACTGTTTACAGTTGTTTCTCTGTTCTCTTACGTACCTTCTCCTTGCGTGTGAGGAGTGTGTAAGGAACCTGCTCCCGTGTGTGTGTGCCGTCGTTATTGCTGGTGATCTGCTGGATGGGTTCGGCCATGTCTGTGAATCGAGGAGCAGATATAGACACATTATGTTTGTGTACTCAAGCTACAGTTTGATAAGCAAGTAAATCTAGTTTCTAAATGTTTCTTGAGCATCAAATCATCATATTATAGTGATTTCTGAAGGATCATGTGACACTGAAGACTGGAGTAATGATGCTGAAAATTCAGCTTTGATCACAGGAATAAATTACACTTTACTATATATTCACATAGAAAACAGCAGATTTACACTGCAGTAATATTTACTGTATTTCTCTTCTAGTATTGCTGAAACGGCACAGTGTGTATCCGGCATTAGTTGTCCTGTGTTTGCAGCTCGTCAGCACAGCGAGACACTAATGAGCAGCGACAGCAAACACTTCAGTGCACTTCACTAACCCCACTCGATTTATTTATCATGATGTGAACAGATGAGGTGTGTGTGTGTGTGTGTGTGTGTGTGTGTGTGTGTGTGTGTGTGTGTGTGTGTGTGTGTGTGTGTGTGTGTGTGTGTGTGTGTAAAACAGTGTCAATCCCTCCACTATAAAGCTTGACTTTAGGCTGGGCAAGACACTTTCATTTCTAGAGCACATTTAAACCAGCCACTGCTGACCGAAGTGGTGTACAATCACTTAGACAATTAAATACATAAACACACAAGAACACACACAAATTCATAAAATTACATTGAACAAAAAGCCAGAGAGAAAAAAAAGTCTTTAGTGAGAATTTAAAGCTATCAACATTGGAAGACAGCGTTAAGTGTTTCGGCAAATCACATATAAATATTGATTTTCCTATGGGCCCATTTTATTATAATATTTTAATATTATACATGATTCCTGGAAAAAATAACTTATTAGGTTTACACTGTAAGTGACATAAAATCAAAGTAAATCGTCAATCTCAATTATTTGTATTATGATTAATCATGACTAATTCATCTCTAGGTCAGTGCTAATTTATAAACATAATATTGTTCATTCCTGTTGCTTCATAATGAATTAGTACGTGTAGAAATGAACATTAACCTAGATTAATAAATGTTTATTAATTTTAGTGTTTTATTGTGCTGTTACTGTGTTATTACGGAGTTCGTATCTTCTGTAATTTCCCATCATTAGGTCAGAGCTGTTGAAACTGCAGGATCACATGATGGAGCGATCGATGCTGTCTCTGTTTGATCTGGATCAGTGAGTCTCTTACTGTAACATCATGTTTGCTCTTCACGTGAACCGCGGTGTAAAGCGCTTCACTGGACTGGATTTAGAAAGGCCTGGTCTGGATAATCTCCGCGATCTCGGCACACAAACACACATCACCTGATTACACGTCAAACACAAAGCCCTGAGTGTTCAGCAGGACGCTCACGATTGACTGTGCTTTACAAACTCTCTGTGTCTGATATGGAGAACAGAGTCCTGTGATAATCTGCTGAACTGGGTCAGGACGGCCCGCCTGCAGCCCCAGTGCATCATGGGAAATCCTCCCTGCCTCAGTGACAGTCACGCAAATCTGCTGGATTCATAGAGGAAGAGCTCAGATCATGTGTTCACTGCATGACACAATAGTGTTTTCTAGGGCTGGGAGAAAAAATCAATTCACACAGCTATCACGATTCTAAAATGGTTTTTTTTAATTCCAGAATCCATACTGATTCAAATTCAATTGCTTTATTTTTGTCCTTGCTTATAGACGAGGTTGACAGAAGTCATAGATATAAACACTAGATGTCGCCTTGGGGTTCTAAACATGCGTCAAAACCGCCGCCATCTTGGAACAGGGGTCTTGTCATAGGAAGTAGCTGGGTAACGCTGAATTCATGGATGATGCCGGACTTTTGTGCTGCGTATGGATGTTCACACGAACGAAATCTAAAAACCAGACAGCAAGGGATTACATTTCACAAGATTGTGAAATTTAAAGAAAAAAATTTAATTTCTCTGGACTCTATAATAAATACATGTCTGACCGTTGGAACGAACCAAAACAACTAGAAAATTGCATTCATGATGATTTATGGTGATTTTATTTCCGTTAGACCTTTTCTACATTGACGCTGATGAGGGGCTCCCCTGTTTCAAGATGGCGGCTCTATTGACGCATTCGTTCCAATGAACTGCCGTAGCCAAGGCGACATCTAGGGCCCTATTTTAACGATCTGAAACGCAAGTGTCAAAGCGCAGGGATAAATGCCTCTTGCGCCTGGCGCAAATCTAAAAGGGGTTGGTCTGAAGTAGCTTCATTATTCATAGGTGTGGTTTGGGCGTAACGGGAAACAAACCAATAAGAGCTTTATATCACATTCCCTTTAAGAGCATGATGAACGAGGTGCGCTTGTTCCATGGCGTAATACTATTATAACGGCGCATTTACCAGGGGCGCTTCAGAATCGGTTCTCAGCCGAGGAGATCGATGTTCTCGTCAGGGCCGTAAAAGAAAGAGAAGTGACATTGGGGAATGGACAAACCCACACAAATTAGCTTCTGTTAAACATGCATATAATAATTTGGGTAAATGTGTAAGCTTTATGCCTATTTTCCCCATCGTCATGGACACAACAATGATTTCCCTCGTGTTTTAATTTTTTTCCTTATAATAATGTATCATTTGCAAAAAGTTAAATGCATCTGTGTAGATGAGAGAATCATCTCCAGTGTATGCGGGTTGTTCACACTCTGTATTATGGCCAAGCATGCGTGCTTAAAATAGCATCTGAATGTACGCGCAACGCGCCACTGACTTTAGACTAGTTTTTTTCTGGTCAGTGGCGCAATTGTTTTATAGAACAGCAGAATAGCATGAGGGAAAGTTTGCGCCGGAACACGCCTCCTCTTTGTGCTGAACCGCCCCGGGGAGCGCAAGTGTATTTCTTAGTTAACCGACGTGTGTCTGTGGAGGGAAAAGTAAGTCCGCTTTGTGCGGTTGCAAAATAGGAATGATACATGCGTCAGTGTACAAAGTCATTTGCGCCGGGTGCAAGATAGGGCCCACAGTGTTTATATCTATGGACAGAAGTTAGCCACTTTCGTTCCAACAGAGGATGAACTGTGTCAGTAAAAGTGCCAAACCTGATGTCTACGATAGAGATCAAAATCAGCTTCTGATAGAAACTTGGTGCTTAAAATGACGCATTTATCGATTACAGTGTTTCTCCAATAAGTGACGACAAGAGACTTAAAAAATGTATTTGGTATCGAATCATTTATTCAAGAGAATGTAGTATTGTATGACTCATCTTATACATCATGTACAGTCTGTATAAGTGCATGATTTCACTTTTCCCGATGGTCTAGTGCTAAAAAAAATTGCAATATCAAATCGCAATACTTGTAGAATCACAATTCTTAAAAAAAAAATCGCAATACATACCGTATCGGCACCCGAGTATCGTGACAGTATCGAATTGAGATATAGTGTATCGGCCCAGCCCTAGTGTTTTCATGCCCTGGAGCGATTCGTCTTCTCATAACTAGGGCTGGGGCGGTATGGATTTTTTCGAACCGCGGTTGAAAAGCAAGATTTTCCCGCGGTATGGCGGTAAACCGCTTTAAATAGCCAGCCCCCCCAAACCCCATGTCATAATTTTATAGTAGACTATATATAATAATTGATCTTTCTGATTTTTATCTTGTTTTTCATGAATATATTCTACAACAATACAAAGAGCAATGTGTAACGTTTTACCAGATTTAGTGCTACACTTATTGTCTCTTTGTTCCCCACTAAATGTTTTTTTTTTCGCTAAATGTTCAGATTTTATACAATTATTGTTTTTCTACACTAAATTTTACTGAGTTATCCACTAATCTAGTTTATTATATAATTTTGGTCATAGGTTATGATCATATATTTTTTTTGTTGTTGTTTTTCTTTATAATGAAGTTGTCTGTATTAAGTAGATTGTTTTTAACACACAAAAGAGTGATTATCAGTTCAACACAGAGTTATAGAAATTCTACTTGATTTAAAAAAAACTGCGCTGGTATCGGATCGGTATTGGTCGATACTCCGAATTTTTGGTATCGGATTGGATCGGTTCAGAAAAAATGCTATCGGGACATCCTTAATATTTTCTGGTAGGCTATATAAGTTACCCAGGAGCTCTGTTGACATAGGCTTAGCTTGATGAATTGAGTCGTTGAACACAGTTGAAGAGAACGCAACGTTAGCCAGCTAGCTAAAGCTCCGGTGGAAAATTATTAGCTAACGCTATGGAGGCCAAAATATTTTTGACTCATGGCTGAAGTTAATTTTCTACAGCTTTCCCCAGGTTGGCAAAAAATGCATCTCAAAATGCATCAGATTGATACTTTAAAATATGTAATATTTAAAATTTTCTTCCGGGGGAGCATGCCCCCGACCCCCCTGGAGGGGTGATATCCTTCTCACCTTTTTCAACCCTGACCCGTTTTCATGCCTGCTATTTACTTATTCATATTTATCCCTGGGCGCCGATCGGAGACAGAGTTCACTGCTGATATTCTGGGGATACAACATAGCCAATATACTAGGGACTTTAGCCTTTAAATATCTTTGCTGCATTGGATCTTTCTAGAACAGCCAAGAGCTTTCTATCCTCGCGACAGCAGCGCCTCGCATCGCTCATAGACCTTAAAACAGTAAGCGCCGCGGATGCGGTTTCGAAAATTGATCAAAAAACGTTGGTGCGGGTGGATGGCGGACAGATGATGAGTTTTGTGATGCGGTTGCGGATGAAAATAATAATAGCCCATCCGCGCATCTCTAATACGAATGTAATGTTATTATGCGTCATGGAACATCGCGCTCCTCAACTCGCGAAAGGTCGGATTTGCTCCATCTTTTGATGATGAGTTTTGTTTAGAAAACCTTGAATCCATGTAAGTCACAATATCATTAGACATAATCCATGTCATTAGAATTAATGAATCCATGTCATTAGACACAACGTGCACACATGTGCAGGCCAAGGTTTTTTTTGTTTTGTTTTTTTTTCGCGGTGATGACGGTGACGAGCTCAGACCCGCGGTTGGAGTCACGTGACCGCGGCATTGCGGTAATGCGGTAACCGTCCCAGCCCTACTCATAACTAGACTAGTGTTTATTTGATCCATTAGCGTCTGTAGATTTCAATCTTTAAAGGCAGTGAGTTTGAGTCATAAATCTCCACTTCAACCGCTTCACACACACCAGACTTTTATTCATATCTATATTCTGAAGGTTTGGTCATGTATCACTCCCCTGATTTACACATTTAACTTCTAAAACATGGTGAAAATGTGTGTGTTTTCTATCTGTAGACAGTATTTTCTGATTTATGGAGTGATAAAAAGGGAAAACTCTGTAAAAACCTTTAATATGTCAACAAAATCAAACAAGAATTATGAACCAGACTTTATCCAATGTTCACAGTTCTGTTCTGGAAATTAGAGCTAATAGTCGTCGAGAAGAGGCTTAGTTGACCTAGATTTTATTAGTCGGTTATGCCAACTTCACACTGCACGATTTTAGCCCAGAATTTGAGAGAAATCGCTGTAAAATGCCCGAAATCTGAGACAAATCTGGACCTAAATATCTGGACCAGTCTGAGATTCAAAATCCTGCAGTGTGAAATGTGTTCTGACTGACACTTATATCGGCGACGACCTACAACCGATGAGAGAGCAAGATACAGGGCAGTGGGACGTTATTAGTTATAGACCAGAATATCACTATTTTAATAGGTATATTTACAATTATATCAAACAGAAACATTTGCTTGACCAGCAGCACATTGGAAAACTCTCTCCCTGCGTCTCCCGACCATTTCCTGCATCTTTTTTCCTTTTCGCTGCAAATCAGTACACAGACCATTTGGATCGCAAGCTTCTTGCTGGCTATCATTTTTTATAACAATTCGGGTCTCACGCATGCGTTTCAGATGAGCAAAATCTGAACCGACCAGCGGTGATCAACGCAAGATCATTCGTCGACCTCAAATATGACTTATCATTTGAAACTAGTAGTAGCAACTTTACATAGCCACTCGCTCTAGATAAATGTGCGCTATTGTTTTACGCGTGTCCAAGTGTAAACTCACAGCAAACACACGCTTCTGCCGCCTAGGTGTCAGAGAACTGTAGAAATCAAATCCGAAACAAATACTCTGATTATGTAATCTGTATGAAAGGACTTCATCTTTGCAGCCGACACACGGACTCAGAAAATACTAATTTATTAACAAACCATTAAAACGTCTCCTTGATATTTTTTCCAACACATTCATAATCATTACTTTTACCCGTGCTTCACGGCAAGCTTTATGTGTGCGTTTGAGCGCGGAACGGGCTATTCCATCCCTAGTATATATTCAAGTAATTAAATTAATATAAATGTGATTAGTCGACTAATGGCTTACATGAACGACTATCTGACTACTAGTCGACTAGAAACATTTTTAGTCAGGGCAGCCCTATTGGAAATGTATGCAAAATTAGTATTTAATTAGATAATTTGCTTATTTAAACAGCATTTTCAGGGTAAACTTGTAACACACAATAATTGTCTTAATGTACTGTGGTTAATCAACTAGGGAAGAATGGGGATGTTGATGAATAGTTGTCTATCTCTTTAAATGCTCAGGATTGATCCTGATTGGCTGTCGATGTTTTGATCGTTCATCAACTGAAAGTGGTTGTAACCTTATCGTTATAGTCGTGGTGTGAACTCTGCTATTCTCATATAATTATTACAACTTTATAGCTATAGTCATCGTCCTTGGTGTGAACATTTTTCCTCAGAATTGTAAGATATAAATTGATAATTGCCTTTGTTATTATTTTTATTATTCCTTGGCGGAAACAATCTTCCATACAAGTTTCAAGTTTGGTTTATTTATATAGCAGCAGTAAAACAGCAGCAGCTGACCAGTGTGCTTTACAACATCTGATACAATAAATACAAGCTAAAGCAGTAGAAACCCTTTATTTCACAAATAAAATCAGACACAATTTTCAAACTAAATGGCAAAAGAAAAACAAAATACTAACAGAAGTCAAATACAAAAATAATCAAGGAACTTTAAAAGCAATGGGAAAAAATGAGTTTTAAGCAAAGATTTAAAAATCTGTAATGTAGGAGCAAATATAACGTTAATGTAAATGGTAACGTTAACCTGTTCGAGAGTTTTTGAGAGCGAGTGTTTTTGATACAACAGCTGTGGATCGCAGTTCTGCTCTGATAAAAGAGTCGAGGAGTGTTTTATCAGTTTTGTTTACACTTTACAGCCTGTGTGTGTGTGTGTGTGTGTGTGTGTGTGTGTGTGTGTGTGTGTGTGTCTGAGCCGCCTAGTGAGCTTCCTATCTAGGCTAGAGCGAATATGTGCGCTTCAGTCGCGCTGCTGAGGGGAATGACCGTTAAACTGCCGCGAAACTCTCCTCAGTAGTTCGTTCACTCGCTGTGTGTGTGTGTGTGTGTGTGTGTGTGTTTACCTGTGGGCACCTCCACCTGGTGTCCTCGCGCCACATCTCTCCAGTAGCGCAGAAGTCTCCCCGGCTCTTCCTGGTCCTCCTGCTCCTCCTCGGGACTGTCTGACAGCTGGTCCTCCGACATGGACTCCAGGTCCTCCAGTGTGATCATTTCCCCACCGCCGCCTCCGTTCAACCGACACCCGCCGCGATCCATCGCTCGATCAGTCGATGACGAGCCCGCGCGATCGTGTTCAGAAGCGCCCTCACTCTTCGGTCACCCGGATTTCACCGTCATGTTCGTGTACCGGAGGATATTTAACGTCAGTCGCTAATCTCGCCTTATTAACGGCGCTCAGTTCGTACGTGTTGTTTTGCAGGCGCGAGAGTCGTGACGGTTTTAAGGGTGGGCAGAGTCCTGGTCACGTGGCCGCAGAAGCCCCTCCCCCTCGCGCAGGATCACTCACAGCGCTCATATCTAAACATCTAACTCATAACGACCGATTATATGCATCCAAAATAAGGATCTAAAAATCATCTTAATGTGTGTGGTAGTGTGGCACAGCAACAGTCACTGATGGGTAGATTCTGTAATGCCTACAAATGCTTTAATGCGCCTTGATTTGAATGTACTTTACTTTATGGAAGCCAACATTCTGCTCTGGTTAGTCTTATTTGTGATATTAAAAGTCTTATTATGCCAAAAATAAAAATTTTTAACATACTAAGTTGATAATGAGATTAAACAGTCGAAATTGAAGTAGTAATAACTGTCATAATTTCGACCTCTGTGATAATTATGATTCACAAGAGCAAGATTTTTTTCCCTGTGTGTGTGTGTGTGTGTGTTTTATATAGGCTTCATTCACTATTTAATGTAATTTATTAGGCCTTGAACTGCTGCTTGAGTTTGTCTGGTTTGAATAGAGATTTTCAACTGAAAGTTCAGGATTATTCCAAAATCTGGATCACTGTATTTGCCCGGAATGAGACATGAAAACACTTTATACTGCAACAACATATGAGCAGTTACAGTTGAAATGAGCAGAAATATGATCAGACTGAGTCTCGACAGCATCAGTGTGGACGTCACACACTCAATCAGTTTAACAGCGTAAGTCTCTCAGTCTTTATCTGATCGTGTTCACCGGCTGGGATTTATTACGAGCTCAGTTTGGCTCTCAGGTGTCCTGTTATACATCCGTCTTTATTCCTCAGTGTTCCTGGATATTAAAGTGCAGTTCAATTTTCACATTATGTATATTTAAATCACATTTACTGTCGTGTTCTGAACGCTGTACAGCAAGCCAGATATTTTAATTTTGCTTCATTTATAGTGAAAAAAATGAATATGGTCGTGGTGAAGCTCTAGTAAATGAGTGAATCAGGTGCTCTGAGAGATGAAGGCTGATTTATGTTTTGGTTGTATGAGCTGAGTGTAATGAGTAAATCATATTTCTACGACATTTTATCAATTAAAGCATCTTGATCTCTTGATTGTGTTTGTTCTGTATTGATGATCGGGGAGGTTTGGGTTTGTAGAGGTGATCAGACAAATATCCTGAAAGATTGAATGTACATTTTCACAGCAGGGCAGCGAACACTATTACAGTGAGGATGAACAATAAAGGTGTACATGGAAAAAGTGGCGTGATTATGGGTTGAAAAGAGTCTGTGGGCTCCATTGTGCTGCTGAAATGATTTTCACATGTTTTGCTCGCTCTGGCCTGTTTTGCTTGCAGGTTTTAGAGAAGTTTACGTCCCGTCTGACCCAGATGAGGCTGTTGAGTCACCGCGACCTCCATTCCCTCACAAAGTACCAGATCATTCTGGCCCGAGAACAGTTCAGACGCAACCCACCACCACACGTCCAGGTACAGCAGACACCGACTCACTGTACTGAACCGACTCACTGCACCGACTCAATGAACCGACTCACTGCCCTGAACCGACTCGCTGATCCAACTCACTGCACTGAACCGACTAAATGAACCAACTCACTGATCCAACTCACTGTACTGAACCGACTCACTGCCCTGAACCGACTCGCTGATCCAACTCACTGCACTGAACCGTCTCACTGATCCAACTCACTGCACTGAAACGACTCAATGAACCGACTCACTGATCCAACTCACTGCACTGAACCGACTCACTGATCCAACTCACTGCACTGACCGACTCACTGATCCAACTTACTGCACTGAACCGACTCACTGATCCAACTCACTGCACTGAACCAACTCAATGAACCTGACTCACTGAACTGCACCGACTCACTGCACTGAATCGACTCACTGCACTGAATCGACTCGCTGCATTGAACCGACTCGCTGCATTGAACCGACTCGCTGCTCTGAACCGACTCGCTGCTCTGAACCGATTCGCTGCACTGAACCGACGCGCTGCACTGAACCGACGCGCTGCACTGAACCAACTCGCTGCACTGAACCAACTCACTGATCCAACTCAATGCACTGAACCGACTCGCTGCACTGAACTGACTCACTGAACCGACTCGCTGCACTGAACCGACTCGCTGCACTGAACCTCACTGCTTTAAGCCGTCACACTGCAGTGGTCTGTAGATGAGTGTGTGTTCTGTCTTCAGGGGCCGCAGCAGGGGCCGATCGAGGGAGACTTCGCTCTCTGCATCAGCCTATATCATGGCTATGAGTTACTGCAGCAGATGGGCATCAGATCGCTCTTCCTCTTCATTCAGAACATCTTCTCTGGACCCAAAGGTGCTGAGATACTCCTACACTTGTGCTGGTTTGCTGCTGATGCTCCTCACATCATGAGGGTTTTTCTGTTTTCTCAGAGTCGTCTCGAGCGAGGAACGAGCTTCAAAGGAGCCCAGTCTTCATGGATCTCTACAGGGAAATGGAGACCATGTTTGCCACATCTAGACAAGGTGATTAATACTCTGTTCACACAGTTGATTAATACTCTGTTCACACAGTTGATTCATACTCTGTTCACTCAGTTGATTAATACTCTGTTCACACAGTTGATTAATACTCTGTTCACACAGTTGATTCATACTCTGTTCACTCAGTTGATTCATACTCTGTTCACTCAGTTGACTAATACTCTGTTCACTCAGGTCATTAATACTATGTTCACTCAGATGATTAATACTATGTTCACTCAGATGATTAATACTCTGTTCACTAGGATGATTAATACTCTGTTCACTCAGATGATTAATACTCTGTTCGCACAGTTGATTAATACTCTGTTCACTCAGATGATTAATACTCTGTTCACTCAGATGATGAATACTCTGTTCACTCAGATGATTAATACTCTGTTCACTCAGATGATTAATACTCTGTTCACTCAGATGATTAATACTATGTTCACTCAGATGATTAATACTCTGTTCACTCAGATGATTAATACTATGTTCACTCAGATGATTAATACTCTTTTCACACAGTTGATTCATACTCTATTCACACAGTGGATTAATACTTTTCACACCGTTGATTCATACTCTGTTCACACATTTGAATAATACTCTGTTCACTCAGTTGATTAATACTCTTTTCACACCGTTGATTTATACTCTTTTCACTCAGTTGATTAATACTCTTTTCACACAGTTGATTCATACTCTGTTCACACAGTTGATTAATACTCTTTTCACACCGTTGATTTATAATCTTTTCAAACAGTTGATTCATACTCTGTTCACACAGTTGATTAATACTCTTTTCACACCGTTGATTTATAATCTTTTCAAACAGTTGATTCATACTCTGTTCACACAGTTGATTCATACTCTATTCACACAGTGGATTAATACTTTTCACACCGTTGATTTATACTCTTTTCACTCAGTTGATTAATACTCTTTTCACACAGTTGATTCATACTCTGTTCACTCAGTTGATTAATACTCTGTTCTCAAAGTTGATTAATACTCTGTTCACACAGTTGATTAATACTCTGTTCACACAGTTGATTCATACTCTATTCACACAGTGGATTAATACTTTTCACACCGTTGATTAATACTCTTTTCACACAGTTGATTAATACTCTTTTCACACAGTTGATTGATACTCTTTTCACTCAGTTGATTGATACTCTGTTCACACATTTGAATAATACTCTGTTCACTCAGTTGATTGATACTCTTTTCACTCAGTTGATTGATACTCTGTTCACACATTTGAATAATACTCTGTTCACTCAGTTGATTAATACTCCGTTCTCAAATTTGATTAATACTCTGTTCACACAGTTGATTAATGCTTTGTTCACACATTTGAATAATACTCTGTTCACTCAGTTGATTAATACTCTGTTCTCAAAGTTGATTAATACTCTGTTCACACCGTTGATTCATACTCTTTTCACACAGTTGATTCATACTCTTTTCACACCGTTGATTCATGCTCTGTTCACACATTTGAATAATACTCTGTTCACTCAGTTGATTAATACTCTGTTCACTCAGTTGATTAATATTCTGTTCACACATTTGATTAATACTCTGTTCACACAGTTGATTAATACTCTGTTCACACAGTTGATTCATACTCTGTTCACACAGTTGATTAATACTCTGTTCACACATTTGATTAATACTCTGTTCACACAGTTGATTAATACTCTGTTCACACATTTGAATAATACTCTGTTCACTCAGTTGATTAATACTCTTTTCACACAGTTGATTCATACTCTGTTCACTCAGTTGATTAATACTCTGTTCTCAAAGTTGATTAATACTCTGTTCACACAGTTGATTAATACTCTGTTCACACAGTTGATTAACACTCTGTTCACACAGTTGATTAACACTCTGTTCACTCAGTTGATTAATACTCTGTTCTCAAAGTTGATTAATACTCTGTTCACACATTTGAATAATACTCTGTTCACTCAGTTGATTAACACTGTTCACTCAGTTGATTAACACTGTTCACTCAGTTGATTAATACTCTGTTCTCAAAGTTGATTAATACTCTGTTCACACAGTTGATTAATAGTCTGTTCACACATTTGAATAATACTCTGTTCACTAAGTTGATTAATACTCTGTTCTCAAAGTTGATTAATACTCTGTTCACACAGTTGATTAATAATCTGTTCACACAGTTGATTGATACTCTGTTCACACAGTTGATTAGTACTCTGTTCACACAGTTGATTCATACTCTTTTCACACAGTTGATTCATACTCTATTCACACAGTTAATTCATACTCTATTCACACAGTGGATTAATACTTTTCACACCGTTGATTAATACTCTTTTCACACCGTTGATTTATACTCTTTTCACACAGTTGATTCATACTCTATTCACACAGTTGATTCATACTCTATTCACACAGTTGATTCATACTCTGAGAACAGAGTATTAATCAACTGAGTGAACAAAGTTGATTAATACTCTGTTCACACAGTTGATTAATGCTCTTCACACATTTGAATAATACTCTGTTCACTCAGTTGATTAATACTCTGTTCTCAAAGTTGATTAATACTCTGTTCACACCGTTGATTCATACTCTTTTCACACAGTTGATTCATACTCTTTTCACACAGTTGATTCATACTCTGTTCACACATTTGATTAATACTCTGTTCACACAGTTGATTAATACTCTGTTCACACAGTTGATTCATACTCTTTTCACACCGTTGATTTATACTCTTTTCACACAGTTGATTAATACTCTTTTCACACCGTTGATTCATGCTCTGTTCACACATTTGAATAATACTCTGTTCACTCAGCTGATTAATACTCTTTTCACTCAGTTGATTAATACTCTGTTCTCAAAGTTGATTAAGGGGGCTTTCACACTGGCAGTTTAGTTCGGAACGGGGCACGGTTCGCATGAAAAATCGCTAATGTGAACCCTGTCATGGGACCCGGGTGCGCACTGGGGTACCGAACCCGAGACTACCTGGAGGAGGTGGTCTGAGTTCGGTTGCTCCCGAACCGTGCTGCGATTCGCGTGTATGTGAAAACAACACGGACTCGGGTGCGCACTTGTTCAGGAAGTAAAGTATCCTGCGCATGCGTTTTAGTCGATTATGATGTATTTAGTTAAATAAAACACATGTAAGGGATGAAGATTTACCCTGGATACGAGCAAGAGTGAGTCTGCAGTGTATTCGCGCATAGTGCGTGCAATCAGGGCAACAAATTAATGGAAATCCACTGTCTCCTCAAAAGAGTCCATTTGCAAGCAGCGGAAAAACAGCTTATGCGAAACACACACACACACACAGTTAACCTGGGTTGTTTACTCAGCTATGAATAATGGCACCAAATTAATAAAAAACACAATATATTGACCCGCGTCGTGTTTTCTATCATGCGCCGTGCACGTTTGCAATGACGTAAGATGCACGCAAACGCACCAGAGTTCGATAGAATCAAGTTGAGTGTGAAACCAGACAAACGCTGCGGGGGGCGCCGGGAACAAACGCGCTCGGGCTCGGACCGCAGCAAACGAGCCCAGTGGAAAAGCCCCCTAATACTCTGTTCACACAGTTGATTAACACTCTGTTCACACAGTTGATTAACACTGTTCACTCAGTTGATTAATACTCTGTTCTCAAAGTTGATTAATACTCTGTTTACACATTTGAATAATACTCTGTTCACTCAGTTGATTAACACTGTTCACTCAGTTGATTAATACTCTGTTCTCAAAGTTGATTAATACTCTGTTCACACAGTTGATTAATACTCTGTTCACACATTTGAATAATACTCTGTTCACTCAGTTGATTAATACTCTGTTCTCAAAGTTGAATAATACTCTGTTCACACAGTTGATTAATAATCTGTTCACACAGTTGATTGATACTCTGTTCACACAGTTGATTAGTACTCTTTTCACACAGTTGATTCATACTCTATTCACACAGTTGATTCATACTCTATTCACACAGTGGATTAATACTTTTCACACCTTTGATTAATACTCTTTTCACACCGTTGATTTATACTCTTTCCTCACACTTTTGATTCATACTCTATTCACACAGTTGATTCATACTCTGAGAACAGAGTATTAATCAACTGAGTGAACAAAATTGATTAATACTCTGTTCACACAGTTGATTAATGCTCTGTTCACACATTTGAATAATACTCTGTTCACTCAGTTGATTAATACTCTGTTCTCAAAGTTGATTAATACTCTGTTCACACCGTTGATTCATACTCTTTTCACACAGTTGATTCATACTCTTTTCACACAGTTGATTCATACTCTTTTCACACAGTGGATTCATACTCTGTTCACACATTTGAATAATACTCTGTTCCCTCAGTTGATTAATACTCTGTTCACACAGTTGATTAATACTCTGTTCACACAGTTGATTCATACTCTGTTCACACATTTGATTAATACTCTGTTCACACAGTTGATTAATGCTCTGTTCACACATTTGAATAATACTCTGTTCACTCAGTTGATTAATACTCTGTTCTCAAAGTTGATTAATACTCTGTTCACACCGTTGATTCATACTCTTTTCACACAGTTGATTCATACTCTTTTCACACAGTTGATTCATACTCTGTTCACACATTTGAATAATACTCTGTTCACTCAGTTGATTAATATTCTGTTCACACAGTTGATTCATACTCTGTTCACACAGTTGATTAATACTCTGTTCACACATTTGATTAATACTCTTTTCACACCGTTGATTTATACTCTTTCCTCACACTTTTGATTCATACTCTATTCACACAGTTGATTCATACTCTATTCACACAGTTGATTCATACTCTGAGAACAGAGTATTAATCAACTGAGTGAACAAAATTGATTAATACTCTGTTCACACAGTTGATTAATGCTCTGTTCACACATTTGAATAATACTCTGTTCACTCAGTTGATTAATACTCTGTTCTCAAAGTTGATTAATACTCTGTTCACACCGTTGATTCATACTCTTTTCACACAGTTGATTCATACTCTTTTCACACAGTGGATTCATACTCTGTTCACACATTTGAATAATACTCTGTTCACTCAGTTGATTAATACTCTGTTCACACAGTTGATTAATACTCTGTTCACACAGTTGATTCATACTCTGTTCACACAGTTGATTAATACTCTGTTCACACATTTGATTAATACTCTGTTCACACAGTTGATTAATGCTCTGTTCACACATTTGAATAATACTCTGTTCACTCAGTTGATTAATACTCTGTTCTCAAAGTTGATTAATACTCTGTTCACACCGTTGATTCATACTCTTTTCACACAGTTGATTCATACTCTTTTCACACAGTTGATTCATACTCTGTTCACACATTTGAATAATACTCTGTTCACTCAGTTGATTAATATTCTGTTCACACAGTTGATTCATACTCTGTTCACAAAGTTGATTAATACTCTGTTCACACATTTGATTAATACTCTTTTCACACAGTTGATTCATACTCTGTTCACACATTTGAATAATACTCTGTTCACTCAGTTGATTAATACTCTGTTCACACAGTTGATTCATACTCTGTTCACACAGTTGATTAAAACTCTGTTCACACAGTTGATTAATACTCTGTTCACACAGTTGATTCATACTCTGTTCACACAGTTGATTAATACTCTTTTCACACCGTTGATTCATGCTCTGTTCACACATTTGAATAATACTCTGTTCACTCAGTTGATTAATACTCTTTTCACACCGTTGATTCATGCTCTGTTCACACATTTGAATAATACTCTGTTCACTCAGTTGATTAATACTCTTTTCACTCAGTTGATTAATACTCTGTTCACACATTTGAATAATACTCTGTTCACACATTTGAATAATACTCTGTTCACTCAGTTGATTAATACTCTGTTCTCAAAGTTGATTAATACTCTGTTCACACAGTTGATTAATAATCTGTTCACACAGTTGATTAATACTCTGTTCACACAGTTGATTAATACTCTGTTCACACAGTTGATTAGTACTCTGTTCACACAGTTGATTAATACTCTGTTCACTCAGTTGATTAATACTCTGTTCACACAGTTGATTAATACTCTGTTCACACAGTTGATTAATACTCTGTTCACACAGTTGATTAGTACTCTGTTCACACAGTTGATTCATACTCTTTTCACACCGTTGATTTATACTCTTTTCACTCAGTTGATTAATACTCTTTTCACACAGTTGATTGATACTCTTTTCACTCAGTTGATTGATACTCTGTTCACACAGTTGAATAATACTCTGTTCACTCAGTTGATTAATACTCCGTTCTCAAAGTTGATTAATACTCTGTTCACTCAGTTGATTAATACTCTGTTCTCAAAGTTGATTAATACTCTGTTCACACAGTTGATTAATGCTCTGTTCACACATTTGAATAATACTCTGTTCACACAGTTGATTAATGCTCTGTTCACACATTTGAATAATACTCTGTTCACTCAGTTGATTAATACTCTGTTCTCAAAGTTGATTAATACTCTGTTCACACAGTTGATTAATACTCTGTTCACACAGTTGATTAATACTCTTTTCACACAGTTGATTAATACTCTGTTCACACAGTTGATTAATACTCTGTTCACACAGTTGATTCATACTCTATTCACACAGTTGATTGATACTCTGTTCACACAGTTGATTCATAGTCTGTTCTCAAAGTTGATTAATACTCTTTTCACACAGTTGATTAATACTCTGTTCTCAAAATTGATTAATACTCTTTTCACACAGTTGATTCATAGTCTGTTCTCAAAGTTGATTAATACTCTTTTCACACAGTCGATTCATACTCTGTTCTGAAAGTTGATTAATACTCTGTTCACACAGTTGATTCATACTCTGTTCTCAAAGTTGATTAATACTCTGTTCACACAGTTGATTAATACTCTTTTCACACAGTTGATTCATACTCTATTCACACAGTTGATTCATACTCTGTTCACTCAGTTGATTTATACTCTGTTCACACAGTTGATTCATACTCTGTTCACACAGTTGATTCATACTCTGTTCTGAAAGTTGATTAATACTCTGTTCACACAGTTGATTAATACTCTGTTCACACAGTTGATTCATACTCTGTTCACACAGTTGATTAATACTCTTTTCACACAGTTGATTCATACTCTATTCACACAGTTGATTCATACTCTGTTCACTCAGTTGATTTATACTCTGTTCACACAGTTGATTCATACTCTGTTCACACAGTTGATTCATACTCTGTTCTGAAAGTTGATTAATACTCTGTTCACACAGTTGATTAATACTCTTTTCACACAGTTGATTCATACTCTGTTCACACAGTTGATTAATACTCTGTTCACACAGTTGATTAATACTCTGTTCACACAGTTGATTTATACTCTGTTCACTCAGTTGATTAATACTCTGTTCACACAGTTGATTAATACTCTGTTCACACAGTTGATTTATACTCTGTTCACTCAGTTGATTGAGCGTGTTACTTGTTGTTTACTCACTTTGAAAAAAGTTGATTTCAAACCCTGCGGGTAAATGACGGCTGATTCTACCTGATGTTCATGAGCGAGTGCGTTTCATCCGCAGGGCCTCCAGACCCATACGTCTACAGTCACCCCAAACTGCAGAAACTGGACGAGGTGGTGCTACGGCACTTCCAGTCACGGGCCGAGAGCTCAGGTGAGATCATCCTGTCACCGGCGGGACACGGCGGGTGTGGTCTGTGTTGTTCAGGGAGTGTGTGTCTCTCGCTGTGGCTGATGATTGTGTGATCCGGACAGATTCTGAGGTCAGCACACGCGTCATGATCTTCTCGTCCTTCCGCGAGAGCGTGCAGGAGATCGCAGAGATGCTGAACCGCCATCAGCCGCTGGTGAAGGTCATGACCTTCATGGGTCAGGCGTCCGCTGGGAAAGGGGTTCGAGGATTCACGCAGAAAGAGCAGCTGGAGGTACGTGACCGTGTGCCAGTGTTCATTTCACTGATGAATCATTTTCGTCATTATTTTCGTCAACGACATTTGTGTCACAGATGAAAATGAGACGATAACTGAATAAAAACAGTTTTGAATGACAAAAACTGATGAAAATCTATTGACATTTTCGTCTACAAATAAAAACAAGACGAAAATGTTCGTTAGGCAGGATTTGTGCAGATCCAGTCAGAGCTGAGTACTGAACCTGAGGTCTCTTTCACGTTTTAATGCACAAATACACAACATTATGTGTAAATGTCCTTTTTGGAGAGTATTCACATAAACACAGTCGGTTATGTGTTTACAGAACGTAAACAGTTGTTAGAATATCGGATGTGCATTAGTTCAATTAGATCCGCACATTCGGTCTTAAAGTGACAGTGCGTAATGAACCTAGTGCTGTCTGTGCCCTTAATATTAATCTAACAACAGAAGAAAAAGAGAAAAGCATTCACTGCTCTTTAATAGCTTTAAAAAGGATTAATTATTTTTAATTTATACAATGATGTGTGCAAGTTGTTATAAAGTATGCATATATATCATTCATTGAAAAGACCATGTTCCACTTTAGTAGAAGTGGTTTTATTTAGTTTTAAGATATTTTTTAATTTCACAGCAGTTAAATCTGTGTCTGTATTGCATGTTCAAACTTTAAAATCATTCATATGAACAGATTAATAGATGTTTTCTATAGGAGTATATAATGGGTTTGGAAATTTAAAATAAATTCTAAATGAATGCATTACAATTTAACTAAACCTATTCGATTTTAGTCTAATAAAATCTTATTATATTTTGTCGACTAAAACTAAAAGAATTCAGATAACTGAAATATGACTAAAACTAAATGGCATTTTAGTCAAAAGACTGTCAAGTCACCATTTATACAGCGATTTAACAATATAGACTGTTTCACAGCAGCTTTACAGTGATAACAGAGATAGTTCAGGCTTTACAGCAGATCTAGAATAAAGTTATTGTCCAGATAAAGTTAGTTTTGATTGATTCACTTCCGTTGCAAAGATCATTAGTTATTAACTTAGCGGCCGCTATAACTAAAACTAAATCAAAATGAACTCTGCCGTGTGCTGATCCTCATATGTCCTTCAGCGTGTCGGGAATGATGAACGGCCTCTTACAGAGTGTGTGTTTAGGTTGTGCGTCGGTTCCGTGAGGGCGGCTTCAACACGCTGGTGTCCACGTGTGTCGGTGAGGAGGGCCTGGACATCGGAGAGGTGGATCTCATCGTGTGTTTCGATGCTCAGAAGAGTCCGATCCGGCTGGTCCAGCGCATGGGCCGCACGGGCCGCCGGAGACAGGGCCGGATCGTAGTCATCCTGGCCGAGGGCCGAGAGGAGCGAGTGAGTGAAACTGCACGACAAAAGAAAATGCTTTTGTCCATGTTCATCTGTGTTCAGTGTGTGATGTTGCTGTCCGAGCATGAAAACGCTCCGCAAACAGGGATCGTACACGGGCTTAAAGTACTGGACTTCTGACTGTTTGAAATTTAGGTCCTGGAAAAAAAAATGAAAACTGCCATATTTATGAAGAGGTACTTGAAAAGTGCTTGACTTATTTAAATACAATATGAAATTTCAGTTTTCTGGAAAAAACCCACACAAATTCAATCTTTTCACGCAAAATGAACACTGCAGCCCTTCTATTAAACCCCCATCAGATACGAAGTACGCCAAAATGATCCTATAAAATATTATTTATTGAACAATAATAGCCATTATAAACTTTATATTTAATATAGTTGTATTTTGGATACCTTATATCTGTAACTTGAGTTTAAAAAATCCTGAAGATATTGTTTGATAAGTGAGATCTCTGATTGTAATCCTTGAAAACCAAAAAAGCAGTGCTTAAAGTTTTTGAAAGTCCTGGAATTTCTTTTTACAGTTTCTGTCCGAACCCTGAAAGCTCCAGTTCTTCTCTATATCAGTGTCAGTGTTTCTGAACTCCTGAAACGCCTCCATTATATCTTGAGTTTCTTCCGGGAACGAAAACGTCACAATATTCCTCATTATAATAATTAATATGCAGAATAAAGGGGCGGGGCCTGGTTGAGTTAGTTAGTAGTGTGTTAAACTGGCGGTTATGGGAAGGGGCGGGACATTTCCCAAACACACTCGAAGCGCTCGACCAATCACAACACACTGATCCAGCCGACCAATCAGAGCACAGTGTGCTTTTATGAAGGAGGGGCTTCATAGAGACAGGAAGTAAACAGAGCGTTACTGACAGACTGGGAAAAGAGGAGCCGCAACAATGGAGAATATGAGGAAAATAATCAACATTCAAGTTCTAGTAGAGCCAAACACAACATCAAGAGCATAATGTGGCCTCTTTTACATTTCATAGCATTAAAAAACCTCTCGCTCTCTTGGCAGACGTTTAACCAGAGCCAGAGCAACCGGCGCAGCATAAACAAGAGCATCATGGGAAACAAGCACAGTTTCCAGATGTTTCCTCACAGTCCCCGTATGCTGCCGGCGCACGTCACTCCGACACTCCACAAGATGTTCATCAGCGTCGGCCAGTTCCAGCAGAGAGACGCCGGCCGCCGCTCATCGAAGGGCCGCTCATCGCTGAGTCTTCAGACGGCGGGTACGACGCCCGTTTGCCGTGTGTGTTTGCAGTGTGTGTTTGCCGTGTGTGTTTGCCGTGTGTGTTTGCCGTGTGTGTTTGCAGTGTGTGTTTGCAGTGTGTGTTTGCCGTGTGTGTTTGCAGTGTGTGTTTGCCGTGTGTGTTTGCCGTGTGTGTTTCCCGTGTGTGTTTCCCGTGTGTGTTTGCCGTGTGTGTTTGCCGTGTGTGTTTGCCGTGTGTGTTTGCAGTGTGTGTTTGCCGTGTGTGTTTGCCGTGTGTGTTTCCCGTGTGTGTTTGCAGTGTGTGTTTGCCGTGTGTGTTTGCCGTGTGTGTTTGCCGTGTGTGTTTGCCGTGTGTGTTTGCCGTGTGTGTTTGCAGTGTGTGTTTGCCGTGTGTGTTTGCCGTGTGTGTTTCCCGTGTGTGTTTCCCGTGTGTGTTTGCCGTGTGTGTTTGCCGTGTGTGTTTGCCGTGTGTGTTTCCCGTGTGTGTTTGCAGTGTGTGATCGACAGCAAGAGTCTCTTCTGGATTTGAGTGTAAATCTCACAGAAGTTTGTTTGCTTTATGCTTGAAACATGAAAACACTTCTACAATAATGTCTCATTTGTTAATCACTGTGAGCTAACATGAACTAACAATGAACAATTGTATTTTTACTAACGTTAGCAATAATGCTTTAAGCTTCATCCTTTCCTCGCACTTTGTAACACATCTTTCCCTCGCGGGTCAAAAAGCCCTAAAATTTAACTTTTGAGTCCAGAAAGCTTAATTTATTCATTTTGATATTCTTTTTATTTTTTAATGCAATTGTTTTGGAATTTTTTTTGTTATTTTTTATTTTATTTACCTTTAAATTACTAGATTTTATCAATAAATAATAAATAAATAGTAATTTAAGCACATTCTTTCAACTTAAATTCAAAATAACTTTTATTTCAGCTCAAAATATCTTACATTGGGAGTCTCTGACCTCTTGTGGGAAACAAAATTAAATAACATATTTCATGACTCTAGATGGGTTATATCTCTATATGGAGTAAATGAGCTGTTCCGCTGGGTCCTAAAGCCAGTTTCTCTTCAGTGTGCATTCAGATACACATGTAGACATTACAAAATATTTTTTTGGTACAGTTTTAGCATTTTTAGTTAAATTTTTAAAGCATTTATAGTTTTTTCTGTGTGAACTGAAGCATTCCATTCATTCCTAAAGGGGTCAAATTGACCCGCGAAGGAAGGATTTGTTACTTTTTTATATTTCAACCACAAAACAGTTTTTTTTGTGTGTATTCAAGTGCGACAAAAGTCCTCTGGTAAACACTACATTTTTAAATCTTTTTAAAAAGATGAGTTTGGGGTCCAAATGACCTGAGAAGAGGATTGTCCAGCATCTCTTGTGTCTGCAGGAGGAGAGCAGTCGTGTGTGAAGGACGAGGGCTTTCTGAGCGCAGCTGAAGAGGTCGTGTGGAGGTCGACCATGAGGCTGGGAGAGGATGAAGCTCAGCCTGTGTTCAGACCAGCGCCTCTGATGACCTTCAGTGACCCGCCGTCAGAGCAGAGTCTTTCAACCCCAACATCAGTGTGTTCACGGCACACATGAACAGCAATACCTCGGCCCGAGTCTAAGATCTATGTGTTTGACTCACAGTTTCAACATCACAGGAGTCGTTCACTTCAGAGTTAAAGTCTCCTGATGATTTACTCTCCTCACGTCATCCACGATGTTCATGTGTTTCTTTCTTCAGTCGTAAAGAAATGAAGGTTTTTGAGGAAAACACTCCAGGATTTTCTCCATATAGTGACTTCAATGGAGTCCAACGGGTCGAAGGTCCAAATGTGAGTTTCAGTGCAGCTTCAAAGTCTCGACACGATCCAGCCGAGGAATAAGAGTCTGATCTAGACCGCGATATGGAGAAAGAAACGCATGAACATCTTGGATGACGTGATGGAGAGTAAATTATTAGGAGATTTTTATTCTGAACTGAACTCCTCCTTTAACTAATAACCTTAACGTGATTCATATTTATCAGTCATGCACAAATGAAACGGGTAATATTTCAGCTCTCGAAAAAATCATGGCATTGTTTATTATGGAAGCTTGTCTCTGCTATGGCATAAAAAAATTATAGGCAATTGCAACTTTACACTGACACTTTTTATCACAATTCTGTCTTATGTCAGAGATAAAATGTCACAATTAACTTTTTGTATTTTTTGATTCTGTGGCAGAAAAAAGCTTCCATAATTCATTAACTATTTGCATTTTAAAATTGAAATCATATTTTCGAATGCAACTATTCACATCACGCATTTTATCCACATAAATCTGTTCATTGTGAAATTTAATACGTTAAAATGTATGCACATGGTTATAATATTTCTAGCTGTGAAACAAGTAAAATTATATTAGTTAAAATGCATGAGATTGAAATAAATTGGATTTGTTTTATAATAAATATATTAACCTGGCGATTGTGTGTTTGAAACACTGAGTTTTTTGGTGCTGTTACAGAAATCTGACCGTTTCGTGTGTTTGACTGATAATAAATAAGCGTCACATGGGGTTTATTAGTTCATGTTAAAACTGGCCCAAAGCATGGACATTTCATATACGTAAAATCTTACATTTCAGTCTGAATGGTGTGTGTGTGTGTGAGTGTGTGTGAGTGTGTGTGTGTGATGGGCAGGTTTAGGCGTAGGGTTAGTGTAAGGGAATAGAATATACAGTTTGTACAGTATAAAAATCATTATGTCTATGGAAAGTCCCCATAAAACATGGAAACACTACATGTGTGTGTGTGTGCAGGAGCCGAGGGTTTCGGGGCCTGAATTGTGTGTGTGTGTGTGTGCAGGAGCTGAGTGTTTCGGGGCCTGAATTGTGTGTGTGTGTGTGTGCAGGAGCCGAGTGTTTCAGTGCCTGAAGTGTGTGTGTGTGTGTGTGTGTGCAGGAGCTGAGTGTTTCGGGGCCTGAATTGTGTGTGTGTGTGTGTGTGTGTTCAGGAGCTGAGTGTTTCGGGGCCTGAATTGTGTGTGTGTGTGTGTGCAGGAGCCGAGTGTTTCGGGGCCCGTCAGAGAGCTGTCCCTGTGGGAGTGGAGGCACTGGCAGAACCGGCCGCTTCACACACACACTGTGGGACATTCAGAACGATGCCTTCATTTCACATCCATCATGGAGCTGATCGACAGACTGAGGCAGGAGGAGCAGGTGAGCTCACACACACACACACACACACACACACACACACACACACACACACACACACACACAGTCTTGTGTCCTGATACGGATCTCAGACTCTTAGTTGTCCAGGTGAAGTGTGTTTGAACACTTGCTTCATGTCTCCGTGTGTCTCATCCGCCCATCCGCTGAATTGATTCTCAGAAATGTTTATACTTCACAAGGTTCTAAGAAAGAGAACATGAGCGTTCTTCACGACTCGGGTGTCAGACGCAGCTGCAGTTCAACAACAGAACCCATCAAAGCTGTGTGTGAACAACATCTGCCGAGTCAGAAGTTCAGCTCTCAGCGCAAAAACAAAAACACCAACGTTTAAATTAATTTCTGTCACAATATCACTGAACCGACCAAATACAGAACTCTCAACCATAATGGACTTTATCTGGACAATAACTTTATTCTAGATCTGCTGTAAAGCCTAAACAATCTCTGTTACTGTAATCTCCTATTATCACTGTAAAGCTGCTGAGAAACTCTATATTGTTAAAGCGCTGTAGAAATGGAGACGTGTGTGTGTGTGTGTGTGTGTGTGTGAGTGTGAGATGATGTGTGTGTGTGTGTGAGTGTGAGATGATGTGTGTGAGTGTGAGATGATGTTTGTGTGTGTGTGTGTGTGTGAGTGTGAGATGATGTGTGTGAGTGTGAGATGATGTTTGTGTGTGTGTGTGTGTGTGTGTGTGTGTGTGTGTGTGTGTGTGTGTGTGTGTGAGTGTGAGATGATGTGTGTGTGTGTGTAAGATGATGTTTGTGTGTGTGTGTGTGTGTGTTTGTGTTCGTGTATGTGTGTTAGTGTGAGATGATGTGTGTGTGATAAATGTTGACAATGTGTTTTGTCAAGATTACATAAAGACTTGATAATGAAATAGTGCAGTATTTTACATCGAATGAAACCTAATTGTTGATGATTAGGAAAAGATGTAATGGGAGAAAGGCGATGGACTTGTTTCGTCTGTGTGTGTGTGTGTGTGTGTGTGTGTGTGTGTGTGTGTGACGTCAGAGAGAGACAGAGAGAGTGGTTTCATCAGCCGCCTCATTCTATACATGCGCTCTTATATAACGCTTCTCAGAACAGTTGCGTAAGCGCTGGAAGTGTGTCATCGTGAGGATCCGGGAGTCTCGGACACAGCGCTGAAGAAGCGCACCGGGCGAGTGTGTGTGTGTGTGTGTGTGTGTGTGTCTGCTGCTGTAACAGGATTAGTCTCTGGAATCACATAAAGCTTCTATTGTCTTCGGCCCGTTTCACATGATGCGTCACATGATGACCTCGTTATGATGTTAAGCACTAGTTTTATATTTAGAATATTAAAGCTGCAGTTGCAGGTTGATATAGTTGTATTAACTAGAAGCAGGACGTCACATGTTTGAATGGTTACTAACTAGTCACTGACAGACTGGGTCACATGACCCTCTCAGTCTCTCATCAGCCAATAGCACAAAGTCATTCTTTCACTCTTGTGTTGGAATCCAAAATCTTCTGACAGTCTTGTCAATGGATCAAATAGAGCATTTTAATAAATATTGTGAAAATTAGATAATTTAAGATGTTTTATGTGCATCTCACTGGCCATTATAATGAATAGGTTTGATTTACATGACCTTATTAATTTAGCAGATACTTGTATCTTATATAGAATAAATATAATTCTGATATGATGTGGATATATAATGTTTATATATGTTACACACATACATGCATGAATTTTGAATTCAAACGCACATAACTATAGAATCAATTCTTAATGCGCATGTGAACGCCATCAGCGTCTATCACAGGTTCACATTTAAAGTCTGTTTAGAGAGAACGGTGTCGTCTTAGCGGCCCCTAATTTAGTAAAAAATGATCATTTAGACGGAAGTGAATCAATCAAAACTAACTTTAGCTGGAAAAAACATTTTTCAAGAGCCACTATAAAACCCAACCAATCTCTGTTACCTTAAATTATGTTTATCTCTGTAAAGCTGCTTTGAAACAATCTACATTGTTAAAAGCGCTATATAAATGAGGATGACTTGACTTGATGGATATGTTTTATACTATATATTTATTTTATATATATTTCAACTTAAATCTAAATGTATACATTTATATAAATGTTATATATATGTGTATATATATATATATGTTTGTGTGTGTGTGTGTGTGTGTGTATAACTGTATAATGTGTATGTAGTAGATAGATGGATGTTTTATATCATAAATCACTGCTTTGTTTTTTATTTATATATAAATATTTACATTTATAAATGTTTTCTTTATATATCAGTAAAGGGGGTTTTGTTATGGACACACACTTGCTCTGATGATTTTATCAGTAAAATGCGACTTAAATAACGGCGCTGTTATTGAAGCAGATTAACTTACAGTCGAGGCATTATTTACTAATTTACATTATTCATTCACAAAGAAAATTGGTGTACTTAAAGGTTGGATTTTTCCTCATTTTTTAAATTAAGGCATTAAGATCAATTTCCAAAAGAAGATTTTTTTATTCCTCTTTTTAGGCAACTTTAGCACGGGTGTCCTAACTTATTCACATCACTGTATATCTATAAATAGCATTGATTCCGTTGTGTCAGATTGATGGAGGTCTTCTGTCCTCACAGGGCCACTGTAGTTTTGAGTCTGAGCTCAAGCTGCATCTACAGGAAGAAGATGTTGATGGCGGCAGAACAACAAAACCAACAGACAGAATCCCTGTAAAGAAGAGGTCAAAACCCCACGAGGCGTCTCGTTCTGAGGATCAGCGAGGAGAGAGCGGCACGACGTCAGTGAGGCCGATCCCGAGCGCAGAGAACCGGCTCGACACACACGACGGGTTTGATCCCGAGTCAGATCCGTCATCCCAGCATGAGTGTCTGGACTGTTTACTGGGAGATCCCGAGGACGAGAACTTGGATCTACAGCACATGTTCTATCAGCCGGAGCAGAACCTCAGTCCGAAACGCTGTCGGCACAGTCTCACAACCAAAGCCTTTCAGAGGATCCTGGCCGATGTGGAGGATCTGCTGTCCGGATCGCCTCCGCGGGAGTTCAGGATCCCAGACCTCGGCGTTTTCCCAAAGGACACGGTTTCTGATGCGTTTCAGGTGACGTTCAGCCTGGCGGCGGCTAACAGGGAGCGTGAGGATCCCGGGGCTCTTTCTCCGGGCTGGGACGAGCTGTTCGACGATGAGGAGGCCTTCACGAGAGCGGAGGAGGAATGGGAAGAGCCTCGGGTAGAGGAACTGGAAGAGCATCGGGAAAAAAAACGGGAAAAGGAACAGGTAGAGCATCAGGAAAAAAAACGGGAAAAGGAACTGGAAGAGCATCGGGAAAAGAAATGCGAAAGGGAACTGGAAGAGATTCGGGAAAAGGAACGGGAAGAGCATCGGGAAAAGAAATGCGAAGGGGAACTGGAAGAGATTCGGGAAAAGGAACGGGAAGAGCATCGGGAAAAGGAACGGGAAGAGCATCGGGAAAAGGAACGGGAAGTGCATCGGGAAGAGCATCGGGAAGAGCATCGGGAAGAGCAGGACAGCCTGGTCCTGTTCGGAGACGACGAGGCTTTCCTTCAGCTGAGCATTCCTGATATCCGGACGCCAGATAAGAGCACTGGACCTGAAGGAGAGCAGGCTGACGAGCACGACACAGGATCCGATCAGGCGTTCCACTGCTCGCAGGACTTCTTCTCTGTGAACTTTGACCTGGGGTTTGAGTCCGAGGACGAGGAGTGTGTCGACTCGACGTCTCGTCCTCGTCCGGTAGCAGGAACCGGGAGATCTGAGCGATCACTGGTCTCGGATCAGTGGAGTCCGGAGACCAGACCCAGCGCTTCCACACCGAGCCGTGTGTTCCCGGATCAGACCCCTGCATCTCTGAGGAAAGAGCTCTTCCAGCGGGCTCTCTGCAGTGCAGGTGTGGCGAGTGTGTTCTGCGGTTCAGGAGGGGTGTAACGGGGCACTCCATTCATGCAATCCTGATGTTCCCAGTCAAAAAACTCTGGCCTTTTTAATCTCTCATCATACTATATTATCATCAAATACTGGATTCAGTCTTTTAGTCAACTTGGGTTTCTTCCCATTGACACGTGTGTGTGTGTGTGTGTGTGTGTGTGTGTGTGTGTGTGTGTGTGTGTGTGTGTGTGTGTGTGTGTGTGTGTGTGTGTGTGTGTGTGTGTGTGTGTGTGTGTGTGTGTGTGTGTGTGTGTGTGTGTGTGTGTGTGTGGATCTGAGTGATCGTAGGCCTCGTTGAGTTTATGCTCCTCAGTTTACGAGTGAAAAGGTTCAGTCAAGCTTCTTCAGCTCAGATGTATACTCGAAACTCGAAAAATGAGAATGTCGTGCAACAGTTCATATATTACAGTAATTCAAATTAAAAGGTGAAACTAATATATTTAGTATATATAACTATATACATATGCATGAATATGCTTTTCAGAGGGCCGACATTTCTGTATTTAAAATCCTTTTTTTTATTGATTTCATGTAATATTCTAATTTTCTGAGATTTTGAATTTGGGGTTTTCATAAGCTGTACGCCATAATCATCAGAATTATAACTTTTGCACGATATTCAAATTTTTCGAGTTCCACCTGTATGGGCAGGGCTTATTTATTTATATAGCACATTTCATACACTATGGTTATTCAAAGTGCTTAACACAGAAAGAAATCAAAATAATCACAAAATCAAAGCGAGGAAAATTAAAACAGTTATAAAAGGAACTAAAAGAGTAAAAATATGATGTATAGATAAACTTCTCATCCGGCAAAACACCGGTGTATCATAATTTTCACAGTTGCTCGTATATGCAGTATATTCGTATATTCATATAAATGAACTAAATTAAAAATAATAATAAATAACTTTTTTGCAACAAAAATGAACCATCTCTGAGCTTACTTAAGCTGGACTGTGACGCTATTTTCTCCTACTTCTATTTTCCGCTTATCCTGTAAAGCTGCTTTGAAACGACCTGTATTGTAAAAAGCGCAGTATAAATAAAGACTCGACTGAAACACAAAGTCTGGAACGGAAATGACACAAGTTGACTAAAAGACTGAATCCAGCATTTAGTGATAATGTAGCACAACTAGAGATTTATAAGCAATTTTTTGTTGGCTGCTCATTTTTGAATATTTTTTAAATGTAACAACTTAAAAGGTGGGAAAACCCAACAAACACAAAGATGATCAAACACGCACGCGTCACACACACAGTGGAATGAGTGCAGTAATGCTGACTGAATTTTGCATCTAATTCTAATAATTCTTCTCAGTGTTTTGCTGCAGTATTGACAGACTTTAGAGTTTGTTCAGTAACCAGTGTTTAATAAAAAAGCTGATTTGTTTAGTTTTTCCCTCTGCTTAAACACACGTACCGAACTGAGATTCGCATGAACCGTCACACCCCTACAAACCTTGTACGTTCATAATGTCGTTTACGGCTCCCTCTTAATGCAAAGCTGGTTTTCTAGGACGACCCATAAGCTGAAGAACCGGTTGTGTGTGTGTGTGTGTGTTTCAGGCGTGTTGAGCAGCGACAGTGAGGGCGAGGCGCCTCTCCGGACTTCAGCTCAAAAAGCCAATCCGGTGTTCTCTCCAGAGGTCAGATTGCTGTGAGATTGGTCATGTGACACTAGCTCTGTTTCCCTCCACATAAACAAGATGCACTTAAAATGCTCATAAAAACATATGCTCTCATTATAGGCGGATTATTTTTTATCTGATAAGATGAGCTTCATGGACATAAACTAAGATGGAAACACTTTTACTGAATAAATCCCTCAAAGATCATGTGACTCAGCAGAAGCTGTGATTGGATAACTGGAGTAACCAGCGGACCAATGGCATCGGTCTGTCATCAGAATGATTCGGTGCCACTTTACAGTCAGCTTCTGTTTGTTAATGTTAGTTAGCAATGGAAAACACTTCTAATCATTTATTAATCTTAGTTAATCATACTTTTATCATTTACTGATTCATTATTAGAGTCAAAAGTTGTATATGTTAATATTGTTTAATGGATCTGAGCTGACAGCTTTATTTTTATCAACTAAGAATAATACATTCTGTAACAAATGCATTGCTCATTGGTAGTTAAATGTTAGTGGAAGTGATGATTTTGTTCTCCTGAAAACATGTGATGGAAACACTGCTTGATGTGCAAAAGTCTATGCATTATTCTGACTATTCACACAAGTTAATTTGCATCTTTGGATTTAGAAGTGATGCCAAACGTGTGTGTGTGTGTGTGTGTATGTGTGTGTCCACAGCAGTCAAAGATCTGCAGTGAGGGGGAGTCTCCCGTTCAAGCTCGCAGGAAACCCGCCGCTGCGCTAAACACGGTACGACTGCGGTTCACTCGCGTTTACACTGTTTTCGACATCGTTTTTATGTAGTCGTTCTGTTTTTCAGTCGGAGGACAGTGATGATTTTCAGGAGGTCACTCTTCATCGGCCCAGAGACGTGAAGCCCCGTCACGGCAGAAAGCCTCACGTACGTCACACACAACTGGAACACGAACACCCAAACACACGGAAGAAGCGTCATGCCTTTGATTATCACGCATCATTTCCTGTGTCAAGTCATATAATATCTCATAATTCTCATATAATGGTGTCAATGCAGGAGATCAATAATATTGTTGAATATTAAATGTCCTCCAGAATGTTCTGCGTCGCAAGGCCCGGCAGTTTCTGGACGAGGAGGCCGAGCTCTCGGAGGAAGAAGAGGTTTCGTCAGATGAAGATGATGGAGATGAACAGAACCGCTCACTGCAGGGGTTTGTGGTCAACGCGACCCAGTGCTCTCAGGGTCTGAACGGTGAGATCCGCTGAACACACACTCTCACACACACACACACACACACACACAACCCAGTGCTCTCAGGGTCTGAACGGTGAGATCCGCTGAACACACACACACACACGACCCAGTGCTCTCGGGGTCTGAACGGTGAGATCCGCTGAACACACACACACACACACACACACACACACACACACACACACACACAACCCAGTGCTCTCAGGGTCTGAACGGTGAGATACGCTGAACACACACACACACACACGACCCAGTGCTCTCAGGGTCTGAACGGTGAGATCCGCTGAACACACACTGCACACACACACACACGACCTAGTGCTCTCAGGGTCTGAACGGTGAGATCCGCTGAACACACACTGCACACACACACGCACACACACACACACACACTCACACACACACACACACACACAACCCAGTGCTCTCAGGGTCTGAACGGAGAGATCCGCTGAACACACACACACACACGACCCAGTGCTCTCAGGGTCTGAACGGTGAGATCCGCTGAACACACTGCACACACACACACACACACACACACACACACACACACACACACACACACACACAACCCAGTGCTCTCAGGGTCTGAACGGTGAGATCCGCTGAACACTCACAGACACACACACACACACACACACACACACACACACACACACACACACACACACACGACCCAGAGCTCTCAGGGTCTGAACGGTGAGGTCCGCTGAACACTCACAGACACACACACACACACACACATGACCCAGTGCTCTCAGGGTCTGAACGGTGAGATCCGCACAACACACACACACACATGACCCAGTGCTCTCAGGGTCTGAACGGAGAGATCCGCTGAACACACACACTCACACACACACACACACACGACCCATTGCTCTCAGGGTCTGAACGGAGAGATCCGCTGAACACACACACTCACACACACACTCACACACACACACACACACACACACACACACACACACTCACACTCACACTCACACTCACTCACTCACACACACACACACACTCACACACACACACACACACACACACACACACACACACACACACACACACACACACACAACCCAGTGCTCTCAGGGTCTGAACGGTGAGATCCGCTGAACACATATTGCACACACACACACTGCTTTGTTTTTTAACACTTTTATTCAGCAAGAATTGATCAAGTGCCAGCAAAGACATCTATGATATTACAAAATATTATATCCTAACTTTCTATTCATCAAAGAATCCTGGAAAATAAAGTTTCCACTGAAATCTGATTCAGCACAACCGTTTTCAACACTGATAATAATCATAAATGTTGCTCGAGCATCAAATCATCATATTACACTGATTTCTGAAGGATCATGTGACACTGAAGACTGGAGTAATGATGCTGAAAATTCAGCTTTGATCACAGGAATAAATTACACTTTACTATATATTCACATAGAAAACAGCTGAATTACATTAGAAAGATATCGGTTTTACTGTATTTTTATTCGGTACGTCAGTCTTTATTCTCTCCCTGTAATAAAAGCCAGTCTCAGAAGAAATATCAAGTAACGTTAATTTTCATTTCTGAAATTCTGTCATGTTCCTTCATCAGACTCTGAGATGCAGGCGTTCTATCTGAAGTCTGTGAGGAGTCCAGCGGTGCAGAACCGGGTTCGAATGACGTATAAACCCAAACATAACGTCGATGTGTTCTCACAGGTGAGTGCCATACGCTTCCTTAAAGATCAGGACAATCATCACATCTCGTTTTGATTGTTAACCAATCGAACTCTGTCTGTGTGCGCCGCAGGTGCCGGAACAGGACGAGACGTACGCAGAAGACAGCTTTGTGTTTGATGGCAGTGATGATGAGGAGAGTGTGTGTGATGAAGAGCCCGTGGAGCTGATCGCTGAAGACTCGTACGTCGACGGCCGGAAACTCTACGCCACGCGCCGCAGGGTTCGGATCCGAGCCATGAGCGCCACGGCTCAGCCGGAGAGAAGTAAACGCTCCCGGATCGTGCGTGTTCAGGACTCCAGTGAGGAAGAGGAGTGTGAGGAGCGGGACTCTGTTTTTAAGGTCCCGCAGTGTCTCCAGAAGCGGCAGAGACTCAGTGATCAGGCCTCGCTGTCGGGAGAGCTCGAGTTCCACACGGAGAAACCGGTGAGGCTCCAATGAGACACGCAGCAGCTCATCATGCGTGTCTACATACACTGTATTGCCAAAAGTATTGTGACACGCATCCAAATCATTTAATTCAGGTGTTCCAATCACTTCCATGGCCACAGGTGTATAAATCAGGCAGTAGGCATGCAGACGCTTCGACACACATCTGTGAAAGAAGAGGTCGCTTTCAGGAGCTCAGTGAACTCAAGCGTGGGACCGTGATCGGTTGCCTGCTGTGAGAGAGTGAGTGTGTGAGAGAGTGATTGTGAGAGAGTGAGTGTGTGAAAGAGTGAGTGTGTGAGAGAGTGAGTATGTGAGAGAGTGAGTGTGTGAGTGTGTGAGAGAGTGAGTGTGTGAGAGAGTGAGTGTGTGAAAGAGTGAGTGTGTGAGAGATTGAGTGTGTGAGAGAGTGAGTGATTGTGAGAGAGAGAGTGTGTGAGAGAGTGAGTATGTGAGAGAGTGAGTGTGTGAGAGAGTGAGTGTGTGAAAGAGTGAGTGTGTGAGAGAGTGAGTGTGTGAGAGAGTGTGAGTGTGTGAGAGATTGAGTGTGTGAGAGAGTGAGTGATTGTGAGAGAGAGAGTGTGTGAGAGAGTGAGTGTGTGAGAGAGTGAGTGTGTGAGAGAGTGAGTGTGTGAGAGAGTGAGTGTGTGATAGAGTGAGTGTGTGATAGAGTGAGTGTGTGATAGAGTGAGTGTGTGATAGAGTGA
>NW_027509214.1:770000-845000 GCF_051911475.1 Siphateles boraxobius
GTGTGTGAGTGAGAGAGAGAGTGTTTGAGTGAGAGAGAGAGTGTGTGAGAGAGAGAGAGTGTGTGAGAGAGATAGAGTGAGTGTGTGAGAGAGTGAGTGTGAGGGAGTGAGTGTGTGAGAGAGTGAGTGAGAGAGTCAGTGTGTGAGAGAGAGAGTGTGGGAGAGAGTGTGTGTGAGAGAGAGTAAGTGTGTGAGAGAGAGTGAGTGTGTGAGAGAGAGAGTGAGTGTGTGAGTGAGAGAGTGAGTGTGAGAGTGAGTGTGTGAGTGCGAGAGTGAGTGTGAGAGTGATTGTGTGAGAGAGAGAGTGAGTGTGTGAGTGAGAGAGTGAGTGTTTGTGTGAGAGAGTGAGTGTGTGAGAGAGTGAGTGTGTGAGAGAGTGAGTGTGTGAGAGAGTGAGTGTGTGAGAGAGTGAGTGTGTGAGAGAGTGAGTGAGTGAGAGAGTGAGTGAGTGTGAGAGAGAGTGAGTGAGTGTGAGAGAGTGAGTGAGTGAGTGAGTGTGAGAGAGTGAGTGAGTGTGAGAGAGTGAGTGAGTGTGAGAGAGTGAGTGAGTGTGTGAGTGAGAAGAGTGAGTGTGTGAGAGAGTGAGTGTGAGAGTGAGTGTGTGTGTGTGAGAGTGAGTGTGTGAGTGAGAGAGTGAGTGTGTGAGTGAGAGAGTGAGTGTGTGAGTGTGTGAGTGAGAGAGTGAGTGTGTGAGTGAGAGAGTGAGTGTGTGTGTGAGAGAGTGAGTGTGTGTGTGAGAGAGTGAGTGTGTGTGTGAGAGAGTGAGTGTGTGTGAGAGAGTGAGTGTGTGAGTGAGAGAGTGAGTGTGTGTGTCAGAGAGTGAGTGTGCGATAGATTGAGTGAGTGTGTGAGAGAGAGTGAGTGTGTGAGAGAGTGAGTGAGTGAGTGTGAGAGAGAGTGAGTGTGTGAGTGAGAAGAGTGAGTGTGTGAGTGTGTGAGTGTGAGAGTGAGTGTGTGAGAGAGTGAGTGTGTGAGTGAGTGTGTGTGTGAGAGAGTGAGTGTGCGATAGATTGAGTGAGTGTGCGATAGATTGTGTGAGAGAGTGAGTGTGAGTGAGAGTGTGTGAGAGAGTGAGTGTGTGAGAGAGAGTGAGTGTGTGAGAGAGAGAGTGAGTGTGTGAGTGAGAGAGTGAGTGTTTGTGTGAGAGAGTGAGTGTGTGAGTGAGAGAGTGAGTGTGTGAGTGAGAGAGTGAGTGTGTGAGTGAGAGAGTGAGTGTGTGAGTGAGAGAGTGAGTGTGTGTGTGAGAGAGTGAGTGTGTGTGAGAGAGTGAGTGTGTGAGTGAGAGATTGAGTGTGTGAGTGAGAGAGTGAGTGTGTGAGTGAGAGAGTGAGTGTGTGAGTGAGAGAGTGAGTGTGTGTGTGAGAGAGTGAGTGTGTGTGTGTGTGAGAGAGTGAGTGTGTGTGTGTGTGAGAGAGTGAGTGTGTGTGTGTGTGAGAGAGTGAGTGTGTGTGTGTGTGAGAGAGTGAGTGTGTGTGTGAGAGAGTGAGTGTGTGTGTGAGAGAGTGAGTGTGTGTGTGAGAGAGTGAGTGTGTGTGTGTGTGAGAGAGTGAATGTGTGTGTGAGAGAGTGAGTGTGTGTTTGAGAGAGTGTGTGTGTGTGTGAGAGAGTGAGTGTGTGAGTGAGAGAGTGAGTGTGTGTGTGAGAGAGTGAGTGTGTGTGTGAGATAGTGAGTGTGTGAGTGAGCGAGTGAGTGTGTGAGTGAGAGAGTGAGTGTGTGAGTGTGAGAGTGAGTGAGTGTGTGAGAGTGAGTGTGTGAGTGAGAGAGTGAGTGAGTGTGTGAGTGAGAGAGTGAGTGTGTGAGTGAGAGAGTGAGTGTGTGTGTGAGAGAGTGAGTGTGTGTGTGTGTGAGTGAGAGAGTGAGTGTGTGTGTGAGAGAGTGAGTGTGTGTGTGAGAGAGTGAGTGTGTGTGTGAGAGAGTGAGTGTGTGAGTGAGAGAGTGAGTGTGTGTGTGAGAGAGTGAGTGTGCGATAAATTGAGTGAGAGTGAGAAGAGTGAGTGTGTGAGTGTGAGAGTGAGTGTGTGAGTGTGAGAGTGTGAGTGTGAGGGTGAGTGTGTGAGAGAGTGAGTGTGTGAGTGAGTGTGTGTGTGAGAGAGTGAGTGTGCGATAGATTGAGTGAGTGTGCGATAGATTGTGTGAGAGAGTGAGTGAGAGTGTGAGTGTGTGAGAGAGAGTGAGAGTGTGTGAGTGTGTTTGTGCAGATCAAACCTGTGGGAACCACTAGTGTGAACGTGTCTTGATGTCTGACACTCATGATCAGTGTCGGGGAAAGTTACTTTGAAAAGTAATGCATTACAATATTGCAATACTTCCAGAAAAAATAACTAATTGTGTTACTTATTACTATTTATTACTAACTTATTACTAATTAATTGTTACTTATTAAAATAAACACACTCCTATAAAAAATAAAAACTCCATATTAAACCCTTTGACCTGGGGTATCAGGAATGGGATGCCATTAAAGTTCATGTGCATGTAAAGGCCGACGACCCAAAACGTTTGGCAGTATAGTGTGTTTAACGGTGTTGTGTGTTTCATCTGCAGGTGAGCGAGTCAATCCGGAGTGTGTCCGGCGCTCCTCTGAGAGTGTTAGTGGACGGCCGCTGCATCAGCGCAGGGTCAGAGGTCGTGTCTCGTCTGCGTCTGCGCCACGGCCTGCAGGTTCAGGTGTGTTCTCTGGTCAGCGCAGACTTCATCGTGAGCCACCGCATGTGTGTGGATTTGCAGAGCGAGTCCGAGGTCTCGAGCGTTCAGAACCGCAGACGCCTGACGGAGCGCATCCAGCGGCTGCAGGAGGAGTACGAGCGCGTGTGTGTGATCGTGCAGAGCGAGCGCAGCAAACCTGGTGAGAGAGAGAGAGTGTGTGTGTGTGTGTGATCGTGCAGAGCGAGCGCAGCAAACCTGGTGAGAGAGAGAGAGTGTGTGTCTGTGATCGTGCAGAGCGAGCGCAGCAAACCTGGTGAAGCGGCTCGCGGTGTGTAGCGCGTGTCCTGTCCACGCTATTCTCTGACTCCGACACGCGGTGTGTTTTTTACGCGTGTCCACGCTATTCTCCGACATGCCCGCTCACGGTGTGTAGCGCGTGTCCAGTCCACGCTATTCTCCGACTCCGACACGCGGTGTGTTTTTTACGCGTGTCCACGCTATTCTCCGACATGCCCGCTCGCGGTGTGTAGCGCGTGTCCAGTCCACGCTATTCTCCGACTCCGACACGGTGTGTTTTTTACGCGTGTCCACGCTATTCTCCGACATGCCCGCTCGCGGTGTGTAGCGCGTGTCCAGTCCACGCTATTCTCCGACTCCGACACGCGGTGTGTTTTTTACGCGTGTCCACGCTATTCTCCGACATGCCCGCTCGCGGTGTGTAGCGCGTGTCCAGTCCACGCTATTCTCCGACTCCGACACGCGGTGTGTTTTTTACGCGTGTCCACGCTATTCTCCGACATGCCCGCTCGCGGCGTGTAGTGCGTGTCCAGTCCACGCTATTCTCCGACTCCGACACGCGGTGTGTTTTTTACGCGTGTCCACGCTATTCTCCGACATGCCCGCTCGCGGTGTGTAGCGCGTGTCCAGTCCACGCTATTCTCCGACTCCGACACGCGGTGTGTTTTTTACGCGTGTCCACGCTATTCTCCGACATGCCCGCTCGCGGTGTGTAGCGCGTGTCCAGTCCACGCTATTCTCCGACTCCGACACGCGGTGTGTTTTTTACGCGTGTCCACGCTATTCTCCGACATGCCCGCTCGCGGTGTGTAGCGCGTGTCCAGTCCACGCTATTCTCCGACTCCGACACGGTGTGTTTTTTACGCGTGTCCACGCTATTCTCCGACATGCCCGCTCGCGGTGTGTAGCGCGTGTCCAGTCCACGCTATTCTCCGACTCCGACACGCGGTGTGTTTTTTACGCGTGTCCACGCTATTCTCCGACATGCCCGCTCGCGGTGTGTAGCGCGTGTCCAGTCCACGCTATTCTCCGACTCCGACACGCGGTGTGTTTTTTACGCGTGTCCACGCTATTCTCCGACATGCCCGCTCGCGGTGTGTAGTGCGTGTCCAGTCCACGCTATTCTCCGACTCCGACACGCGGTGTGTTTTTTACGCGTGTCCACGCTATTCTCCGACATGCCCGCTCGCGGTGTGTAGCGCGTGTCCAGTCCACGCTATTCTCCGACTCCGACACGCGGTGTGTTTTTTACGCGTGTCCACGCTATTCTCCGACATGCCCGCTCGCGGCGTGTAGTGCGTGTCCAGTCCACGCTATTCTCCGACTCCGACACGCGGTGTGTTTTTTACGCGTGTCCACGCTATTCTCCGACATGCCCGCTCGCGGTGTGTAGCGCGTGTCCAGTCCACGCTATTCTCCGACTCCGACACGCGGTGTGTTTTTTACGCGTGTCCACGCTATTCTCCGACATGCCCGCTCGCGGCGTGTAGTGCGTGTCCAGTCCACGCTATTCTCCGACTCCGACACGCGGTGTGTTTTTTACGCGTGACCATGCTATTCTCCGACATGCCCGCTCGCGGTGTGTAGCGCGTGTCCAGTCCACGCTATTCTCCGACTCCGACACGCGGTGTGTTTTTTACGCGTGTCCACGCTATTCTCCGACATGCCCGCTCGCGGTGTGTAGCGCGTGTCCAGTCCACGCTATTCTCCGACTCCGACACGCGGTGTGTTTTTTACGCGTGTCCACGCTATTCTCCGACATGCCCGCTCGCGGCGTGTAGTGCGTGTCCAGTCCATGCTATTCTCCGACACGCGGTGTGTTTTTTATTCGTGTCCACGCTATTCTCCGACATGCCCGCTCGCGGTGTGTAGCGCGTGTCCAGTCCACGCTATTCTCCGACTCCGACACGCGGTGTGTTTTTTACGCGTGTCCGCGCTATTCTCCGACATGCCCGCTCGCGGTGTGTAGTGCGTGTCCAGTCCACGCTATTCTCCGACTCCGACACGCGGTGTGTTTTTTACGCGTGTCCACGCTATTCTCCGACATGCCCGCTCGCGGTGTGTAGCGCGTGTCCAGTCCACGCTATTCTCCGACTCCGACACGCGGTGTGTTTTTTACGCGTGTCCGCGCTATTCTCCGACATGCCCGCTCGCGGTGTGTAGTGCGTGTCCAGTCCACGCTATTCTCCGACTCCGACACGCGGTGTGTTTTTTACGCGTGTCCGCGCTATTCTCCGACATGCCCGCTCGCGGTGTTCTTTCTCAATCAACCAAAGCCAGTCGCGCCGCACCCGCCATCTTTCCATTCACTTTTTCTATTTAACCAGAGCGAATTAGACGTGCGCGTGTGGTGTTTGTCAACGCGTCTTTGGAGAGAATTAGTGACCGCTCGGCTAGTATCGTTCCTTCGGGAAGTTAGTATTGGTACCGTTCAGATATTTCAGTATCGATATTTATTGAAATATCAATATTTTTGACAACACTAGTTCAAGGTTTGCACCTTGGAACCTATTTCAGGGTTTGCGTTCTCGAGCCACCAGGCACTGTTTTGTGCAAATGAGCTAATAAGTTAATAACTAATGATCTTTGCAACGGAAGTGAATCAATCAAAACTAACTTTATCTGGACAGTAACTTTATTCTAGATCTGCTGTAAAGCCTAAACAATCTCTGTTACTGTAATCTCCTATTATCACTGTAAAGCTGCTGTGAAACTTCATATTCTTAAAGCGCTGTATAAATGAAGATGACTTGACACTCATGATCATGTGACGCAGTGTTCTCTCTCATGATGTCAGACACTCACGATCACATGACACACTTTTCTCTCTCATGATGTCAGGCGAGGTGGCGCGAGTGTTTCAGCGCAGCCGCTATTACGACGGGACACTAGCGGCGCTGGTGAAGGCGGGCGTTCGGCTCCTGGTCAGCAACGGCCCTGACCAAACCGCCTCGATTCTGAGTGACCTCACGCATGTGGAGAGCAGGAAAGGTCAGGCTATCGACGTACCCCTGGAGGTTAAAGGTCACCGGCAGCAGGCTCTTCAGTTCTGCCTGACGCTGCCGAACGTGAGCTACATCACTGCGCTGAACATGTGCCATCGCTACAGCTCCATCGGTCACATGATCCGCAGGTACGTGGACTGCACACCCGCTCCTGAAGTGAAGTGACTCCGGACTGACTGATGTGAAGTGACTCTAGACTGACTAAAGTGATTTTGGACTGAAGTGAAGTGACTCTGGACTGACTGATGTGAAGTGACTCTAGACTGACTAAAGTGATTCTGGACTGAAGTGAAGTGACTCTGGACTGGCGGAAGTGAAGTGACTCTGGACTGACTGAAGTGAAGTGACTCTGGACTGGCGGAAGTGAAGTGACTCTGGACTGACTGAAGTGAAGTTACTCTGGACTGGCGGAAGTGAAGTGACTCTGGACTGATGGGAGTTAAGTGACTCTGGACCGACCGAAGTGAAATGACTCTGGACTGACCGAAGTGAAGTGACTCTGGACTGATGGAAGTGAAGTGACTCTGGACTGACGGAAGTGAAGTGACTCTGGACTGACGGAAGTGAAGTGACTGGACTGACGGAAGTGAAGTGACTCTGGACTGACGGAAGTGAAGTGACTCTGGACTGATGGAAGTGAAGTGACTCTGGACTGACGGAAGTGGGAGTGACTCTGGACTGACGGAAGTGAAGTGACTTTGGACTGACGGAAGTTAACTGACTTTGGACTGACGAAAGTGAAGTGACTCTAAACTGATGGAAGTGAAGTGACTCTGGACTGACTCTGGCTTGAAGTGAAGTGACTCTGGACTGACTCTGGCTTGAAGTGAAGTGACTCTGGACTGACTGAAGTGAAGTGACTCTAAACTGATGGAAGTGAAGTGACTCTGGACTGACGAAAGTGAAGTGACTCTAAACTGATGGAAGTGAAGTGACTCTGGACTGACTCTGGCTTGAAGTGAAGTGACTCTGGACTGACTCTGGCTTGAAGTGAAGTGACTCTGGACTGACTCTGGCTTGAAGTGAAGTGACTCTAGACTGACTGAAGTGAAGTGACTCTAAACTGATGGAAGTGAAGTGACTCTGGACTGGCGAAAGTGAAGTGTCTCTAAACTGATGGAAGTGAAGTGACTCTGGACTGACTTTGGCTTGAATTGAAGTGACTCTGGACTGACTCTGGTTTGAAGTGAAGTGACTCTGGACTGACGAAAGTGAAGTGACTCTAAACTGATGGAAGTGAAGTGACTCTGGCTTGAAGTGAAGTGACTCTGGACTGACTCTGGCTTGAAGTGAAGTGACTCTGGACTGACTCTGGTTTGAAGTGAAGTGACTCTGGACTGACTCTGGCTTGAAGTGAAGTGACTCCAGACTGATGGAAGTGAAGTGACTCTGGACTGACGAAAGTGAAGTGACTCTAAACTGATGGAAGTGAAGTGACTCTGGACTGACTCTGGCTTGAAGTTAAGTGACTCTGGACTGACTCTGGCTTGAAGTGAAGTGACTCTGGTTTCTGCTGTGTGTTTCAGCTCCGTGCAGGATCTGCAGACGTGTGCGTGTGTGAGCCGCACCCGAGCCGAGGGCATCTACCGCTGCCTGCGCTACAGCTACTGCTGCTAATGCTAACTCACTCACTCTCTGCACTTTAACACATTATGAACTATTGATTTGTTATTATGATGTCACACAGACTGGGGAATAATCAGGATTATATCGTGATGTCAGTATGTGTGTTTTCTGTTAAGGAAAGTTCTGTACAGATCGGATTATGAATGTTGCCATAATGGTAATTCTGTCATGAATTATTTATGTTTACAGGTGCCATTTTGAGAAATAAAAGAGCTCTGTGTTTTTAATAACTGCTCAGATGTTTTCTCCTTCAGCATAAGTGTGTGTGTGTGTGTGTGCGCGTGTGTGTGTGTGTGTGTGTGTGTGTGTGTGTGTGTGTGTGTGTGTGTGTGTGTGTGTGTGAGTTTGAGTGTGTCAGTGTGAGTGTTTCAGTGTGTGCGTTTGAGTGTGTGTGAGAGATAGTGTTTCTGTGTGTGTGTGTGTGTGTGTGTGTGTGTGTGTGTGTGAGTGAGAGAGAATGCGAGTTTGAGTGTGTGTGTGTGTTACAGTTTTACTGATTGTGAAGAGTCTGAGTGTGTTACTGAATGTGTGTGTGTGTGTGTGTGTGTCTGAGTGTGTGTGAGTTACTGAATGTGAGAGAGTGTGTGTGTGTGTGTGTGTGCGCGTGTGTGAGAGAGAGTCAGGTTCAGGTCTGGTTTGAGCCACCAGAGGGCGCTGGACTCCACTAGATCTTCATCATACGAGCGTCAGTAATTAGCTGGTAAAGTGTGTGTTTGTTATCTTCAGTCTTAAAGCTGTAATAAACTACACGATTCTGCTTTACAGTCTAGACTCTAGAGCAGGAGTTTAAACTGGGATCCGAGGAAAAGATTAGAGAGAATCTTGGGAGAATCAGCACAGAAGTCGTGTAGTTAATTCCAGCCTTTTTCTCCTGTAACCGTTTACAAAGTCAATCCTCAAAGACAAATAGACAAATCTTCCTGAATGTGTTTCCATATTCATTTATTTCATGTTGAAGTGTGACTGCTGACCTGTGTGTAACACGTGTTCCCTCGAGATTCATGAAGTAAAAACACTGACAGTCATCAGTCCATCTCATACTATTTACATTCATAATAATACTGGAGAACAACAACAAATGATGCAAATGTATCGTATATACAGGAATATGTCGATTACAGTCGTCAGGAACCAGTCACATGTTTAAGGTGCATGTCAAGATTAAATAACATCTGGAAAATGTTTCTGTGTATGTAAACATGTCGGACCATGTGACCATTTCTTGAACAATCATCCGATCTGCTAGTCTCCATCTAATCGTGACATCAGGAAATCAGCTTCTGATCTTTGCATTTAAACATATACTTTTACACTCAATATGTGAAATGTTGTAACTGTGAAGAGAAACATGAGATTAATACGCAATATCGGGAAATGTGGCAAACGTGTACACTACAGTTCCGAAGTTTGAGCTTGTGCGAATATTCTTATTTTTTTATGTTTCTGAAAGAGTCTCTTCTGCTCACCAGGGCTGCATTTATTTGATCAAAAATACAGTAAAAACACTGAAATATTATTCCAATGTAAATCAGCTGTTTTCTATGTGAATATATAGTAAAGTGTAATTTATTCCTGTGATCAAATCTGTATTTTCAGCATAATTTCTCCAGTCTTCAGTGTCACATGATCCTTCAGAAATCACTATAATATGATGATTTGATGCTCGAGAAACATTTATGATTATTATCAGTGTTGAAAACAGATTCATATTTGTGTGGAAACTGTGATACATTTTATTTTTTAGGATTCTTTGATGAATAGAAAATTCAAAAGAACTGCATTTATTTGAAATAAAATATTTTGTAACATTATAAATGCCTTTACTGTCAATTCATCAGTGATGAATAAAAGTATTAATTTAAATTATGTAATTCACATTTCAATAATTAAATCATTTAAATAAGTAAGATGGTAAATAAAAAAGATGTACCCCAAACTTCTGAACGGTAGTGTACCAACAGTAGGGCAGAGGCATTAAAATTCAACTTTGTACCTTATTTACCTCTCAAAAATTCAGTGTTTTCATCCAAACAACTTTCACTTTTTAAGAATTCAGATAAAAATAATTGCTATTGCAGCGTTAAAGGAACATACATATCTTTTCTGACAGATAAACAGCCAGTATGTTAAGACTGTATTCTGACCAACTAGCAGTTAGTTGGATGTAATCTAAGATAGTCCAATTTACCTTTTTATGCAATGGAATTTGAAAAGTTATGACCAGTCTTAGAGAGAAAAAAAATGACATGACAAACTTGTAATACTAGTCTAAGCAGTTAATGCAACCAGCCACAGGATGGAAGAAACAAGTTTCAGACATGTTTAAGTTCACAAGCTCCTCTGATCCACCATACGTCCGAAGATCCTTCATCAGCATCAGTAGAGCATGGCGCTCGCTACGCCAAAGTCACAGGTTCGATTCCCAGGGAAAGAAGGAACTGATAAAATCTTAAGACCCATCCACACCAAGAACGATAACTTATGAGCGTCCACACTAATGCATGAGAACGCTCTGTTTATAATAAGTGTGCTGTCGCTTTAAATGCTCAAGCAACCCTCTGGTGCTCTTCGTGTGGCGGTCAAAAATTACCAATTTTTAAATGTTATTTCAATAAAAGGAATGTACTATTTTAGTTTGATAATGTTTTTAATTTCATAATTAGTATTTTTAGGTGATTTTATGGTACTGAATTATATTTACGCAGTATTTATAATCCATTTATTCACTTTTTGAGCATAGACCTAAAAATTAAATTTCCAACTTAAACTGTTAAGTTTAATCTCTTTTAAAAGTGAAAAAAAGTACTACGTTTATTGTTTTGAAAAATGCATTTTTTTACATTTTTGGAGCTGTGGTGTGCCGACTTTTTTCCTTTTTTATTAAATCAGCATAAAAATACTATTTTAAAATTTTATAGGAAATCCTATATTTTCATTTTAACCCTAAATCTAAACAATTTGTGTTCCAAATTTGAGCTTGATATCTCCAAAAATTTGCGTTCAGTGAGATGTTGTTCGGCTGCAGTACCAAACGCTTCCACTAGAAATTCGTCTCACATTAATTTCCAATGCGTCGTTTTTTATCGCGAGGAGCACAAGTGTGACTCTTTTTTTCAGGACCATTTAAACTTTTCAAATCATGTCCATGATTTTTTACAGCAAGTGCCAAAACCTTGACCAAGTTTCATACCATTCCAATCAATCAAAAAATAAAAACGTAAAAATTTTCGGTCAAAACTGACCAAAGAGCACCAGATGCCGAGTTCAGACTACTCAATATTTTTGCCTGTTACAATAGTCACGGTGTCAGATTATGTTTTTTTTTTGTTTGTTTTTTGTCATGAACAAGAACCATTTCCGATTACACTGTTTTCTGACCAATCATTGTTCCTCTGTGTCATTGTCATTATAGTCGTGTTGTGAATGATTTTTAAAACTATTATCTTTATCATAATAATAGTTATCATCTTGGTATACCTCTGGGAATCCTCGAACCCAATGGAGACTCAGTCATCCCGTTATTTCAGTGGTCCATCAAACATAGAGAAACGTAAAGATAAGCTAGGTCCTTCTCCAGCCTCATTGGCCCTTGTGTTCGCTGACCTGTTCTCTATTGGACAGAAAGTCGTTCGGTCACAGGCTGCAGGTCCGGCCTCATGGACTCGCAGTCCTTCGCTGCTTCGTCCTCACGCATGTACATGAGGAAGAGCGTGACGGTGGCGAAGGTGGTGGCGTTCACAGGGAACGCTCTCAGGAGAGTCGAGGTCAGGCCGCGAGTGAACGCCCTCCACCCCTCCCTCCGCCAGCTCTGACGCACGCAATCCATGATCCCGCCGTACCTGTTCTCTCCGCCCACTCCGTCAGCCTGGAGGCGGGACTTAACGACGTCCACCGGATAGGTGGAGAGCCAGGATGCGATTCCTGACATGCCTCCCGCCAGGAGCAGCTTGGGAATGATGTATCCGTCGTCGGATTCGCAGCGTAGCGATCGCGTTAGCGTGTCGTACGTGAGGAAGTATATGCCGAAGCCTGGCGTCTCCCGGATCACGGTGGTCACCATTCCTCTGTTGATTCCTCGGATTCCCTCCTTACGGTAGATTCGGATCAGGCAGTCCAGAGAGTTCTTGTATAGCCTCCGGGTCGTGTTCTTCTGGCCCGTTCCTTGCGTCTGCATGCGGGTCTTGGCTAGCTCCATCGGGCAGCAGATAATGCACTGGATTAGCCCGGCTGCCGCGCCCGCTAGGAACTGGTGCTGCGGCGTGTCTGCACCCAACATACGCATGGCGTTCCCCTGGACACCGAACACGATAGCGTTGATGAAGGTCAGGCCCATCATCGGGGAGCCAATGCCTTTATAGAGACCCAACATCTGGAGAAACAGAAAGGGTTAATGAAGAACAAAGGGTTAATGAAGAGCGAAGGGTTAATGAAGAGCGAAGGGTTAATGAAGAACGAAGGGTTAATGAAGAACGAAGGGTTAATGAAGAGCGAAGGGTTAATGAAGAGCGAAGGGTTAATGAAGAGCGAAGGGTTAATGAAGAATGAAGGGTTAATGAAGAACGAAGGGTTAATGAAGAGCGAAGGGTTAATGAAGAGCGAAGGGTTAATGAAGAATGAAGGGTTAATGAAGAACGAAGGGTTAATGAAGAGCGAAGGGTTAATGAAGGGTTAATGAAGAACGAAGGGTTAATGAAGAACGAAGGGTTAATGAAGCGTTAATGAAGAACGAAGGGTTAATGAAGAACGAAGGGTTAATGAAGCGTTAATGAAGAACGAAGGGTTAATGAAGAACGAAGGGTTAATGAAGAACGAAGGGTTAATGAAGCGTTAATGAAGAACGAAGGGTTAATGAAGGGTTAATGAAGAACAAAGGGTTAATGAAGGGTTAATGAAGAACGAAGGGTTAATGAAGGGTTAATGAAGAACGAAGGGTTAATGAAGGGTTAATGAAGAACGAAGGGTTAATGAAGGGTTAATGAAGAACGAAGGGTTAATGAAGAACGAAGGGTCAATTAAGAACGAAGAGTTAATTAAGAACGAAGGGTTAATGAAGAACGAAGGGTTAATGAAGAACGAAGGGTTTATTAAGAACGAAGAGTTAATGAAGAACGAAGGGTTAATGAAGAACGAAGGGTTTATTAAGAACGAAGAGTTAATTAAGAACGAAGCGTTAATGAAGAACGAAGGGTTAATCAAGAACGAAGGGTTAATGAAGAACGAAGGGTTAATGAAGAACGAAGGGTTAATGAAGGGTTAATGAAGAACGAAGAGTTAATGAAGGGTTAATGAAGGGTTAATGAAGAACGAAGAGTTAATGAAGGGTTAATGAAGAACGAAGGGTTAATGAAGGGTTAATGAAGAACGAATGGTTAATGAAGGGTTAATGAAGAACGAAGGGTTAATGAAGAACGAAGGGTTAATTAAGAACGAAGGGTTAATCCCAGCAATATCCGTCATATAGACCCGATATAGTCCAGATATGAGTTACACACTTCTAGACAAAATAACCTTGAATTTGGTTACATGTTGTTTTTGTCAAAATAACTTTTTATGATATTCGATAATGTAGGCAAAGTAAACAGTGATTACAAGGTGTTTGGTTTCATTTAATTCGGTGTTTCATTTCATTTAATAAAATTGATGACTAGTCTATTCTCGGGCTCTGGTTTAAATGTCTGTTAAATGTTCCCTGACAGCCCGAACTCAGCCGTGTGTGAGCCGAGTCATCCGGCTGTGTTTGACGGCTATTGGACGCCTTTTAAACGCAACATTGCTCGCTGGGATGTGTCTTCAGAACCTGAAACCCTTCGTCTCTCAGGTAAATATAGATGTTCCCTGAGCCAGATTTAGCTCTGCGTCTCGAGTGACTCCTGGAGCTCAGGTTAGTAGAGTTACTACAATACAGACATTTATCATTCTGAATATCACTGGCAAATCATCTGATTTATTATCTGCAGTTCAAGAACTTTGTAAAGTTCATTTCTTAAGCATATATAATAACATTTAAAGGCATCTTTGTCGCTTTTGTTTTGTTTAGTTGAGGACATTTAATATTCAACAATATTATTGATCTCCTGCATTGACACCATTATACGAGAACTGAACTGAGCTGGACGATGACATCACGGTTTTCTCCAGAGCGGATATATATATATATATATATATATAAATGAACTAATGACGGGGTCAAGTGAGTCCTGGGTCATAAACTTTAAACATTCTGTACTATCAGTGTTAAATGATCTGATTCAATGATCTGCAGTTCAAGAACTTGCAATGCATGTTTGTAAAGACATCATAGTTTAGCTTTATTTATACAGCGCTAGAGTGTTTCAAAGCAGCTTTACAGAGATAACAGGAAAATAATGCAACAAAGTTTGTTTCCAGAAGAAAATAGCGTCAGTCCAGCTTAAGTTCAGTGATGGTTTATATTTGTTGTAAAAAAAGTTATTAATTTAGTTCATTTATATATTTATATATATATCCGCTCTGGAGAAAACCGTGATGTCATCGTCCAGCTCAGTTCAGTATATAATGGTGTCTATGATCAATAATATTGTTGAATATTAAATGTCCTCAACTAAACCAGGAACCATAACTCCATCAGTGACAGAACAGAGGAAAACCCTCATGAGAAACCAGACTCGGTCTCTGTTCTCTGGCCATGAACCAGCAGTGTGTGATGATGGGAATAGCAGTAATAAATCCACTCACTGTTTCCTGGCGAATGATGGACTGGAAGCAGTGAAGCGTCCCGCGATACAAGGGCTTTTCCACACTCTGAACCTGCAGGCGCACCTGAAACATCAGCGTCGCTCATTACACTGGAACTGATGCGATAACGCTTCACAAACAGCAGAAATCACAGAAGAAGTGAATGAAACTAGATCTGGGTGATGTTTGTACGGTGTGTGGATTTACATTCAATGACAGTCCAGACCAATGAAACCGGAATCGACCTGGTCTTTACTTACGAGGTTAACCCCCGAGCGGCCGGTGTGACCGCCTCACTCTCATCTACAACAGAGCAATACTCCTGCTGTAAAACACCCTTCGCTGAGAGCATTTGATGATCAGGTTAAAGGCATCAGAGCAAGACGAGAGATGTGTGTGTGCGTAAACGAGTCGTTCACTTCAGAATCAAAATCTCCTGATGATTTACTCTCCTCACGTCATCCACGATGTTCATGCGTTTCTTTCTTCAGTGGAAAAGAAATGAAGGTTTTTGAGAAAAACACTCCAGGATTTTCTCCATATAGTGACTTCAATGGAGTCCAACGGGTCGAAGGTCCAAATGTGAGTTTCAGTGCAGCTTCAAAGTCTCGACACGATCCAGCCGAGGAATAAGAGTCTGATCTAGACAAACCAGCGCACATTTATAACTAAATAAACATTTATATACTTTAACCACTAATGCTTGAAAAGGTTGTAAGGTCAATCATGACGTAGGCGTAAGAACCGGCCCAGTGTTTACAAAGCGAATGTGCAACGACTGAGTCACACGCCATTTACAAAATAAATAAATAAAAGGTAAAACAACGATGTCGGATGATTTTGAAGTTTGAGGAGAAAATGAAATGAGAGCTTTTCACTCTACATTTATAAACCGGAACACGCGTGACCTTTCACCCTGATCACGTAATGTGTGTCGCATCACAGCTCGTGCAAGACCAGCATAAGTGGTTAAAGTATATAAATGTTTATTTAGTTATAAATGTGCGCTGGTTTGTCTAGATCAGACTCTTATTCCTCGGCTGGATCGTGTCGAGACTTTGAAGCTGCACTGAAACTCACATTTGGACCTTCGACCCGTTGGACTCCATTGAAGTCACGGAGAAAATCCTGGAGTGTTTTCCTCAAAAACCTTCATTTCTTTACGACTGAAGAAAGAAAAGCATGAACATCATGGATGACGTGATGAGAGTAAATCATCAGGAGATTTTAACTCTGAAGTGAACTAATGCTTTAAAACACGAGCTCATGTGAGACTCGCTCTTGCCCTCTGCCTTTCAGTGTTAGTTTACATCCACAGAAACACACGTGCAATGACAATAACAATCTGATATACTTAATGCAATACACACCTCTGAGCATTTGTGTGTGTGTGTGTGTGTTTAATATCCAGTGAGAGTTTGTCATTAATCACTTATAAGTTTTGAGCACAGTAAAGACATGCTTCTTGATGCTCTATATCAGACACACACATTTACCAGACGCTGTTATCCAAAGAAACTTGCATTGCATTCTGGGTCCCAGCCGACGTAACATCCTCTCGACGGCATGAACAGAAGTTAACATTACTGGAGCGTTCGTTCAAAGTTATCTCGTCTTTAATCATTTTCTAAAATGCTTTAGTTGGACATTTTTTAAATGTAACTACTTGTTTCGGAACGTTCAGAGAATATTCAGAAGTAACTTTCCAGCATGTTTGAAGAATGATACGAAGTTCCCTCAACTTTCACTCGCTGGACGTTTTGGACATTCAGAAATAACGTTTTCATAACTTAATGTCAGCAAAACGTTCTTAGAACATATTTTTGTTGAGTCTTAGTTACAATGTTTGACTGGAACTCTCAAATCTCAAGCTAAAATATTAATATAATTTGTAGTTGTAATTAGATTTTAATCGATTATACACTCTGAAAAATAAAGGTTGGTTCCCTTTTAATGATCAGTTCTTTTTTTCTTGTGAAGATGATTTTAATAATCTAACGAATCTTTTCCCACTGTAACGAATGTTGTGCTCCATGGAACCACTGATGCCAGTAAAGAGCCTTGAGTTTTCAGTGATTGACATTTTTGAAGTGTGAATGCAGAAGCGTCGGGTGTGTCGATGCGCACATGCGGTCAGTGTTCGAGCCGAGCGTACCTTCACCGTATCGAACGGGTGACCGACCAGAACACCAGCGGCTCCTGCAACATCAGAACATTCAGTCAGAACCTCAATCCACACGTGTGTGTGTGTGTGTGTGTGTGTTCAGCAGTTCATGCATTACCTGGGAATCGAACCCATGATCAGGTGTTGCGAGCGGCGATCTCATGATGTCAAGTCTCCTTCATTTCTACAGCGCTTTAACAATATAGAGTTTCACAGCAGCTTTACAGTGATAATAGGAGATTACAGTAACAGAGATAGTTCAGGCTTTACAGCAGATCTAGAATAAAGTTATTAATGTCCAGATAAATTTAGTTTTGATTGATTCACTTCCGTTAAAAGAAGAAAAAGCCCCTGATGATTGAGAGCATGTCAGGCCTGGTATATCTGACTGAAACATGTGATGCAATCGTGTTTGAGCTGCAGTCCTTGACCTGCAAATCCTGCGTCATACAAGCGTGTGGCAAGAGCACAGAATCATGATCATCAGACAGGCAAAACTAACATTATTCAGACCCCAGATATCAGCTTTACTAGTGTGTGCAGGACACTATAGTTCATTAATGTAAGTGAGGAGAGCAAAATAAAGTGACGTATTACACCCAAATATTCTTCATACAGCGACTATCGGTAACATTTATTAAAATTTGGGAGCAAAAATGATTGGGACACTTTGAGCTGATCGTGTTTTGCTGAAGTGTTTTTTCTTTAATAACTAATGCAGCTTTTTACACACAGACTGAACAACATGAAGCATTGCTTGGTGATTGGTTGAGCTAAACTGGTATTATCTAATTGTGTAGTTAAATTTAACAGCTGACAGATATTCAACATAATTCATGTGTGAGAGTCTAACAGAAGGACGGACAAAACCAGTCAAATATCCACTGATCTAATAACTCTTAATAAGTTCTTTTATTACCATTTTCTATATCGTGATTAAACTGATAATGTGAGAGATGTTGGAGTCTGAATTAGTTTAGTTTGACTGTACACACATGCTCGTGCTTCACAGGATCAGTCTTGTTTAACCCTTGTGCATCAATTAAAAAAAGTTACACATATGTAACCCCCCTTCACCCGGGTCCCACTCGACCCGCTCCGAGCACATAGGTACATAAAGGTAGGTACATAGATAGGTCACAAAAATGTGAAGCTTGGGAGCACAGACTTAAGTTTGGTATCATTTTAAAGAAGACCCTTGGCAGATTATTGCTAAGTAAAAAAATAATAATAAGTAAATCTCCAAAAAAGTTTATAGGTATAATTTTATGAAAATTATTTTATATAAAATATGTATTTTATAAATCAAGTAAATCGGCAAGAAAATCAAAGCCATAAATCTAAATAAGTTTTGTTCCAAATTTGAGGATGATATCTCAAAAAATGAGCTTTCGGTAAGAGTTTGTTTGTGCGCAGTCACAGATTTTCCCCACTGGGTGCCAGCAAAACTCCACTGGTGAACACAATAATTGGATTTTAGATTTGCAATTGAGTTTTTCTCTCTCAGATATTACAAGCACACACACACACATATACACACACTTTTTTTTTACACACATACAAACCACACTCTGACATCCATACCAACACACCCACACAATTATCGTTGCACAATTTATCCAATTGGCTCTATAATATGCCGAAGCAGAAAACAGGAATAAAGCGATATTTGTTTTATAGGCCAAACCTGGAAAAATGGCACCATCTGGTAAAAAATAGTAAAAATTAAAATTTTGAAGCCTTGCCAACAAAATGAAAGCCTCTTAACAAAGATTGCATCATTTTATAGTTAAAAGGACCTGGGATTAAAAATGGCAGTTTTAATGGGTTTCAATGGGGCCATTTTTGTCCAAAAGGCGCTGAGTGGGAGTATTTTGTGTAGCTAGTGCAAAAAAAGATTTTTTTAAGAAAATGGCGGTAAAATAGTAAAATTCCAATAAAAATACACACCTGTGCCAAAATTTACGCAGTTAGCATTAACACAGGCGAAGTGATAAAAAACAAAAAGTGAAAAGGACAAAAATGTCCATAAGGATGCACAATTAATGAGCTTTAGTTCTAACAGAAAGACTGAGTGTGTGAAGTTTGAGTGTTTCGGACTGAATGAAGAACTGAAACGCATCAGGAGAGTCTAACCAGAGAGCTAATTAATAACTTTTTTACAGCAAATATGAACCATCACTGAACTTACCTAAGCTGGACTATGACACTATTTTCTTCTGGAAAAACACTGTGTTGCATTATTTTCCTGTTATCTCTGTAAAGCTGCTTTGAAACACTCTGTGTTGTAAAAATGTGAGCTGACTCTCAGCATGAGCTCAGTGCTCCACATCACTGTCCAGATCATGATATTTGACTCATTTCTGTGCTTTCAGTGCCGTGGCACGACTTACCCCCAATACACCCTGCAGCGAAGTCCATAGCTGTTCCTGAGAGGATGAAGATGATGAAGAGCTTGTCCTCCTGATCTCCTGACGGTGTGTGTGTGTGTGTGTGTGTGTGTGTGTGTGTGTGAGCTCTCGAGCAGCTGCTGCAGCGACACACGCTATTTTTACTGAATGAAGTTGATATGAAGGGGAAAGTCCATCTGTGACCAATAGAAGCTCAAGGATGAAGAAACACCCCCATCATCATCATCATCATCATAACTCTAACTCATAATGAGCAGATCTGATTTACAGTGCACTAGAACTCCAGTTTGCAGTTATTATCGTTAACTAGAACCAAAGAAAACCTGTTACTTAAAATACTGGTAAAACTTTACAATAAGTTTAATTAGTAAATGCATTAACTATCATGAACTAACAATGAGCAATAGATTTATTACAGTAATTATTCTTCTTTGTAAATGTTAGTTAATAAAAATACAGCTGTTCATTGTTAGTTCACCGTGCATTAACTATTGTTAGCAAATATAACCTTTGATTTTAATAACGTATTAGTAAATGTAGAAATTAATATTAACTATGAATGAATGAGGCATTTATATAGCGCTTTTTATTAACTATGATTAATAAATGCTGTAGAAGTATAGTTCATTATTAGTTCATGTTTAAGGTTGTTAACTAATGAGCCTTACTGTAAAGTGTTACCAAATACAATAAAATTTATTTTGTTTCAGCAAGTCAACATTTCTCATTAAATATTAAAATAACTAAACCTGAAATAAAAAATAATAAAAAGTAGCTATAGGAAATGTAGCAACAACAAAAAAACTTTGTGTGTTTATTTATATTTCAGTTTCAAATTATATTTTGCCATGAAAATAGCCGTGACATGTCCTTAAATTATAAACAATTTGTAGAAATAAAATTGATTTTAGAGTTCAGAGCGCTGAAGCTGTTCAGATCTGTTCATTTGTAAAACTCGTGACTGTACCTTTAATTCTGTTTCTTCCTCCTCCTCCTCCTCATCGTCAGTGACAGTGACACGATGAAGAGCAGCGCCACACAGCGGACACACACTGCAGGAACACACACACACTGATCTGACACTCGCTGGCTTTATATCTCGTACAGCTGATATTTATATTTTCTGCGACTGTAAATCATAGAGATCATCAGAAGCATCAGCGCGCTCGCGCTCGTCTCTGTGAACGAGTGTGTTCTGAAGGACACGGTGACCTTCGGTTTCACATTTCCGCAATGACAAAAGCGACACACACACACACACACACCCGGTTCTCTTCATCGTTGTTCTTCATCATCATCATCATGATGAAGACGTTTCTCCGCTGACATCACGCGTTCTGCGGATCAAACCGGATGATTCCGATGCTTATGTTTGATCGGTTCCGATAGATTCGGTTCATTTGATCGGTTCTGCTGGTTCGGTTCCTCTGATCGGTTCCTCTGATCGGTTCTGCTGGTTCGGTTCCTCTGATCGGTTCTGCTTGTTCGGATCCTCTGATCGGCTCTTCTGATTCGGCTCCTCTGCTCGGTTCTTCTGGTTCGGATCGCGATGCATCTCGCGGATTTCATCGCCGGTTCTGTTGGAGGTTCGTGTCCATTTCTGTGTGTGAATGTGACATTCATAATTCTCCATGGGAAGTTTCATTGACACAAAGTTAAAGTATCTCATTCTGAATATCTCATTCATTGCTTTACCTTGTATGATACATTAAAGTATGTAAATTGTTCAAGATATAAGAATGTCTTCTGACAACGTGTGTACAGAAATAGAAAGATCAGTTATATGTATCTTTCACTTGTGTTTGATGTTAAATGTGCTCTTTTAAAGTTCTAGAAATATATGCAAATTAGTGCATCTTAAATAGATAAATTCTCATTGAATAACAACTGTAGATCATATTCATAAATGTGTCTTATAGTGTTGAGTGTATGATGTGTGTGTTCAGGCGCGTTCGGAGTGGCGGTGGGGTATCCGCTGGACACCGTGAAGGTAAACCCCATCATCATCATCATCTGATCATACAGTCTCCAGGTGTGTGTGTGTGTGTGTGTGTAACGGCTGCTGATGTTGCAGGTGAGACTCCAGACGCAGACTCATTATTCCGGCGTTTGGGATTGTGTGAGAAGAACCTGCAGAACTGAAGGCGTGAGTATCAGAAACACTTACAATCATGAAAGTGAAGTTGTGCGTCTTTTCTCCTCTATTGTGTTGTATATCGAGTGAAACGCTTCTGGAACAAAAACACATGTGGGCGGGGCTTGATTGTGTCTGTGGGGAATTGATTGGATGGTTGTGGTTTGCTATTGGCTGATCTCATGTGAGTGACAGGTTGCCCCGCCCACATCATCAGAGAAGAGAAGCTGCAAAAGGAACTTATTCTGATTCAGGATTATTAAGGATTATTATGGTGTGTTTCAGGTCGGTGGTTTCTACCGAGGGATGTCGATGCCGCTGACCACCGTCTCCATCAGCTCGTCTCTGGTGTTCGGCACGTACAGGAACGTTCTGCATTCCCTGCATCAGATGCGGCACAGAAGCGCACTGGATCCGCATCATAAAGCTGATATATTTCTGTCTGGGTTCAGCGGAGGCGTCGCTCAGGTGCGCTTCATCGCTTCACACACATAACATCTTTTTTTCTGCTGTAAAGTTCGTCATTTTAGCATGGGGGAGATACAGATTTGACTCACTTTTGCTCCCAGCCTCAAGCGTCCAGTCGATGAATTGAAGTTTAATTCACTCTCGTGTTGGTTTCAAGAGAGAGAAAGGGAGGTTGCCGCTTGATCGAATCATGTGTTCAGTATCGTGATATGTATCGAATCGTGACATGCGGTAATGGTTACAGCCCTACAAGGTGTGTAAACCTGTGTTTGCTGTGTGTTCAGGTGTTGGTGATGTCTCCCGCAGACATGGTGAAGGTCCGTCTGCAGTGTCAGGCTGAAGGCCGTCGATACAGTGGTCCGCTGCACTGCCTGCTCAGAATCGCCCGCGACGAGGGTCTGCTGGGTCTTTATAAGGGTTCTGCTGCTCTAGCGCTGCGAGACGGACCCTCATTCGCCACTTACTTCCTCACTTACAACACCATCTGTGATGCACTGTCTGCTGAGAACAAGCAGCCGGGTAAGATCATCTGAACATCAACACATCAGAAGCTCTTAAAGGGGACATATCAGGATTAGTGCTATAATCCGGTGCTTCTACCAACACAGAAAATGTGAAAAGTGAAACCCAGTAACTTTGTTCTGTTGAGTCTTTCTCTGAGAGCATGACAAAAAATAAGCCGATCAGATTTCACTCCTCTTCTGACGTATGAAGAGGATCTTTTTATAATATTGCCGGCTCTTAATCTGCACGTTTACACACACCAGTGTTCACAAATTCGGTTTCTCGAGCTTCAACAGTGAGCAGTTCTAACGCAACGGCAGAAGATCCAGCAAAGCCTGAAACTGTTCTGTCGTTGAGCACAGACGAGCACTGAACACTATTGACCAGAACATGTCACCGCTGTCTTATAAACACCTCAGTAACTGTGGACACTTGTGTAGAAGTTCAACATGATGATCAGATGATCAATGTTTCTCATCAATGATCAATGAGTTTCTGAAGCTTGTGTAAAGACTCCGCCCTCTTCTGAATGGAGGCGGAGCTGCAGCACATTTGCATTTAAAGGGACACACACAAAAACGCTGAGTTTTTGCTCACACCCAAAAAGACAGTAGCACCTCATTGCAGTACACGAGATCCAGGGGGTGGAGTTGGATCCAGATCTAAGGGGTGGAGATGGGTAGGATTAGGTATATGTAACGTGGGAGGAGTTGGATCTGGATCCAAGATTTCGTGTTCTGCAGTGAGGACCATCTCCAAAAAGGGGTAAATTCGACAAGCTGTAATAAATGATCTGGTAGTTTGAGCTGAAATTTCACAGACACATTCTGGGGACACCATAGATTTATATTACATCTTGTGAAAAGAGGCATAATATGTCACCTTTAATCAATCCATTTACAGGTTATATGTAAAACTTTTCATGCATTAATCACTTTTTATTGTCATTGTGTGAACAGCTTGTAACGAAACTTAAAAGGAGCCTATTATGGCTCGTTTTACAAGATGTAATATAAGGAGTCCCCAGAATGTGTCTGTGAAGTTTCAGCTGTAAATAGCTTGTTTATTATACCCATTTTTGAGTGGAAGGAAATACATGGTGTTTTCGTGCATGTATCTTTAAATGCAAATGAGCTGCTGCTCCACCCCCTATCCAGAAGAGGGCGGAGCCTTACAGCTTGGGCCTTGCATACTCTGACAAAAAACTAAAACATCAGTTTGGTTTTGATTATCATCTCTATCGCGGTTACTCTCACGTTACATTACAATTCTTCATCATCATGAAAGTTAGGAAATCACGCACACAGAAAGCTGGACGTCCCGTGAGTATTAAACTAAGTTCTCTTTCATGTCTTATTGCACTTAAACTGTCAAATACAGACAAAGTTCGCATAAACACAGTCGGTTTTGTCTGAAGGTGAACAGCAGAGAATGAAATAACATGTATATTAGATCTGTGTATTAAAGTGACAGCAGCGTAATATACAGAACCTACTGCTGTTCATGCTGTTAATATGAATCAAACAACAAAAGGAAAACAGAAAATCACTCACTGCTTTTGACTGAATAACTTTAGTAGCTTTAATAAGAACAGATTTCTTACTTGAATGCTGCAGTTAAACGCTCTGGTGAGATAAACATGGTGGACTATGTACAGCTCACTGTGGGCGGGGTCTATACTGCTAGGGCGGAGTCTGTCAGCAGTCATGGGAGGTGTCTATGCTGTTAGGGCTGAGTCTGTCAGCAGTTGTGGGAGGGGTCTATGCTGCTAGGGCGGAGTCTGCCAGCAGTTGTGGGTGGGGTCTATGCTAATGGGATGGAGTCTGTCAGCAGTCATGGGCGGGGTCTATGCTGATGGGGTGGAGTCTGTCAGCAGTCAACGGCGGGTCTATGCTGATAGGGTGGAGTCTGTCAGCAGTCATGGGCGGGTCTATGCTGATAGGGTGGAGTCTGTCAGCAGTCATGGGTGGGGTCTATGCTGATGGGGTGGAGTCTGTCAGCAGTCATGGGTGGGGTCTATGCTGATAGGGTGGAGTCTGTCAGCAGTCATGGGTGGGGTCTATGCTGATGGGGCGGAGTCTGTCAGCAGTCGTGGGCGGGTCTACGCTGATAGGGTGGAGTCTGTCAGCAGTCATGGGTGGGGTCTATGCTGATGGGGTGGAGTCTGTCAGCAGTCATGGGCGGGTCTATGCTGATTGGGTGGAGTCTGTCAGCAGTCATGGGTGGGGTCTATGCTGATAGGGTGGAGTCTGTCAGCAGTCATGGGTGGGGTCTATGCTGATAGGGTGGAGTCTGTAAGCAGTCATGGGCGGGTCTATGCTGATAGGGTGGAGTCTGTCAGCAGTCATGGGTGGGGTCTATGCTGATAGGGTGGAGTCTGTCAGCAGTCATGGGTGGGGTCTATGCTGATGGGGCGGAGTCTGTCAGCAGTCGTGGGCGGGTCTATGCTGATAGGGTGGAGTCTGTCAGGAGTCATGGGTGGGGTCTATGCTGATGGGGTGGAGTCTGTCAGCAGTCATGGGTGGGTCTATGCTGATAGGGTGGAGTCTGTCAGCAGTCATGGGTGGGGTCTATGCTGATGGGGCGGAGTCTGTCAGTAGTCATGGGCGGGTCTATGCTGATAGGGTGGAGTCTGTCAGCAGTCATGGGTGGGGTCTATGCTGATAGGGTGGAGTCTGTCAGCAGTCATGGGTGGGGTCTATGCTGATGGGGCGGAGTCTGTCAGCAGTCATGGGTGGGGTCTATGCTGATAGGGTGGAGTCTGTCAGCAGTCATGGGTGGGGTCTATGCTGATAGGGTGGAGTCTGTCAGCAGTCATGGGCGGGGTCTATGCTGATGGGGTGGAGTCTGTCAGCAGTCATGGGCGGGTCTATGCTGATAGGGTGGAGTCTGTCAGCAGTCATGGGTGGGGTCTATGCTGATAGGGTGGAGTCTGTCAGCAGTCATGGGTGGGGTCTATGCTGATAGGGTGGAGTCTGTAAGCAGTCATGGGCGGGTCTATGCTGATAGGGTGGAGTCTGTCAGCAGTCATGGGTGGGGTCTATGCTGATAGGGTGGAGTCTGTCAGCAGTCATGGGTGGGGTCTATGCTGATGGGGCGGAGTCTGTCAGCAGTCATGGGTGGGGTCTATGCTGATAGGGTGGAGTCTGTCAGCAGTCATGGGTGGGGTCTATGCTGATGGGGTGGAGTCTGTCAGCAGTCATGGGCGGGTCTATGCTGATAGGGTGGAGTCTGTCAGCAGTCATGGGTGGGGTCTATGCTGATAGGGTGGAGTCTGTCAGCAGTCATGGGTGGGGTCTATGCTGATAGGGTGGAGTCTGTAAGCAGTCATGGGCGGGTCTATGCTGATAGGGTGGAGTCTGTCAGCAGTCATGGGTGGGGTCTATGCTGATAGGGTGGAGTCTGTCAGCAGTCATGGGTGGGGTCTATGCTGATGGGGCGGAGTCTGTCAGCAGTCGTGGGCGGGTCTATGCTGATAGGGTGGAGTCTGTCAGGAGTCATGGGTGGGGTCTATGCTGATGGGGTGGAGTCTGTCAGCAGTCATGGGCGGGTCTATGCTGATAGGGTGGAGTCTGTCAGCAGTCATGGGTGGGGTCTATGCTGAAGGGGCGGAGTCTGTCAGTAGTCGTGGGCGGGGTCTATGCTGATAGGGTGGAGTCTGTCAGCAGTCGTGGGCGGGGTCTATGCTGCTAGGGCGGAGTTTGTTAGCAGTCGTGGGCGGGGTCTATGCAGCAGTCATGAGCGGGGTCTATGCTGATAGGGCGGAGTTTGTTAGCAGTCGAGGGCGGGGTCTATGCGAATAGGGCGGAGTCTGTCAGCAGTCATGTGCGGGGTGTATGCTGATAAGGTGGAGTTTTTCCGACAGTCGGGGGCGGGGTCTATGCTGCTAGGGTGGAGTCTGTCAGCAGTCATGGGCGGGGTCTATGCTGATAGGGCAGAGTTTGTTAGCAGTCGTGGGCGGGGTTTATGCTGCTAGGGCGGAGTCTGCCAGCAGTTGTGGGCGGGGTCTATGCAAATGGAATGGAGTCTGTCAGCAGTCATGGGCGGGGTATATGCTGATGGGGTGGAGTCTGTCAGCAGTCATGGGTGGGGTCTATGCTGATGGGGCGGAGTCTGTCAGCAGTCGTGGGCGGGGTCTATACTGATAGGGAGGAGTCTGTCAGCAGTCGTGGGCGGGGTCTATGCTGCTAGGGCGGAGTTTGTTAGCAGCCGTGGGCGGGGTCTATACAGCAGTCATGGGCGGGGTCTATGCTGATAGGGCGGAGTTTCTTAGCAGTCGAGGGCGGGGTCTATGCGAATAGGGCGGAGTCTGTCAGCAGTCATGGGCGGGATGTATGCTGATAGGGCGGAGTCCGTCAGCAGTCGTGGGCGGGGTCTATGCTGATAGGGTGGAGTTTTTCCGACAGTCGGGGGCGGGGTCTATGCTGCAAGGGTGGAGTCTGTCAGCATTCATGGGCGGGGTCTATGCTGATAGGGCAGAGTTTGTTAGCAGTCGTGGGCGGGGTTTATGCTAATAGGGCGGAGTCTGTCAGCAGTCATGGGCGGGGTCTATGCTGATAGGGCGGAGTCTGTACAAACTGTATTGCTTGTGAAATGACGAATGCGACAGCTTGAGCAGACTCAAATGTGCTCTACTACAACAACTCTTCCTCTTCTCAACATGGACTGCGTGTTCCCGGGGGTGGAATTTATGTAAATTTTAGGGTTAGTGATGTCACTGACCCGGGAGGAAGCTCGTGTAGTCTCTACCAGCCATTTGTTGTAGTCCTTAAAAAGCGATTTCTGGAAAAAATTAATATATCTCCCTTTGCTTTGAACTTTGAGCGTTGTAACTCTGCAGATGTTGTTATTACACACCAACCAAAGTTAGAAAAGTGAAATCATAATCAATCACAACTTTAAACATGAAAGTATTATGCAATAATTGAAGACATCTCTCCTTATATGGAACCTTTTTGGCATAAAATTGAGTGAAAACACTAGAGTTGTATTTGGTCAGCATTCACTAGTGGAGTGTGTGTCCTCAGGCTGGCCGGTGGTCCTGCTGGCCGGTGGGGTTTCTGGGATGTGTGGTTGGGCCGTCGGGACGCCGATGGACGTGATCAAGGCCCGTCTGCAGGTGTCCGGCGTGAGCGGCCGCTTCTACAGAGGATTCTTCCACTGCATCACACACAGCGTGAGGACCGAAGGCCTAGCCGTCCTGTTCAGAGGCCTGACGCTAAACTGCATCCGTGCCTTTCCCGTCAACATGTCCGTCTTCGCCACGTACGAACTGGTGATCCGCTTTCTGCGTCCAGCGGCGTGAAGATCAGGCTCACATCTTCTCTTTGCACAAGTTTTGGATCCTGCACAATGTTTAATATCATGTGTGTGTGTGTTTACTCATGAATGTGTATCATTTGCATTAATGTGTATTTGAGTGTTTTGCAGTGTCTACCTCAGATGCCGAAGAGCATCATGTGACTGTCGAAGGGTTTGAATTCAAACTCACTAACTACTGTCCTCTGTGACTTTAATCATGTGAGTCCGTGTTTAAACACACATGAGCTGTTAGTAGCTGTGTTTCCATCTAAAGCTGGGGATTTAACTGGAATGTTGCATAATACATTTGAGAATAAAGCAGCGTTTCCATCTCATGTGTTCAAGAGAACAACATATCACTTCCTGTGAAATTGGCTCAAATATCAGTAATAAAAGTTTAAGTTTCTCTTTAATCCGTCTCTTTTCCCTCCATCATAAACGAGTGTGTGTCGAGCGTAAGACGAAACACAATAAACGCTGTCGTGTTCTCTAACTGGTGTTCGGGAACACACTCGTGTGTGTGAGACGCTTCTGGAGGGAATTAAACACAATCATTCTGATCACACACTTCCACTTTCAGAAACACCAAACCAACATTAGAGACGCTGCGACGCCATTGGTCCGCTGGTTACTCCAGTTATCCAATCACAGCTGACGCTGAGCCACATGTGGTTTGAGGGATTTATTCTGGAAATGTGTTTATATCGTAGTTTATGTGCGTGACATCTTATCGGATAAAAATGTATTTAAGCATTTTTAGAATTTATGCTCATTATGTCATTTCCATCCAGCGTTTTTTTTGCAATATCCGTATAAACGTAGGTTTGATGGAAACATAGCTAGTGTTAGTCAGGTTTAACCCTTTAATCTCAGTCGTGTCGAGCTCGTATCAGGGATTCACACGGTTACTGTCAGATTAAACATGTCATTGACAACATCAGTGTGGAGCTGTTTATTCATCACAGGTTTATTAGACACGAGCAGAAGACAGTGAGGACGAGGTGTTGTTTCTAGCAGTTGAAGTGTAGTTTGCGCGGGGTCATGAACTGTCGCACGGTCTCGTCGGTCACGAGTTTGCGTCTCTCCTGATGCGCTGCGATCATGGGCTGAAGCGTCTCGATCAAACACTTCTTCAGCTCGCCGGTGAGAAGCGCTCCGCTCCTGTAGTCCTGAGACACAACACTCATTTACACATCATGCTTGTAGTTTCAGTGTGTACAGTCTAAACTAAACTTACTCAGACTCCAACTTCTCTCACATTATCAGTTTATTCGCTATAGTTTAGAAAATGGTAGTAAAATATGAGCAGAACTCAGAGTTATTAAATCAGTGGATATTTGACTGGTTTTGTCCGTCCTTCTGTTAGACTCTCACACATGAATTATGTTGAATATCTGTCAGCTGTTAAATTTAACTACACAATTAGATAATACCAGTTTAGCTCAACCAATCACCAAGCAATGCTTCATGTTGTTCAGTCTGTGGTGTAAAAAGGTGCATTAGTTATTAAAGAAAAAACACTTCAGCAAAACATGATCAGCTCAAAGTGTCCCAATCATTTTAGGTCCCAAATGTTTATAATTTTACTGGTAGTCACTGTATGAAGAATATTTGGGTGTAATATGTCTCACTTACATTAATGAACTATAGTGTCCTGCACACACTAGTAAAGCTGATATCTGGTGTCTGAATAATGTTAGTTTTGCCTGTCTGATGATGTCATCAGCGTGTTCTCTCACCTGTCGGATCTTCTCCAGCTGTTCATCGTCTTCAAGGAAGAACGTCAGATACATGAAGGAAACGTCCACATCTGGATTCCCACCGAGCTTCCGGTGTTCCTCGACCGTGTCCTTCCCGCCGGAGAACGCGTGTTTGTTGACCTGCAGAAGAAGAGCTCGTGTGAGTCATGTGATAATCGCCTCTGCTTCTCTCCTCTGTACAGACAAAACCGTGTCAGAATCATTCCAGCTCGCATGGATACGCAGGAGCGGCAAAAAATTCTGTATTAGGAATTTTTAAGGTCAGACAAGTGATTTGTCGATGTCAATTTGTAAAGAAAGACTAAACGCCTGCACACATATATATTCACACACGCATATCTATAGACTAAACACATGATACGCATGTGCACACCGTCAGCGTTTCACAGATTCACATTTTTGAAGTTTACACAGAGATGATAACGTTTTCAAAGATGTTCAAAACTTGGAACCTGTTTCAAGGTTTGCGTTCTCGAGAATAACTTTATTCTAGATCTGCTGTAAACAATCTCTGTTACTGTAATCTCCTATTATCACTGTAAAGCTGCTGAGAAACTCTATATTGTTAAAGCGCTGTAGAAATGAAGGGGACTTGAGTGAAACGCTAGTTCAGTCGTGATGAGAGTGAACGGCACCTTGTTTTTGATCTGTTTGGCCGTGTCAGTGAGGAAGATGGAGGAGTTAGCGTCGCTAGCGCTCATCTTGGTCTGGGCGCCCTGAAGCGCCGGGAAGAACGTGGAGTGAAGCAGAGCCGGTTTCAGATAGCCGATCCGCGGAGCTACGTCACGCGTCATCCGGAAATACGGATCCTGAGGAACAGAGGAACATGTGACGTTCAGCAGCATCTCTTCACACCATCAGAACGCTTATTAGTAGATTTAACGGTAACACTTTACAATAACGTTCAACATTAGTTGATGTATTGACTAGCATGAACTAACAATGAGCAATAGATTTATTACAGTATTTGTTAATCTTTGTTAATATTAGTTAATAAAAATACAGCTGTTCATTGTTTGTTCATGTTAGTTCACAGTGCATTAACTAATGTCAACAAATACCAGAGGTGGGAGTTAGTCACACATGTGCAAGTCACAAGCAAGTCTCAAGTCTTAACCTTCGAGTCTCAAGCAAGTCCAAGTACATTTTTTATAAAGTCAAGTCACTGTCAAGCAAGTCAAGTCAAGTCGTAGCTTGGGTCACAAGTCACTGGCAAGTCATACAAACGTTTGACTATTTCACTGAATTTATATATTAAAATAAGATAAAACTACAGAAGTTGTGGACTATGGTTTTATTTGCAACTTTATTTATTTTTTTAATATATGCATTTCCACATATAGCTGAGTGGTTACTACAATAAAAATCTAAATGTAACACAAATTAGGCCAACATTAAAGCATGAAAAAATTAATATGCCTCAAACATTGCAGAAGACCATTAAAAGGTATTAAACAATTCACAATTCAAGAATAGTTCCTATGCGACCAAAGGCATTCTTCAAACTGGCATCCCCTTAATACAAGTTATATATTTTTAATTATGAAGTTAAAACCGCCAATAGATGGCGCCAAATTACCGTATTAATGTACGAGTCATAGAAGCATTCATTTAACTTATGTTCAAAACGGCAGATTCGTTCTGGAACTAAGCAACTCGGTCACTGAATCACAAATACGCATAACTCTTTCTGTGGCTTGTGTGGAACTATTGTCATTGGAGAAATCGAGCAAAAACAGAAAATATTTGGAATATTCGGCTATGTCTAAATGTCACATCACAATATTCACTCTTTGTTTACTGAACTGTTTTATAAAATCATTATCACATTTGCAATCGCGTCAATATTCTGGAAATATTTTTTTAATACCATATGTTATAATTATGAAAATAACTCATACTATGGCATTTTTTCCACCACATTATGAATTTTGGGTGCAATATTAATTCTGCTGGCATTTTGATAACATCTAATAGATGTAACCCCTGATAACATCTAACCCTGCTTTAAGAGAAACATAAAACACGACAAACATTAACAGTTTTCTATGTTGTTTTTTTGTCATTGGAAAGAACGACATATTTGGCTTTAAAGCATGATTTAAAAAGAAATGTGGCAAATGTTATACAAAACATATGACATCATTAATTATCATTTGAATATTGACAACATTAAGCTACATTTGAAAACATAATTGTGTATAAAGAGGCATGCTGTTTTGACCAATATTCTCGATTTAAAGATAGTCAAATTAACTATAACAAACAGGTTAAACAAGCCATAGCTTACTTTTAGACGTGGTGAATGAAGTTCGACTGTTCGAGGTTGTGATGGTCGTCCGATATCCCTTGCCAGTTATTATGCGTACAGCAAATCTTCTTGTATGAATATAGTCAATTTCTAGTGTTTATATCCAAAAAGAAACGATGCTGGGAGATGTTTTTGTATTTAGCGCGCTCACAGCGATGTATGCTTTTTCTGGGCTTGTGCAGTGTCACGCGATCGCGCAGAATCTGATGACTGGCGTCAATGGTTCCGTTGCTTTCATTTTGTTCATCAATTGATGTTGCGATGATAAATGATTATATCAAGTCATTCTCGAGTCATACAGTTCAAGTCAAGTCAAGTCTCAAGTCATTGGATCTCAAGTCAAAGTCAAGTCGAGTAATTTTCTTAATTTAGTCAAGCAAGTCTCAAGTCCTTAAATTTGCTATTCGAGTCTGACTCCAGTCAAGTCATGTGACTCGAGTCCCCCATCTCTGACAAATACAACCTTTGATTTTAATAACGTATTAGTAAATGTTGAAATTAATATTAACTAAGAATAATTAATGCTGTAGCAGTATTGTTCATTCTTAGTTAATTAATGTAGTTAACTAATGTTAACTAATTTACTTATTGTAAACGGGTTACTGATTTAACAGATTTAACATTTGCAGTTGGTTTATTAAAGCTGTTGTTCTTCATGTGACCAGCTGGTGGCGCTGGCCTGTGGCGTTTCCAAAGCTAGTTAATCATTTTATTTAGGTTGAGTTGATTCAGAGAGTGGAAAAGCGTGTGAACGTGTATTTGAACGTCTCACCTGATCGATGGCACACGGAATGAGACACTGAACGTCATTCCTGTCACCGAAGATCTGCGGGAAAGAGTTGCTGAAGGACGGAGCCGCTTGAATGGCCGGGAAACTGATTTTACCTGCAAACACACACGATTAAACGCACCTGACGAACACTGGATCAAACGCTTCAGAAGAAGAAGATCTGCTCACCGATACAGTCACTGTCTGTGAATCCAAAGATGCCTTTGACCTGATTAAACGTCACGTGCTTCTGGACCTTCACCACGTTTCTGTAGAACGAAGGACTCGCCCTGTCCAAACAAGTCAAATCATCAGGTTAATGTATATAATATCTTAATATCTTCATTTATCAGATTAGGACTGTGTGATACCAAGTTTTGAGACTATGTAAACAATCAATATAATATAATATATTATATATATAGTTTATATCCATACGCAGATGAGATGCAGTTATATGATAATAATAATAGCACTGATATCCATACGCAGATGAGATGCGGTTATATGATAATAATAGCACTTATATCCATACGCAGATGAGATGCAGTTATATGATAATAATAATAGCACTGATATCCATACGCAGATGAGATGCGGTTATATGATAATAATAGCGGTTATATCCATACGCAGATGAGATGCGGTTATATGATAATAATAGCACTGATATCCATACGCAGATGAGATGCGGTTATATGATAATAATAATAGCACTGATATCCATACGCAGATGAGATGCAGTTATATGATAATAATAATAGCACTGATATCCATACGCAGATGAGATGCAGTTATATGATAATAATAGCACTGATATCCATACGCAGATGAGATGCGGTTATATGATAATAATAGCGGTTATATCCATACGCAGATGAGATGCGGTTATATGATAATAATAGCACTGATATCCATACGCAGATGAGATGCGGTTATATGATAATAATAGCACTGATATCCATACGCAGATGAGATGCAGTTATATGATAATAATAGCGGTTATATCCATACGCAGATGAGATGCAGTTATATAATAATAATAATAATAATAATAGCACTGATATCCATACGCAGATGAGATGCAGTTATATGATAATAATAGCACAGATATCCATACGCAGATGAGATGCGGTTATATGATAATAATAGCGGTTATATCCATATGCAAATGAGATGCAGTTATATAATAATAATAATAATAATAATAATAGCACTGATATCCATAGCAGATGAGATGCGGTTATATGATAATAATAGCACTGATATCCATACGCAAATGAGATGCGGTTATATGATAATAATAGCGGTTATATCCATATGCAAATGGTATGCAGTTATATAATAATAATAATAGCACTTATATCCATATGCAGATGAGATGCGGTTATATGATGATAATAATAGCACTGATATCCATACGCAAATGAGATGCGGTTATATGATAATAATAGCACTGATATCCATACGCAGATGAGATGCTGTTATATGATAATAATAGCACTGATATCCATACGCAGATGAGATGCGGTTATATGATAATAATAGCACTGATATCCATACGCAGATGAGATGCGGTTATATGATAATAATAGCACTTATATCCATACGCAGATGAGATGCGGTTATATGATAATAATAGCACTTATATCCATACGCAGATGAGATGCGGTTATATGATAATAATAGCACTGATATCCATACGCAGATGAGATGCGGTCATATGATAATAATAGCACTTATATCCATACGCAGATGAGATGCGGTTATATGATAATAATAGCACTTATATCCATACGCAGATGAGATGCGGTTATATGATAATAATAGCACTTATATCCATACGCAGATGAGATGCGGTTATATGATAATAATAATAGCACTGATATCCATACGCAGATGAGATGCGGTTATATGATAATAATAATAGCACTGATATCCATACGCAGATGAGATGCGGTTATATGATAATAATAATAGCACTGATATCCATACGCAGATGAGATGCGGTTATATGATAATAATAGCACTTATATCCATACGCAGATGAGATGCGGTTATATGATAATAATAATAGCACTGATATCCATACGCAGATGAGATGCGGTTATATGATAATAATAGCACTGATATCCATACGCAGATGAGATGCGGTTATATGATAATAATAATAGCACTGATATCCATACGCAGATGAGATGCGGTTATATGATAATAATAATAGCACTGATATCCATACGCAGATGAGATGCGGTTATATGATAATAATAGCACTTATATCCATACGCAGATGAGATGCGGTTATATGATAATAATAATAGCACTGATATCCATACGCAGATGAGATGCGGTTATATGATAATAATAGCACTGATATCCATACGCAGATGAGATGCGGTTATATGATAATAATAGCACTGATATCCATACGCAGATGAGATGCGGTTATATGATAATAATAGCACTGATATCCATACGCAGATGAGATGCGGTTATATGATAATAATAGCACTGATATCCATACGCAGATGAGATGCGGTTATATGATAATAATAGCACAGATATCCATACGCAAATGAGATGCGGTTATATGATAATAATAGCACAGATATCCATACGCAAATGAGATGCGGTTATATGATAAAAATAGCACTGATATCCATACGCAAATGAGATGCGGTTATATGATAATAATAGCACTGATATCCATACGCAAATGAGATGCGGTTATATGATAATAATAGCGGTTATATCCATTTGCAAATGGGATGCAGTTATATAATAATAATAATAGCACTGATATCCATACGCAGATGAGATGCAGTTATATAATAATAATAGCACTTATATCCATACGCAGATGAGATGCGGTTATATGATGATAATAATAGCACTGATATCCATACGCAGATGAGATGCGGTTATATGATAATAATAGCGGTTATATCCATTTGCAAATGGGATGCAGTTATATAAAAATAATAATAGCACTGATATCCATACGCAAATGAGATGCAGTTATATAATAATAATAGCACTTATATCCATACGCAGATGAGATGCGGTTATATGATGATAATAATAGCACTGATATCCATACGCAGATGAGATGCGGTTATATGATAATAATAGCACAGATATCCATACGCAGATGAGATGCGGTTATATGATAATAATAGCACTTATATCCATACGCAGATGAGATGCGGTTATATGATAATAATAATAGCACTGATATCCATACGCAAATGAGATGCGGTTATATGATAATAATAGCACAGATATCCATATGCAGATGAGATGCGGTTATATGTTAATAATAGCACAGATATCCATACGCAGATGAGATGCGGTTATATGATAATAATAGCACAGATATCCATACGCAGATGAGATGCAGTTATATGATAATAGTAGCACTGATATCCATACGCAGATGAGATGCGGTTATATGATAATAATAATAGCACTGATATCCATACGCAAATGAGATGCGTTTATATGATAATAATAGCACAGATATCCATACGCAAATGAGATGCGGTTATATGATAATAATAGCACTGATATCCATACGCAAATGAGATGCGGTTATATGATAATAATAGCGGTTATATCCATATGCAAATGGGATGCAGTTATATAATAATAATAATAGCACTTATATCCATACGCAGATGAGATGCGGTTATATGATAATAATAATAGCACTGATATCCATACGCAAATGAGATGCGGTTATATGATAATAATAGCACAGATATCCATACGCAGATGAGATGCGGTTATATGATAATAATAGCGGTTATATCCATATGCAAATGGGATGCAGTTATATAATAATAATAATAGCACTTATATCCATACGCAGATGAGATGCGGTTATATGATGATAATAATAGCACTGATATCCATACGCAGATGAGATGCGGTTATATGATAATAATAATAGCACTGATATCCATACGCAGATGAGATGGGGTTATATAATAATAATAATAGGACTGATATCCATACGCAAATGAGATGCGGTTATATGATAATAATAGCGGTTGTATCCATATGCAAATGGGATGCAGTTATATAATAATAATAATAGCACTTATATCCATACGCAGATGAGATGCGGTTATATGATGATAATAATAGCGGTTATATCCATACGCAGATGACTGGGCCGTCAAAAGCCAACTTCCTCGTGGCGTCGGCTGGAAACGGGTATCCTCGGGGACTCAGCAAACTCTGGCTCTGGTCCCAGCGACAGATGAGGCGACACATCGGCTGGGTCTCTTGAGTCGCATCAAATGGCAGCAGCAAACCAAGAAACCGATCAAGTTAGGGTGTTCCCCCTAGGCGACACGCGTCATCAACGCCCGGATGGTGGGAGAAATGGACAAGGGCTACCTGCTCAAGGACGGGGCAGGCCAAAGAAGATAGTCCACCGAATCCGACTAGCCACACTTAACATCGGGAACCCTCACCGGCCGTAGCCGTGAATTGGCTGATACTCTTAAGACCAGACGCATCAACATCGCGTGTATCCAAGAGACAAAGTGGAAGGGGAGCAAGGCAAGAGACATTGGAGAAAGGTACAAACTCATCTATCATGGTGTCACGTCAAGCCGAAATGGAGTAGGCGTGGTCGTCTGCCAACAACTACGAGACAGCATAGTCGAAGTCGACAACATCTCTGACCGCCTAATCTCGATCAAGAATGTTTCCGGCCCAACCACCCTCAGAGTCATCTCATGCTACGCCCCTCAAGTCGGCTGCACCGATCAAGAGAAGGACGAGTTTTAGGAAACCCTCGGCGCTCACCTACAGATAATCGCCACAGACGAATACATCCTGGTCGGAGGAGACCTAAACGGCCATGTTGGCGAAGACCGTGGAGGATATGATCAAGTTCATGGAGGACAGGGGCTAGGTACACGCAACGACGAGGGAGCCCGCATCTTGGATAGCGCTGAAGCTCATGACCTCGTCGTCGTCAAAACCTTCTTCAAAAAGAGATCGAGCTACCTGGCCACCTACACCAGTGGCGGCCACAGAACCCAGATCGACTACTGGATGATCCGACGCGGTGACCTGAAACTGGCACTTGATGCCAAGGTGATCCCCTCAGAGAATATAGGCCCCCAACATCAGCCACTCGTCCTCGACTTCCAACTTAATTTGCAGCGGCAACCTAGACCGAGAATCACTGGGTCTGAGCGGGTCAAGTGGTGGAAATTGAATAAACAAAAGCAGCAACTTGCGATGGCCCTCCAAGCACTAGACATAAATTTCAACCAATCAGTTGAAAAAATCTGGGATGATATCTCCTCCAGCATTCTTGATGCTGCCACCGATGCCCTTGGTTCGACGAAGCCAGGGCGGCGGTTTATGGACAAGCAAGTCTGGTGGTGGAGTGAGGACGTCCAAGAGGCAATCAATGCCAAGAAAATGGCGTTCATAACCTGGCACCTCACACAGCCGGACGATGATCTCCAACACTATCAGACACTCAAATCAGCCGCAAAACGGGCAGTGGCCAAGGCGAAAGCCGTGCACTATGACGATCTATACGAGCGGCTAGGCACACCTGAGGGAGAAAAGATGATCTACCGCATTGCTAACTCCCACCACCAAGCGACCCAAGCCATTGGTCGAGTCATGCACATCAAGAACGCCGATGGGCAAGCCCTGCGAGACCCATGTGCCATACTCACCCGCTGGACCGAGTACTTCGCAGCCATCTCAAACGAAGAGTTCCTGCATCCGCCTATCCACAGCTTGGATCCCATCCAAGGACCTGTACCCCCAGTTACCCTCTCAGAAGTCACGAAGGCCGTGAAAAGGATGAAGAATGGCAAAGCCACGGGCCCAGACGACATCCCTGCTGAAGCCTGGAAGTTGATGGGGCACAGAGGAGCCGAGGTCCTTTCCGCCTTATTCAACAAGATCATTATTGAGGGCAAAGTCCCGCACGTTTGGACGATCAGCACCACGGTGACGATCTGGAAGGGCAAGGGGGACGTTGCTGAATGCAAGAACTATTGGCCGATTCGACTCCTATCCCACTCCATGAAGATTTTTGAACACATTCTGGACAGCCGCCTTCGCAGCATTATTAAAATCAGCCCAAATCAATGCGGCTTCGTCAAAGGACGAGGGACCATAGACGCCATCCATGCTGCCCGCCTCCTGATGGAGAAACACCGGGAAAAGAACAAGCTAGTCCGGATGGTCTTCCTGGATCTGGAGAAGGCTTTCGATCGCATTCCCCACGATCTCATCTGGGCCTCCCTCCGACGTCACCATGTACCCGAAACCTACATCAGTTGGGTGCAACTCTTATACCAAGACGTCAGGAGCGTGGTTCGATGCACAGCTGGGATATCATCTCCTTTCAACATCAACGTAGGAATCCACCAAGGATCAGCCCTTTCGCCCTTGCTTTTCATCACATGCATGGACACAGTGACACGGGACCTCCAGACGCCCCATCCATGGTCCTTACTCTATGCTGATGATGTGTTCCTCGCCGACAGGGAGCGGCAAGACCTTCAAGACCAAGGGCAGCAGTGGAAAGATTGCCTGGATGCAAATGGCTTGCGACTCAACCTCGCAAAGACGGAGTACCTGGAGTGTGGCCCAAAGACTGATGGTACCATTGGCATCGACGGAACGGATCTAAAGAAAGTTCAACACTTTAAGTACCTCGGATCAATACTCTCAACGAACGGTGACACCCTCCCGGATGTCCGCGCACGCGTGAATGCCGCCTGGTCAAAGTGGCGCCAAGTCACGGGAGTGCTATGCGATCGCCGAATGCCCATCCGCCTAAAGTCCAAAATCTATAAGATCATTGTACGCCCTGTATGGAGCCGAATGTTGGCCAGCGACTGCCAAACATTGCCAGCTCCTACATGCCATGGAAATGCGTATGCTCCGCTGGTCACTCGGGCTGATAAGGCTAGATCACGTCATGAACATCGACGTCAGGAAGCAGATCGGAATAGCGCCGATTACGGAGAAGATGCTCGACGGCCATGTAACACGCAGCCATGAGAACTCAGTGGCGAAGACAGCTATGCGCCTTGACCCACCCGGTAACCGGACACGTGGCCGACCAAAGATGAGATGGATGGACCGGATTAGGCAAGATATGAAGGACATGTAAGTCGCCCTGGAGGACATTATGGACCGGAATAAATGGAGAGCAGCGAGCCAAAAAGCGGTACCTGCACCTGCGCGGGATAAACGCTAGGAAAAAGAATATCCATACGCAGATGAGATGCGGTTATATGGTAATAATAGCACTGATATCCATACGCAAATGAGATACAGTTATATAATAATAATAATAATAATAGCACTGATATCCATACGCAGATGAGATGGGGTTATATAATAATAATAATAGGACTGATATCCATAGCAGATGAGATGCGGTTATATGATAATAATAGCACTGATATCCATACGCAGATGAGATGCAGTTATATGATAATAATAGCACAGATATCCATACGCAGATGAGATGCGGTTATATGATAATAATAGCACTGATATCCATACGCAGATGAGATGCAGTTATATGATAATAATAGCACAGATATCCATACGCAGATGAGATGCTGTTATATGATGATAATAATAGCGGTTATATCCATACGCAGATGAGATGCGGTTATATGATAATAATAGCGGTTATATCTATATGCAAATGAGATGCAGTTATATAATAATAATAATAATAGCACTTATATCCATACGCAGATGAGATGCGGTTATATAATAATAATAATAGCGGTTAAATCCATACGCAGATGAGATGCTGTTATATGATGATAATAATAGCGGTTAAATCCATACGCAGATGAGATGCGGTTATATGATAATAGTAGCACTGATATCCATATGCAAATGAGATGCAGTTATATAATAATAATAATAGCACTTATATCCATAAGCAGATCAGATGCGGTTATATGATAATAATAGCACTGATATCCATACGCAGATGAGATGCGGTTATATGATAATAGTAGCACTGATATCCATTACGCAGATGAGATGTGGTTATATGATAATAATAGCACTGATATCCATACGCAGATGAGATGCAGTTATATGATAATAATAGCGGTTATATCCATACGCAGATGAGATTTGGTTATATGATAATAATAGCACTGATATCCATACGTAGATGAGATGCGGTTATATGATAATAATAGCGGTTATATCCATACGCAGATGAGATTTGGTTATATGATAATAATAGCACTGATATCCATACGCAGATGAGATGCGGTTATATGATAATAGTAGCACTGATATCCATACGCAGATGAGATGCGGTTATATGATAATAATAGTACTGATATCCATACGCATATGAGATGCGGTTATATGATAATAGTAGCACTGATATCCATACGCAGATGAGATGCGGTTATATGATAATAATAGCACTGATATCCATACGCAGATGAGATGCGGTTATATGATAATAGTAGCACTGATATCCATACGCAGATGAGATGCGGTTATATGATAATAATAGCACTGATATCCATACGCAGATGAGATGCGGTTATATGATAATAATAGCACTGATATCCATACGCAGATGAGATGCAGTTATATAATAATAATAATAGTACTGATATCCATACGCAGATGAGATGGGGTTATATGATAATAGTAGCACTGATATCCATACGCAGACGCAGATGAGATGCGGTTATATGATAATAATAGCACTGATATCCATACGCAGATGAGATGCGGTTATATGATAATAGTAGCAGTGATATCCATACGCAGATGAGATGCAGTTATATGATAATAATAATAGCACTTATATCCATACGCAGATGAGATGCAGTTATATGATAATAATAATAGCACTTATATCCATACGCAGATGAGATGCAGTTATATAATAATAATAATAGCACTGATGTCCAAACGCAGATGAGATGCGGTTATATAATAATAATAGCACTGAAATCCATACGCAGATGAGATGCGGTTATATAATAATAATAGCACTGATATCCATACGCAGATGAGATGCGGCTATATGATAATAATAATAGCACTGATGTCCAAACGCAGATGAGATGCGGTTATATAATAATAATAGCACTGATATCCATACGCAGATGAGATGCGGTTATATAATAATAATAGCACTGATATCCATATGCAAATGAGATGCAGTTATATAATAATAATAATAGCACTGATGTCCAAACGCAGATGAGATGCGGTTATATAATAATAATAGCACTGATATCCATACGCAGATGAGATGCGGTTATATAATAATAATAGCACTGATATCCATACGCAGATGAGATGCGGTTATATGATAATAATAGCACTGATATCCATACGCATATGAGATGCGGTTATATGATAATAAAAGCACTGATATCCATACGCAGATGAGATGCGGTTATATGATAATAATAGCACTGATATCCATACGCAGATGAGATGCGGTTATATGATAATAATAGCACTGATATCCATACGCAGATGAGATGCGGTTATATGATAATAATAGTACTGATATCCATACGCAGATGAGATGCAGTTATATGATAATAGCACTGATATCCATATGCAAATGAGATGCAGTTATATAATAATAATAATAGCACTGATATCCATACGCAGATGAGATGCGGTTATATGATAATAATAGCACAGATATCCATACGCAGATGAGATGCGGTTATATGATAATAATAGCACTGATATCCATACGCAGATGAGATGCAGTTATATGATAATAATAGCACAGATATCCATACGCAGATGAGATGCTGTTATATGATGATAATAATAGCGGTTATATCCATACGCAGATGAGATGCGGTTATATGATAATAATAGCGGTTATATCTATATGCAAATGAGATGCAGTTATATAATAATAATAATAGCACTTATATCCATAAGCAGATCAGATGCGGTTATATGATAATAATAGCACTGATATCCATACGCAGATGAGATGCGGTTATATGATAATAGTAGCACTGATATCCATTACGCAGATGAGATGCGGTTATATGATAATAATAGCACTGATATCCATACGCAGATGAGATGCGGTTATATGATAATAATAGCACTGATATCCATACGCAGATGAGATGCAGTTATATAATAATAATAATAATAATAATAGAGGTTATATCCATACACAGATGAGAGGCTGTTATATGATAATAGTAGCACTGATATCCATACGCAGATGAGATGCTGTTATATGATAATAATAGCACAGATATCCATACGCAGATGAGATGCGGTTATATGATAATAATAGCACTTATATCCATACGCAGATGAGATGCGGTTATATAATAATAATAATAGCGGTTAAATCCATACGCAGATGAGATGCTGTTATATGATGATAATAATAGCGGTTAAATCCATACGCAGATGAGATGCGGTTATATGATAATAGTAGCACTGATATCCATATGCAAATGAGATGCAGTTATATAATAATAATAATAGCACTTATATCCATAAGCAGATCAGATGCGGTTATATGATAATAATAGCACTGATATCCATACGCAGATGAGATGCGGTTATATGATAATAGTAGCACTGATATCCATATGCAAATGAGATGCAGTTATATAATAATAATAATAGCACTGATATCCATTACGCAGATGAGATGTGGTTATATGATAATAATAGCACTGATATCCATACGCAGATGAGATGCAGTTATATGATAATAATAGCGGTTATATCCATACGCAGATGAGATTTGGTTATATGATAATAATAGCACTGATATCCATACGTAGATGAGATGCGGTTATATGATAATAATAGCGGTTATATCCATACGCAGATGAGATTTGGTTATATGATAATAATAGCACTGATATCCATACGCAGATGAGATGCGGTTATATGATAATAGTAGCACTGATATCCATACGCAGATGAGATGCGGTTATATGATAATAATAGTACTGATATCCATACGCATATGAGATGCGGTTATATGATAATAGTAGCACTGATATCCATACGCAGATGAGATGCGGTTATATGATAATAATAGCACTGATATCCATACGCAGATGAGATGCGGTTATATGATAATAGTAGCACTGATATCCATACGCAGATGAGATGCGGTTATATGATAATAATAGCACTGATATCCATACGCAGATGAGATGCGGTTATATGATAATAATAGTACTGATATCCATACGCAGATGAGATGCAGTTATATGATAATAGCACTGATATCCATATGCAGATGAGATGCAGTTATATGATAATAGCACTGATATCCATACGCAGATGAGATGCGGTTATATGATAATAATAGCACTGATATCCATACGCAGATGAGATGCAGTTATATGATAATAATAGCACTGATATCCATACGCAGATGAGATGCGGTTATATGATAATAGTAGCACTGATATCCATACGCAGATGAGATGCGGTTATATGATAATAATAGCACTGATATCCATACGCAGATGAGATGCGGTTATATGATAATAATAGCACTGATATCCATACGCAGATGAGATGCAGTTATATAATAATAATAATAGTACTGATATCCATACGCAGATGAGATGGGGTTATATGATAATAGTAGCACTGATATCCATACGCAGATGAGATGCGGTTATATGATAATAATAGCACTGATATCCATACGCAGATGAGATGCGGTTATATGATAATAGTAGCAGTGATATCCATACGCAGATGAGATGCAGTTATATGATAATAATAATAGCACTTATATCCATACGCAGATGAGATGCAGTTATATGATAATAATAATAGCACTTATATCCATACGCAGATGAGATGCAGTTATATAATAATAATAATAGCACTGATGTCCAAACGCAGATGAGATGCGGTTATATAATAATAATAGCACTGAAATCCATACGCAGATGAGATGCGGTTATATAATAATAATAGCACTGATATCCATACGCAGATGAGATGCGGTTATATGATAATAATAATAGCACTGATGTCCAAACGCAGATGAGATGCGGTTATATAATAATAATAGCACTGATATCCATACGCAGATGAGATGCGGTTATATAACAATAATAGCACTGATATCCATATGCAAATGAGATGCAGTTATATAATAATAATAATAGCACTGATGTCCAAACGCAGATGAGATGCGGTTATATAATAATAATAGCACTGATATCCATACGCAGATGAGATGCGGTTATATAATAATAATAGCACTGATATCCATACGCAGATGAGATGCGGTTATATGATAATAATAGCACTGATATCCATACGCATATGAGATGCGGTTATATGATAATAAAAGCACTGATATCCATACGCAGATGAGATGCGGTTATATGATAATAATAGCACTGATATCCATACGCAGATGAGATGCAGTTATATAATAATAATAATAGCACTGATGTCCAAACGCAGATGAGATGCGGTTATATAATAATAATAGCACTGAAATCCATACGCAGATGAGATGCGGTTATATAATAATAATAGCACTGATATCCATACGCAGATGAGATGCGGCTATATGATAATAATAATAGCACTGATGTCCAAACGCAGATGAGATGCGGTTATATAATAATAATAGCACTGATATCCATACGCAGATGAGATGCGGTTATATAATAATAATAGCACTGATATCCATATGCAAATGAGATGCAGTTATATAATAATAATAATAGCACTGATGTCCAAACGCAGATGAGATGCGGTTATATAATAATAATAGCACTGATATCCATACGCAGATGAGATGCGGTTATATAATAATAATAGCACTGATATCCATACGCAGATGAGATGCGGTTATATGATAATAATAGCACTGATATCCATACGCATATGAGATGCGGTTATATGATAATAAAAGCACTGATATCCATACGCAGATGAGATGCGGTTATATGATAATAATAGCACTGATATCCATACGCAGATGAGATGCGGTTATATGATAATAATAGCACTGATATCCATACGCAGATGAGATGCGGTTATATGATAATAATAGTACTGATATCCATACGCAGATGAGATGCAGTTATATGATAATAGCACTGATATCCATATGCAAATGAGATGCAGTTATATAATAATAATAATAGCACTGATATCCATACGCAGATGAGATGCGGTTATATGATAATAATAGCACAGATATCCATACGCAGATGAGATGCGGTTATATGATAATAATAGCACTGATATCCATACGCAGATGAGATGCAGTTATATGATAATAATAGCACAGATATCCATACGCAGATGAGATGCTGTTATATGATGATAATAATAGCGGTTATATCCATACGCAGATGAGATGCGGTTATATGATAATAATAGCGGTTATATCTATATGCAAATGAGATGCAGTTATATAATAATAATAATAGCACTTATATCCATAAGCAGATCAGATGCGGTTATATGATAATAATAGCACTGATATCCATACGCAGATGAGATGCGGTTATATGATAATAGTAGCACTGATATCCATTACGCAGATGAGATGCGGTTATATGATAATAATAGCACTGATATCCATACGCAGATGAGATGCGGTTATATGATAATAATAGCACTGATATCCATACGCAGATGAGATGCAGTTATATAATAATAATAATAATAATAATAGAGGTTATATCCATACACAGATGAGAGGCTGTTATATGATAATAGTAGCACTGATATCCATACGCAGATGAGATGCTGTTATATGATAATAATAGCACAGATATCCATACGCAGATGAGATGCGGTTATATGATAATAATAGCACTTATATCCATACGCAGATGAGATGCGGTTATATAATAATAATAATAGCGGTTAAATCCATACGCAGATGAGATGCTGTTATATGATGATAATAATAGCGGTTAAATCCATACGCAGATGAGATGCGGTTATATGATAATAGTAGCACTGATATCCATATGCAAATGAGATGCAGTTATATAATAATAATAATAGCACTTATATCCATAAGCAGATCAGATGCGGTTATATGATAATAATAGCACTGATATCCATACGCAGATGAGATGCGGTTATATGATAATAGTAGCACTGATATCCATATGCAAATGAGATGCAGTTATATAATAATAATAATAGCACTGATATCCATTACGCAGATGAGATGTGGTTATATGATAATAATAGCACTGATATCCATACGCAGATGAGATGCAGTTATATGATAATAATAGCGGTTATATCCATACGCAGATGAGATTTGGTTATATGATAATAATAGCACTGATATCCATACGTAGATGAGATGCGGTTATATGATAATAATAGCGGTTATATCCATACGCAGATGAGATTTGGTTATATGATAATAATAGCACTGATATCCATACGCAGATGAGATGCGGTTATATGATAATAGTAGCACTGATATCCATACGCAGATGAGATGCGGTTATATGATAATAATAGTACTGATATCCATACGCATATGAGATGCGGTTATATGATAATAGTAGCACTGATATCCATACGCAGATGAGATGCGGTTATATGATAATAATAGCACTGATATCCATACGCAGATGAGATGCGGTTATATGATAATAGTAGCACTGATATCCATACGCAGATGAGATGCGGTTATATGATAATAATAGCACTGATATCCATACGCAGATGAGATGCGGTTATATGATAATAATAGTACTGATATCCATACGCAGATGAGATGCAGTTATATGATAATAGCACTGATATCCATATGCAGATGAGATGCAGTTATATGATAATAGCACTGATATCCATACGCAGATGAGATGCGGTTATATGATAATAATAGCACTGATATCCATACGCAGATGAGATGCAGTTATATGATAATAATAGCACTGATATCCATACGCAGATGAGATGCGGTTATATGATAATAGTAGCACTGATATCCATACGCAGATGAGATGCGGTTATATGATAATAATAGCACTGATATCCATACGCAGATGAGATGCGGTTATATGATAATAATAGCACTGATATCCATACGCAGATGAGATGCAGTTATATAATAATAATAATAGTACTGATATCCATACGCAGATGAGATGGGGTTATATGATAATAGTAGCACTGATATCCATACGCAGATGAGATGCGGTTATATGATAATAATAGCACTGATATCCATACGCAGATGAGATGCGGTTATATGATAATAGTAGCAGTGATATCCATACGCAGATGAGATGCAGTTATATGATAATAATAATAGCACTTATATCCATACGCAGATGAGATGCAGTTATATGATAATAATAATAGCACTTATATCCATACGCAGATGAGATGCAGTTATATAATAATAATAATAGCACTGATGTCCAAACGCAGATGAGATGCGGTTATATAATAATAATAGCACTGAAATCCATACGCAGATGAGATGCGGTTATATAATAATAATAGCACTGATATCCATACGCAGATGAGATGCGGTTATATGATAATAATAATAGCACTGATGTCCAAACGCAGATGAGATGCGGTTATATAATAATAATAGCACTGATATCCATACGCAGATGAGATGCGGTTATATAATAATAATAGCACTGATATCCATATGCAAATGAGATGCAGTTATATAATAATAATAATAGCACTGATGTCCAAACGCAGATGAGATGCGGTTATATAATAATAATAGCACTGATATCCATACGCAGATGAGATGCGGTTATATAATAATAATAGCACTGATATCCATACGCAGATGAGATGCGGTTATATGATAATAATAGCACTGATATCCATACGCATATGAGATGCGGTTATATGATAATAAAAGCACTGATATCCATACGCAGATGAGATGCGGTTATATGATAATAATAGCACTGATATCCATACGCAGATGAGATGCGGTTATATGATAATAATAGCACTGATATCCATACGCAGATGAGATGCGGTTATATGATAATAGCACTGATATCCATACGCAGATGAGATGCGGTTATATGATAATAATAGTACTGATATCCATACGCAGATGAGATGCAGTTATATGATAATAGCACTGATATCCATATGCAAATGAGATGCAGTTATATAATAATAATAATAGCACTGATATCCATACGCAGATGAGATGCGGTTATATGATAATAATAGCACTGATGTCCAAACGCAGATGAGATGCGGTTATATAATAATAATAGCACTGATATCCATACGCAGATGAGATGCGGTTATATGATAATAATAGCACTGATATCCATACGCAAATGAGATTTGGTTATATGATAATAATAGCACTGATGTCCAAACGCAGATGAGATGCGGTTATATGATAATAATAGCACTGATATCCATACGCAGATGAGATGCGGTTATATGATAATAATAGCACTGATATCCATACGCAGATGAGATGCGGTTATATGATAATAATAGCACTGATATCCATACGCAGATGAGATGCGGTTATATGATGATAATAATAGCACTGATATCCATACGCAGATGAGATGCGGTTATATGATAATAATAGCACTGATATCCATACGCAGATGAGATGCGGTTATATGATAATAATAGCACTGATATCCATACGCAGATGAGATGCAGTTATATAATAATAATAATAATAATAATAGAGGTTATATCCATACACAGATGAGAGGCTGTTATATGATAATAGTAGCACTGATATCCATACGCAGATGAGATGCTGTTATATGATAATAATAGCACTGATATCCATACGCAGATGAGATGCGGTTATATGATAATAATAGCACTGATATCCATACGCAGATGAGATGCAGTTATATGATGATAATAATAGCGGTTATATCCATACGCAGATGAGAGGCTGTTATATGATAATAGTAGCACTGATATCCATACGCAGATGAGATGCGGTTATATGATAATAATAGCACAGATATCCATACGCAGATGAGATGCGGTTATATGATAATAATAGCACAGATATCCATACGCAGATGAGATGCGGTTATATGATAATAATAGCACAGATATCCATACGCAGATGAGATGCGGTTATATGATAATAATAGCACTGATATCCATACGCAGATGAGATGCAGTTATATGATGATAATAATAGCGGTTATATCCATACGCAGATGAGACGCTGTTATATGATAATAGTAGCACTGATATCCATACGCAGATGAGATGCGGTTATATGATAATAATAGCACTGATATCCATACGCAGATGAGATGCGGTTATATGATAATAATAGCACTGATATCCATACGCAGATGAGATGCGGTTATATGATGATAATAATAGCGGTTATATCCATACGCAGATGAGATGTGGTTATATGATAATAATAGCACTGATATCCATACGCAGATGAGATGCAGTTATATAATAATAATAATAATAATAATAGCGGTTATATCCATACGCAGATGAGATGCGGTTATATGATAATAATAGCACTGATATCCATACACAGATGAGAGGCTGTTATATGATAATAGTAGCACTGATATCCATACGCAGATGAGATGCAGTTATATAATAATAATAATAATAATAATAGCACTGATATCCATACGCAGATGAGATGCGGTTATATGATAATAATAGCACTGATATCCATACACAGATGAGAGGCTGTTATATGATAATAGTAGCACTGATATCCATACGCAGATGAGATGCGGTTATATGATAATAATAGCACTGATATCCATACGCAGATGAGATGCGGTTATATGATAATAATAGCACAGATATCCATACGCAGATGAGATGCGGTTATATGATGATAATAGCACTAGGGCTGCACGATATTGGAAAAAAATTACATTGCGATATTTTTTTCCCAACGATATATATTGCGATATTGCGAGCCAACAATCCAGGCTAAAGTCAATAATTACCATTCCAATGATATCAAGAAATTCACTAATAAGCAAGCTGACAAAAAGGTCACTTATGTTTTATTCCAAAATTAGAACATATTTCTGTAAACAGAAAAGCAGAACAGATTTTTAAATAAAAAAAGCAGCTTTACACCACCAACCCTCTGATTGGTTTACAAAAACCAATTTTTGATAATTATAGCACAGATATCCATATGCAGATGAGATGCGGTTAAATGATGATAATAGCACTGATATCCATACGCAGATGAGATGCGGTTAAATGATGATAATAGCACTGATATCCATATGCAGATGAGATGCAGTTATATGATAATAATAATAGCACTGATATCCATATGCAGATGAGATGCAGTTATATGATAATAATAGCACTGATATCCATACGCAGATGAGATGCGGTTAAATGATGATAATAGCACAGATATCCATATGCAGATGAGATGCAGTTATATGATAATAATAGCACTGATATCCATACGCAGATGAGATGCTGTTATATGATAATAATAGCACAGATATCCATATGCAGATGAGATGCAGTTATATGATAATAATAGCACTGATATCCATATGCAGATGAGATGCGGTTAAATGATGATAATAGCACTGATATCCATACGCAGATGAGATGCAGTTATATGATAATAATAGCACTGATATCCATACGCAGATGAGATGCTGTTATATGATAATAATAGCACAGATATCCATATGCAGATGAGATGCGGTTAAATGATGATAATAGCACTGATATCCATACGCAGATGAGATGCGGTTAAATGATGATAATAGCACTGATATCCATATGCAGATGAGATGCGGTTAAATGATGATAATAGCACTGATATCCATACGCAGATGAGATGCAGTTATATGATAATAATAGCACTGATATCCATATGCAGATGAGATGCGGTTAAATGATGATAATAGCACTGATATCCATACGCAGATGAGATGCGGTTAAATGATGATAATAGCACTGATATCCATATGCAGATGAGATGCGGTTAAATGATGATAATAGCACTGATATCCATACGCAGATGAGATGCAGTTATATGATGATAATAGCACTGATATCCATACGCAGATGAGATGCAGTTATATGATAATAATAGCACTGATATCCATATGCAGATGAGATGCAGTTATATGATAATAATAGCACTGATATCCATACGCAGATGAGATGCTGTTATATGATAATAATAGCACAGATATCCATATGCAGATGAGATGCGGTTAAATGATGATAATAGCACTGATATCCATAAGCAGATGAGATGCAGTTATATGATGATAATAGCACTGATATCCATACGCAGATGAGATGCAGTTATATGATAATAATAGCACTGATATCCATATGCAGATGAGATGCAGTTATATGATAATAATAGCACTGATATCCATACGCAGATGAGATGCTGTTATATGATAATAATAGCACAGATATCCATATGCAGATGAGATGCGGTTAAATGATGATAATAGCACTGATATCCATACGCAGATGAGATGCGGTTAAATGATGATAATAGCACTGATATCCATATGCAGATGAGATGCAGTTATATGATAATAATAGCACTGATATCCATACGCAGATGAGATGCTGTTATATGATAATAATAGCACTGATATCCATATGCAGATGAGATTTGGTTATATGATAATAATAGCACTGATATCCATACGTAGATGAGATGCTGTTATATGATAATAATAGCGGTTATATCCATACGCAGATGAGATGCGGTTATATGATAATAATAGCACAGATATCCATACGCAGATGAGATGCGGTTATATGATAATAATAGCACAGATATCCATATGCAGATGAGATGCAGTTATATGATAATAATAGCACTGATATCCATACGCAAATGAGATGCTGTTATATGATAATTATAGCGGTTATATCCATACGCAGATGAGATGCGGTTATATGATAATAATAGCACAGATATCCATACGCAGATGAGATGCGGTTATATGATAATAATAGCACTGATATCCATACGCAGATGAGATGCTGTTATATGATAATAATAGCACTGATATCCATACGCAGATGAGATTTGGTTATATGATAATAATAGCACTGATATCCATACGCAGATGAGATGCAGTTATATGATAATAATAGCACTGATATCCATACGCAGATGAGATGCTGTTATATGATAATAATAGCACTGATATCCATACGCAGATGAGATTTGGTTATATGATAATAATAGCACAGATATCCATACGCAGATGAGATGCGGTTATATGATAATAATAGCACAGATATCCATACGCAGATGAGATTTGGTTATATGATAATAATAGCACTGATATCCATATGCAGATGAGATGCAGTTATATGATAATAATAGCACTGATATCCATACGCAGATGAGATGCGGTTATATGATAATAATAGCACAGATATCCATACGCAGATGAGATGCGGTTATATGATAATAATAATAGCACAGATATCCATATGCAGATGAGATGCAGTTATATGATAATAATAGCACTGATATCCATACGCAAATGAGATGCTGTTATATGATAATTATAGCGGTTATATCCATACGCAGATGAGATGCGGTTATATAATAATAATAGCACTGATATCCATACGCAGATGAGATTTGGTTATATGATAATAATAGCACTGATATCCATACGCAGATGAGATGCAGTTATATGATAATAATAGCACTGATATCCATACGCAGATGAGATTTGGTTATATGATAATAATAGCACTGATATCCATACGCAGATGAGATGCAGTTATATGATAATAATAGCACTGATATCCATACGCAGATGAGATGCTGTTATATGATAATAATAGCACTGATATCCATACGCAGATGAGATTTGGTTATATGATAATAATAGCACTGATATCCATACGCAGATGAGATGCGGTTATATGATAATAATAGCACTGATATCCATACGCAGATGAGATGCAGTTATATGATAATAATAGCACTGATATCCATACGCAGATGAGATTTGGTTATATGATAATAATAGCACTGATATCCATACGCAGATGAGATGCAGTTATATGATAATAATAGCACTGATATCCATATGCAGATGAGATTTGGTTATATGATAATAATAGCACTGATATCCATACGCAGATGAGATGCAGTTATATGATAATAATAGCACTGATATCCATACGCAGATGAGATGCAGTTATATGATAATAATAGCACTGATATCCATACGCAGATGAGATTTGGTTATATGATAATAATAGCACTGATATCCATACGCAGATGAGATGCAGTTATATGATAATAATAGCACTGATATCCATACGCAGATGAGATGCTGTTATATGATAATAATAGCACTGATATCCATACGCAGATGAGATGCGGTTATATGATAATAATAGCACAGATATCCATACGCAGATGAGATTTGGTTATATGATAATAATAGCACTGATATCCATATGCAGATGAGATGCAGTTATATGATAATAATAGCACTGATATCCATACGCAGATGAGATGCGGTTATATGATAATAATAGCACAGATATCCATACGCAGATGAGATTTGGTTATATGATAATAATAGCACTGATATCCATATGCAGATGAGATGCAGTTATATGATAATAATAGCACTGATATCCATACGCAAATGAGATGCTGTTATATGATAATTATAGCGGTTATATCCATACGCAGATGAAATGCAGTTATGTATATTTGGGTTTACCCCATATAGTCGAGATCGGAGAAGATGAAGGTCTTGTCCGGGTGGAACCCGCAGGCGATGATGTCTCTGGCGTTCTCCAGTGTGTATCGATGACAATCCTCCAGCGACAGATCCTTCCACAGATACTTCTCATCATCAGTCATCTGAACCACCAGAGGAACATCAAACACGTCCTGCAGCCACCTGACACACACACACACACACACACAGACACACACACACACACACACACACAGACCCGTCAGCTGAACCACCAGAGGAACATCAAACACGTCCTGCAGCCACCTGACACACACACACACACACACACACACACAAACACACACACACACTCATCAGCTGAACCACCAGAGGAACATCAAACACGTCCTGCAGCCACCTGACACACACACACACACACACAGACACACACACACTCGCTCACATGCACACACACTCACTTGGTGAAGAGGAAGGGGATCATGTGACCCACATGCATGGCCCCAGAGGACGGTCCACGACCCGTGTAAAGATAGAAGGACTTCTGGCTCTCGAACGCGTCCAGAATCTGATGCATGTCCCTGACCAACACAACATCATCATCAACACAACATCATCATCAACCATCCACTGTCAAACATGAAGATTATTATAGATGTGTGTCAAATATGTTTGGAAAATGTTTCTATTAAGTTACATTATTACGACTTTCAGTTGTTGTTTTTATACTTACTAAACTCGAAAAATTTGAATGAACTGATGCACGATATTGTAATTTTTTGAGTTTCACCTGTAGATATTTGAGTGTGTGTGTGTGTGTGTGTGTGTGTGTGTGTGTGTGTGTGTGTGTGTGTGTGTGTGTGTGTGTGTGTGTGTGTGTGTGTGTGTGTGTGATGTCACCTGTGTGAGAAGAAGATTCCCCTGCGCAGGAAGTGATGCGGTGTTTTCCCCGTGACTCGAGCGATTCTGTCCACCAGTTCCTGCTCGATCTTACAGCTGCCGAACCGCACTGATTATATATAATATATACACTGATTACTCACACACTTACATCATCCACACACATCACACACTCAGAGTCACAGCAACCAACCGATGAGCTTGTCGTAGTCAACTCCTTTAGCGCTGCTTGTGGACACGTTCCAGGGATCGACCCGGTCATCTTCCTCCTCCTCCTCGTCCTCAGCCGGATCCGCATCATCATCATCCTCACGGCTCCTCCCGGTGTGTGTCGGCGGGCGTCCGGCCTGATAATCCTGACCGGTGACGCGTTTATAATCCTCCTTCATCCTCAGCAGCAGCTGCACTGCCGACTCCACATCAGCCTGATCAACACACACCAGAACACACACACATCAGCCTGAGCAACACACACCAGAACACACACACATCAGCCTGAGCAACACACACCAGAACACACACATCAGCCTGATCAACACACACCAGAACACACACACATCAGCCTGAGCAACACATACCAGAACACACACACATCAGCCTGATCAACACACACCAGAACACACACACATCAGCCTGATCAACACACACCAGAACACACACACATCAGCCTGATCAACACACACCAGAACACACACACATCAGCCTGATCAACACACACCAGAACACACACACATCAGCCTGAGCAACACACACCAGAACACACACACATCAGCCTGATCAACACACACCAGAACACACACACATCAGCCTGAGCAACACACACCAGAACACACACATCAGCCTGATCAACACACACCAGAACACACACACATCAGCCTGAGCAACACACACCAGAACACACACACATCAGCCTGATCAACACACACCAGAACACACACACATCAGCCTGAGCAACACACACCAGAACACACACATCAGCCTGATCAACACACACCAGAACACACACACATCAGCCTGATCAACACACACCAGAACACACACACATCAGCCTGATCAACACACACCAGAACACACACACATCAGCCTGATCAACACACACCAGAACACACACACATCAGCCTGAGCAACACACACCAGAACACACACACACATCAGCCTGATCAACACACACCAGAACACACACACACATCAGCCTGATCAACACACACCAGAACACACACACATCAGCCTGAGCAACACACACCAGAACACACACACATCAGCCTGATCAACACACACCAGAACACACACACATCAGCCTGAGCAACACACACCAGAACCCACACATCAGCCTGATCAACACACACCAGAACACACACACATCAGCCTGATCAACACACACCAGAACACACACATCAGCCTGATCAACACACACATCAGCCTGATCAACACACACCAGAACACACACACATAAGCCTGATCAACACACACCAGAACACACACACATCAGCCTGATCAACACACACATCAGCCTGATCGACACACACCAGAACACACACATCAGCCTGATCAACACACACATCAGCCTGATCAACACACACCAGAACACACACATCAGCCTGATCAACACACACATCAGCCTGATCAACACACACCAGAACACACACATCAGCCTGATCAACACACACATCAGCCTGATCAACACACACCAGAACACACACACATCAGCCTGATCAACACACACCAGAACACACACACATAAGCCTGATCAACACACACCAGAACACACACACATCAGCCTGATCAACACACACCAGAACACACACACATCAGCCTGATCAACACACACCAGAACACACACACATCAGCCTGATCAACACACACCAGAACACACACTCACACACACAAGCATGATCACTGTAGACTCACTTATTTTTGAAATAATTAAGAAACAGATTACAGTAAATAAACAGGTACATAATTCAATAAATACACATTTAAAAACAAAAATGATTAGAAAAATGTAAATAATAAATGAGCAAATAAATAAATAATGCATCAGTAAAGTGCTATATAATAAATAAACTTTTGATCACAATAAATAAAAATTAGATTACAATAAATAACAAATAAGAAGATAAATGAAAATGAGATTACAGCGAATTAAAAATAGTTATATGGAAATAATATATAATAGAAATGTATAATTTTCTTATGAACACATTTGTAATATTATTATTTGACAACATAAGTGGAGACTGACTTTATTTCCCTTCTGAGCCTTGATCTCCCGCACCGCGAGTCCCTGAGCGGAGAGCTGCGCGTACAGCTCCATCGGGCTCGACATCTTTACCTGTAACACCATCATCAGACATCATACTGATACTGTAATAACGAGACTAACATATGCTCGCTGCCGCATGCCAGCCTTTAAACACAGATCTGCAATCAGTGTCATGACCAGCGCTCACACGAGCAATAATTACAAGTTAATTTCAGTATTAAATAGTTATGAAGAATAAACAAACGCACCTTTTTGAGTTAGATGGTTTAATTCATTCCACTTGCATCAGACTCACTGTGCCAGTGTCACACCGATCTCTGCCCTACCGGAAACATTCGCTCCATGTGATTCCGGTCGCATGTCTCACACGTCACTGTCAGCGAAAATATTTTTTATAAAAACACTTTTAGACATACTGTGTTTGACTTCAATAACGGCGATACACACAAGCTGAAATATATAAGATGTGTATTTTATAAACACGAATTCTTATTTATTTTTTAAACTCTTATTTTGTCGCTTCCTCTACAAGTGCTCATCGCTCAGATAAATAACTGAATCAATATCAAAAATGTGGATTATATGTGTCGTGTAAACACACGATTATTAACCCCACAAACCAATGTTACGGTTAATCTAAATAAGACAGCTGGCACTTTTAGTCTTACTCGGTTTTACTCCGATAAAGGTAATGCATTAAAGCTGTTCATTAAAACGAGACTCTTATTTTGCCTGTAAATTCCTCACTCGCTCTTCCGGAGTTTCGCTGCCTGATATTTCAAATTAAAAACACCGCCCGACAGAAGCGAATATTAATCATATGAACAAGAATAACTGACTGTCTGTATTGTTATACCAACGATTTAAACTGATGCACAGATGCGTTTATTATGAAAGGGATTTGACGGATCAATATTCGCTGATAGATGATGTTTATGATGTCAGTTACTCGTCGTTTAATGTGAGTTTTTGGACAATCTAGTGTATTCTGCTGCTTTATTTTTAATTATTAGAATAAAACCAAGATATATTTGTCGTTGTACCTACTGTCATTTAAATAAATATACATATGTGTAATATTCTTTCTTTTTACAAAAGTTGAACTCTTGTCTCGCTTTATTAGTAAGATTTTTATTCTTTCTTAGTCTTAAATGTTTGACTGTTTCATTAAGAAGATTCTTATTGTTTTTTGATCTTTTTAAATCTATTTTTAGTTAATATATATATTTATATGTTATTATTGATATTGTTGTCCACGCAGACTCATGCAGTGGTTTGTGAGTGATCATCATGGCTTCACTGGTGGAATATGAGGATTCTGACAGTGATCCGGATCCAGATCTTCAGTCTGCTCCTCATCCTCACCTGGAGCTTTATGAAGATCAGCCCCTCATCATGAGCTCTTCATCTTCATCTTCATCATCAGCAGCAGCAGCAGCAGCGAGTGTGTCTGGCTGCAGGAAGAGGGCTCCGCCGCTGCCGGCCGGAGTCAGGCCGTATGTTCCTAAGAGACAGCGAGTGTCCAGCGCAGCGGCCCTGACCCCAGACACTCCTCACACACCTCACACACCTCACACACCTCCACCTGCCGGAGCTCGTCTGCTGTCCGAGGTCTCGGAGAGGGTCCGGCCGTTCCTGGCCCTGAAGCCGGGTCGGGTCGAGCTGCCCAGACGAGTGCAGTGTCTCCTTCAGGCCCACCAGGGTCCAGTGAACACACTGCAATGGAGTCCAGTGGAGCATCTCAGTCACCTGCTGCTCTCGGCCTCCATGGACAACACCTGCAAGGTAGGAGTAACCTGACGCAACAACCCAACCTGACACAACCTATCTCAGCCCAACACAACACAACCTGACACAACCTATCTCAGCCCAACACAACACAACCTATCTCAGCCCAACACAACACAACCTATCTCAGCCCAACACAACACAACCTGACACAACCTATCTCAGCCCAACACAACCTATCTCAGCCCAACACAACACAACCTATCTCAGCCCAACACAACCCAACCTATCTCAGCCCAACACAACACAACCTATCTCAGCCCAACACAACCCAACCTGACACAACCTATCTCAGCCCAACACAACACAACCTATCTCAGCCCAACACAACACAACCTATCTCAGCCCAACACAACACAACCTATCTCAGCCCAACACAACACAACCTATCTCAGCCCAACACAACACAACCTATCTCAACCCAACACGACACAACCTATCTCAGCCCAACACAACACAACCTGACACAACCTATCTCAGCACAACCTGACACAACCTATCTCAACTAGAGCTGCAACTAACGATTATTTTGATAATCGATTAATCGGACGATTATTTTTTCGATTAATCGATTAATCGGATAGAAATTAAATTAGATTTTTTTTTTTATTATAACTAAATAAAACCGTAAATCAGGGTATTTATGTGTAAAAGTGTACTTTAAAAAGTGCAAAAGCCACACATTGAGTTTTACTAATATCAATATTTGCATTGTTTTTAATGATAATTGCTGATGGCAAGTTGACAAACATGATTATTGTTAAAAAAATGATATCCAACATATTATGTTTTAACACAATTTTTGTTAAAACAAATTTACACAGACATGTTGTTCAGATGTGAATATCTGAACTAAAAACAAACTAAAAACATCTAAAATATATAATTCATTTAATTTTTATTTAAAATTAATTATATATAAGGAATATAAGGATAAAGAATATAATATATATTATATATATATAATATATAAAAGAATATAATATAAGGATAAATTGATTAAATAAATATAGAAAGACTGAAAACAATTGTGTGAACGTAGAGCCGCAGTAGATCGCGTTTGAAAAACAATTAAAACTTAGTAGACAAATGCTATAAAAAGAGAACGGAATGGAGGTAACGTTACCCAGCAAGCTAACAGGCTTGAGTAAAGGACAGGAGAAATTATGCATTAGTGCACAAGCATTCGCTGAAAACCACTGAGTACAGTGACTAAAAAACAATATTTTACTGCTGCTGTTATTAACTGCCTTTATATTTAGTGCTTCGCTTTGTAAAGACCGTTTTAATTTAACCTATTTCTGCGGTAGCGCTATTTTAATCCATCACTTACGTTGCGAGCGAACTGATTGCGCAACCTGATGCTCGAGACAAAATACAGACATCCCAAGACACAACCTGACACAACCTATCTCAACACAACACAACCTGACACAACCTATCTCAACCCAACCTGACACAACCTATCTCAACCCAACCTGACACAACCTATCTCAACCCAACCTGACACAACCTATCTCAGCCCAACACAACCCAACCTGACACAACCTATCTCAATCCAACCTGACACAACCTATCTCAACCCAACCTGACACAACCTATCTCAGCCCAACACGACACAACCTGACACAACCTATCTCAGCCCAACACGACACAACCTGACACAACCTATCTCAGCCCAACACGACCCAACCTGACACAACCTATCTCAGCCCAACACGACACAACCTATCTCAGCCCAACACAACCAAACCTATATCAACCCAACACGACACAACCTATCTCAGCCCAACACGACACAACCTATCTCGGGCCAACACAACCCAACCTATATCAACCCAACACAACACAACCTATCTCAGCCCAACACGACACAACCTATCTCAACCCAACACGACACAACCTATCTCAACCCAACACGACACAACCTATCTCAACCCAACACGACACAACCTATCTCAACCCAACACGACACAACCTATCTCGGCCCAACACGACACAACCTATCTCAACCCAACACGACACAACCTATCTCGGCCCAACACAACCCAACCTATATCAACCCAACACAACACAACCTATCTCAGCCCAACACAACACAACCTATCTCAACCCAACCTGACACAACCTATCTCAACCCAACCTGACACAACCTATCTCAACCCAACCTGACACAACCTATCTCAACCCAACCTGACACAACCTATCTCAACCCAACCTGACACAACCTATCTCAACCCAACCTGACACAACCTATCTCAACCCAACCTGACACAAGCTATCTCAACCCAACCTGACACAACCTATCTCAGCCCAACACAACCCAACATATCTCAACCCAACACAACACAACTTATCTCAGCCCAACACAACACAACCTATCTCAGCCCAACACAACACAACCTATCTCAACCCAACCTGACACAACCTATCTCAGCCCAACACAACACAACCTATCTCAGCCCAACACAACTCAACCTGACACAACCTATCTCAGCCCAACACAACACAACCTATCCCAGCCCAACACAACACAACCTATCCCAGCCCAACACAACCCAACCTGACACAACCTATCTCAGCCCAACCTGACACAACCTATCCCAGCCCAACACGACACAACCTGACACAACCTATCTCAACCCAACACAACACAACCTATCCCAGCCCAACACAACACAACACAACCTATCCCAGCCCAACCTGACACAACCTATCTCAACCCAACCTGAAACAACCTATCTCAGCCCAACACGACACAACCTGACACAACCTATCTCAGCCCAACACAACCCAACCTGACACAACCTATCTCAGCCCAACACAACCCAACCTATATCAACCCAACACAACACAACCTATCTCAGCCCAACACAACACAACCTATCTCAACCCAACACAACACAACCTATCTCAACCCAACCTGACACAACCTATCTCAACCCAACCTGACACAACCTATCTCAGCCCAACACAACCCAACCTGACACAACCTATCTCAACCCAACCTGACACAACCTATCTCAACCCAACCTGACACAACCTATCTCAGCCCAACACAACACAACCTATCTCAGCCCAACACAACACAACCTATCTCAGCCCTATCTCAGCCCAACACAACACAACCTATCTCAGCCCAACACAACACAACCTATATCAACCCAACACAACACAACCTATCTCAGCCCAACACAACACAACCTATCTCAGCCCAACACAACACAACCTATCTCAACCCAACCTGACACAACCTATCTCAACCCAACCTGACACAACCTATCTCAGCCCAACACAACCCAACCTGACACAACCTATCTCAACCCAACCTGACACAACCTATCTCAACCCAACCTGACACAACCTATCTCAGCCCAACACAACACAACCTATCTCAGCCCAACACAACACAACCTATCTCAGCCCAACACAACACAACCTATCTCAGCCCAACACAACACAACCTATCTCAGCCCAACACAACACAACCTATCTCAACCCAACCTGACACAACCTATCTCAGCCCAACACAACACAACCTATCTCAGCCCAACACAACTCAACCTGACATAACCTATCTCAGCCCAACACAACACAACCTATCCCAGCCCAACACAACACAACACAACCTATCCCAGCCCAACACAACCCAACCTGACACAACCTATCTCAGCCCAACCTGACACAACCTATCCCAGCCCAACACGACACAACCTGACACAACCTATCTCAACCCAACACAACACAACCTATCCCAGCCCAACACAACACAACACAACCTATCCCAGCCCAACACGACACAACCTGACACAACCTATCTCAACCCAACCTGAAACAACCTATCTCAGCCCAACACGACACAACCTGACACAACCTATCTCAGCCCAACACAACCCAACCTGACACAACCTATCTCAACCCAACACGACACAACCTATCTCGGCCCAACACAACCCAACCTATATCAACCCAACACAACACAACCTATCTCAGCCCAACACAACACAACCTATCTCAACCCAACCTGACACAACCTATCTCAACCCAACCTGACACAACCTATCTCAGCCCAACACAACCCAACCTGACACAACCTATCTCAACTCAACCTGACACAACCTATCTCAGCCCAACACAACACAACCTATCCCAGCCCAACACAACACAACACAACCTATCCCAGCCCAACACAACCCAACCTGACACAACCTATCTCAGCCCAACCTGACACAACCTATCCCAGCCCAACACGACACAACACGACACAACCTATCTCAACCCAACACAACACAACCTATCCCAGCCCAACACAACACAACACAACCTATCCCAGCCCAACACGACACAACCTGACACAACCTATCTCAACCCAACCTGAAACAACCTATCTCAGCCCAACACGACACAACCTGACACAACCTATCTCAGCCCAACACAACCCAACCTGACACAACCTATCTCAACCCAACACGACACAACCTATCTCGGCCCAACACAACCCAACCTATATCAACCCAACACAACACAACCTATCTCAGCCCAACACAACACAACCTATCTCAACCCAACCTGACACAACCTATCTCAGCCCAACACAACCCAACCTGACACAACCTATCTCAACCCAACCTGACACAACCTATCTCAACCCAACCTGACACAACCTATCTCAGCCCAACACAACCCAACATATCTCAACCCAACACAACACAACTTATCTCAGCCCAACACAACACAACCTATCTCAGCCCAACACAACCCAACCAACACAACCCAACCTATCTCAGCCCAACACAACCCAACCTATCTCAGCCCAACACAACACAACCTATCTCAACCCAACCTGACACAACCTATCTCAGCCCAACACAACACAACCTATCTCAGCCCAACACAACTCAACCTGACACAACCTATCTCAGCCCAACACAACACAACCTATCCCAGCCCAACACAGCACAACACAACCTATCCCAGCCCAACACAACCCAACCTGACACAACCTATCTCAGCCCAACCTGACACAACCTATCTCAGCCCAACACGACACAACCTGACACAACCTATCTCAGCCCAACACAACCTATCTCAACCCAACCTGACACAACCTATCTCAACCCAACCTGACACAACCTATCTCAACCCAACCTGACACAACCTATCTCAACCCAACCTGACACAACCTATCTCAGCCCAACACAACACAACCTATCTCAGCCCAACACAACTCAACCTGACACAACCTATCTCAGCCCAACACAACACAACCTATCCCAGCCCAACACAGCACAACACAACCTATCCCAGCCCAACACAACCCAACCTGACACAACCTATCTCAGCCCAACCTGACACAACCTATCTCAGCCCAACACGACACAACCAGACACAACCTATCTCAGCCCAACACGACACAACCTGACACAACCTATCTCAGCCCAACACAACCCAATCTGACACAACCTATCTCAACCCAACACGACACAACCTATCTCGGCCCAACACAACCCAACCTATATCAACCCAACACAACACAACCTATCTCAGCCCAACACAACACAACCTATCTCAACCCAACCTGACACAACCTATCTGAACCCAACCTGACACAACCTATCTCAACCCAACCTGACACAACCTATCTCAGCCCAACACAACCCAACCTGACACAACCTATCTCAACCCAACCTGACACAACCTATCTCAACCCAACCTTACACAACCTATCTCAGCCCAACACAACACAACCTATCTCAACCCAACCTGACACAACCTATCTCAACCCAACCTGACACAACCTATCTCAACCCAACCTGACACAACCTATCTCAACCCAACCTGACACAACCTATCTCAACCCAACCTGACACAACCTATCTCAACCCAACACAACACAACACAACCTATCTCAACCCAACACAACACAACCTATCTCAACCCAACCTATCTCAGCCCAACACAACCCATCCTGACACAACCTATCTCAGCCCAACACAACACAACCTATCTCAGCCCAACACAACACAACCTGACACAACCTATCTCAGCCCAACCTTACACAACCTATCTCAGCCCAACACAACACAACCTATCTCAACCCAACCTGACACAACCTATCTCAACCCAACCTGACACAACCTATCTCAACCCAACCTGACACAACCTATCTCAACCCAACCTGACACAACTATCTCAACCCAACCTGACACAACCTATCTCAGCCCAACACAACCCAACCTGACACAACCTATCTCAACCCAACCTGACACAACCTATCTCAACCCAACCTGACACAACCTATCTCAACCCAACACAACACAACACAACCTATCTCAACCCAACACAACACAACCTATCTCAACCCAACCTATCTCAGCCCAACACAACCCATCCTGACACAACCTATCTCAGCCCAACACAACTCAACCTATCTCAGCCCTACACTACACAACCTGACACAACCTATCTCAGCCCAACACTACACAACCTATCTCAGCCCTACACTACACAACCTGACACAACCTATCTCAGCCCAACACTACACAACCTGACACAACCTATCTCAGCCCAACACAACTCAACCTATCTCAGCCCTACACTACACAACCTGACACAACCTATCTCAGCCCAACACTACACAACCTGACACAACCTATCTCAGCCCAACACAACTCAACCTATCTCAGCCCTACACTACACAACCTGACACAACCTATCTCAGCCCAACACAACCAAACCTGACACAACCTATCTCAGCCCAACACAACACAACCTGACACAACCTATCTCAGCCCAACACAACACAACCTATCTCAGCCCAACACAACCAAACCTGACACAACCTATCCCAACCCAACACAACACAACCTATCTCAGCCCAACACAACTCAACCTGACACAACCTATCTCAGCCCAACACAACCCAACCTGACACAACCTATCTCAACCCAACCTGACACAACCTATCTCAACCCAACCTGACACAACCTATCTCAACCCAACACAACACAACACAACCTATCTCAACCCAACACAACACAACCTATCTCAACCCAACCTATCTCAGCCCAACACAACCCATCCTGACACAACCTATCTCAGCCCAACACAACACAACCTATCTCAGCCCAACACAACACAACCTGACACAACCTATCTCAGCCCAACACAACTCAACCTATCTCAGCCCTACACTACACAACCTGACACAACCTATCTCAGCCCAACACTACACAACCTATCTCAGCCCTACACTACACAACCTGACACAACCTATCTCAGCCCAACACTACACAACCTGACACAACCTATCTCAGCCCAACACAACTCAACCTATCTCAGCCCTACACTACACAACCTGACACAACCTATCTCAGCCCAACACTACACAACCTGACACAACCTATCTCAGCCCAACACAACTCAACCTATCTCAGCCCTACACTACACAACCTGACACAACCTATCTCAGCCCAACACAACCAAACCTGACACAACCTATCTCAGCCCAACACAACACAACCTGACACAACCTATCTCAGCCCAACACAACACAACCTATCTCAGCCCAACACAACCAAACCTGACACAACCTATCCCAACCCAACACAACACAACCTATCTCAGCCCAACACAACACAACCTGACACAACCTATCTCAGCCCAACACAACACAACCTATCTCAGCCCAACACAACACAACCTGACACAACCAATCTCAGCCCAACACAACCCAACCTGACACAACCTATCTCAGCCCAACACAACACAACCTGACACAACCTATCTCAGCCCAACACAACACACCCTATCTCAGCCCAACACAACCAAACCTGACACAACCTATCCCAACCCAACACAACACAACCTATCTCAGCCCAACACAACCCAACCTGACACAACCTATCTCAGCCCAACACAACACAACCTGACACAACCTATCTCAGCCCAACACAACACAACCTATCTCAGCCCAACACAACCAAACCTGACACAACCTATCCCAACCCAACACAACACAACCTATCCCAACCCAACACAACACAACCTATCTCAGCCCAACACAACTCAACCTTACACAACCTATCTCAGCCCAACACAACACAACCTGACACAACCTATCTCAGCCCAACACAACACAACCTATCTCAGCCCAACACAACACAACCTGACACAACCAATCTCAGCCCAACACAACCCAACCTGTCACAACCTATCTCAGCCCAGCACAACACAACCTGACACAACCTATCTCAGCCCAACACAACACAACCTATCTCAGCCCAACACAACCAAACCTGACACAACCTATCTCAACCCAACACAACACAACCTGTCTCAGCCCAACACAACCCAACCTGACACAACCTATCTCAGCCCAACACAACACAACCTGACACAACCTATCCCAACCCAACCTAACCCAACAAAAAACACAACACTCACAATCTAACCTGACACAACCCAACCTATCTCAGCCCAACACAACCCAACCTACCTGCATCATGATAAGTGTAGGCTAGGTAACACAACCTATCTCAACCCAACCTGACACAACCTATATCAACCCAACCTGACACAACCTATCTCAGCCCAACACAACCCAACCTGACACAACCTATCTCAACCCAACCTGACACAACCTATCTCAACCCAACCTGACACAACCTATCTCAGCCCAACACAACACAACCTATCTCAACCCAACCTGACACAACCTATCTCAACCCAACCTGACACAACCTATCTCAACCCAACCTGACACAACTATCTCAACCCAACCAGACACAACCTACCTCAGCCCAACACAACCCAACCTGACACAACCTATCTCAACCCAACCTGACACAACCTATCTCAACCCAACACAACACAACACAACCTATCTCAACCCAACACAATACAACCTATCTCAACCCAACACAACACAACCTATCTCAGCCCAACACAACCCATCCTGACACAACCTATCTCAGCCCAACACAACACAACCTATCTCAGCCCAACACTACACAACCTGACACAACGTATCTCAGCCCAACACAACACAACCTGACACAACCTATCTCAGCCCAACACAACACAACCTATCTCAGCCCAACACAACACAACCTATCTCAGCCCAACACAACACAACCTATCTCAGCCCAACCTGACACAACCTATCTCAACCCAACCTGACACAACCTATCTCAACCCAACCTGACACAACTATCTCAACCCAACCTGACACAACCTATCTCAGCCCAACACAACCCAACCTATCTCAGCCCAACACAACACAACCTATCTCAGCCCAACACTACACAACCTGACACAACGTATCTTAGCCCAACCTGACACAACCTATCTCAACCCAACACAACCTATCTCAGCCCAACACAACACAACCTGACACAACCTATCTCAACCCAACCTGACACAACCTATCTCAGCCCAACACAACACAACCTATCTCAGCCCAACACAACACAACCTGACATAACCTATCTCAGCCCAACACAACCCAACCTGACACAACCTATCTCAGCCCAACACAACCCAACATATCTCAACCCAACCTGACACAACCTATCTCAGCCCAACACAACCCAACATATCTCAACCCAACACAACTTATCTCAGCCCAACACAACACAACCTATCTCAGCCCAACACAACACAACCAACACAACCTAACCTATCTCAGCCCAACACAACACAACCTGACACAACCAATCTCAGCCCAACACAACACAACCTATTTCAACCCAACCTGACACAACCTATCTCAGCCCAACACAACCCAACCTGACACAACCAATCTCAGCCCAACACAACACAACCTATCTCAGCCCAACACAACCCAACCTGACACAACCAATCTCAGCCCAACACAACCCAACCTGACACAACCTATCTCAGCCCAACACGACACAACCTATCTCAGCCCAACACAACCCAACCTATCTCAGCCCAACACAACCAAACCTGACACAACCAATCTCAGCCCAACACAACACAACCTATCTCAGCCCAACACAACCCAACCTGACACAACCAATCTCAGCCCAACACAACCCAACCTGACACAACCTATCTCAGCCCAACACAACCAAACCTGACACAACCAATCTCAGCCCAACACAACCCAACCTGACACAACCTATCTCAGCCCAACACGACACAACCTATCTCAGCCCAACACAACCCAACCTATCTCAGCCCAACACAACCAAACCTGACACAACCAATCTCAGCCCAACACAACCCAACCTGACACAACCAATCTCAGCCCAACACAACCCAACCTGACACAACCTATCTCAGCCCAACACAACCAAACCTGACACAACCAATCTCAGCCCAACACAACCCAACCTGACACAACCTATCTCAACCCAACCAGACACAACCTACCTCAGCCCAACACAACCCAACCTGACACAACCTATCTCAACCCAACCTGACACAACCTATCTCAACCCAACACAACACAACCTATCTCAACCCAACACAACACAACCTATCTCAACCCAACACAACACAACCTATCTCAGCCCAACACTACACAACCTGACACAACGTATCTCAGCCCAACACAACCAAACCTGACACAACCAATCTCAGCCCAACACAACACAACCTATCTCAGCCCAACACAACCCAACCTGACACAACCAATCTCAGCCCAACACAACCCAACCTGACACAACCTATCTCAGCCCAACACTACACAACCTGACACAACGTATCTCAGCCCAACACAACCCAACCTGACACAACCAATCTCAGCCCAACACAACACAACCTATCTCAGCCCAACACAACCCAACCTGACACAACCAATCTCAGCCCAACACAACCCAACCTGACACAACCTATCTCAGCCCAACACGACACAACCTATCTCAGCCCAACACAACCCAACCTATCTCAGCCCAACACAACCAAACCTGACACAACCAATCTCAGCCCAACACAACACAACCTATCTCAGCCCAACACAACCCAACCTGACACAACCAATCTCAGCCCAACACAACCCAACCTGACACAACCTATCTCAGCCCAACACAACCAAACCTGACACAACCAATCTCAGCCCAACACAACCCAACCTGACACAACCTATCTCAGCCCAACACGACACAACCTATCTCAGCCCAACACAACCCAACCTATCTCAGCCCAACACAACCAAACCTGACACAACCAATCTCAGCCCAACACAACCCAACCTGACACAACCAATCTCAGCCCAACACAACCCAACCTGACACAACCTATCTCAGCCCAACACAACCAAACCTGACACAACCAATCTCAGCCCAACACAACCCAACCTGACACAACCTATCTCAACCCAACCAGACACAACCTACCTCAGCCCAACACAACCCAACCTGACACAACCTATCTCAACCCAACCTGACACAACCTATCTCAACCCAACACAACACAACCTATCTCAACCCAACACAACACAACCTATCTCAACCCAACACAACACAACCTATCTCAGCCCAACACTACACAACCTGACACAACGTATCTCAGCCCAACACAACCAAACCTGACACAACCAATCTCAGCCCAACACAACACAACCTATCTCAGCCCAACACAACCCAACCTGACACAACCAATCTCAGCCCAACACAACCCAACCTGACACAACCTATCTCAGCCCAACACAACCAAACCTGACACAACCAATCTCAGCCCAACACAACCCAACCTGACACAACCTATCTCAGCCCAACACGACACAACCTATCTCAGCCCAACACAACCAAACCTGACACAACCAATCTCAGCCCAACACAACCCAACCTGACACAACCTATCTCAGCCCAACACAACACAACCTGACACAACCTATCTCAGCCCAACACAACCCAACCTGACACAACCAATCTCAGCCCAACACAACCCAACCTGACACAACCAATCTCAGCCCAACACAACCCAACCTGACACAACCTATCTCAGCCCAACACAACCAAACCTGACACAACCAATCTCAGCCCAACACAACCCAACCTGACACAACCTATCTCAGCCCAACACAACACAACCTATCTCAGCCCAACACAACCCAACCTGACACAACCAATCTCAGCCCAACACAACACAACCTATCTCAGCCCAACACAACCCAACCTGACACAACCAATCTCAGCCCAACACAACCCAACCTGACACAACCTATCTCAGCCCAACACGACACAACCTATCTCAGCCCAACACAACCCAACCTATCTCAGCCCAACACAACCAAACCTGACACAACCAATCTCAGCCCAACACAACACAACCTATCTCAGCCCAACACAACCCAACCTGACACAACCAATCTCAGCCCAACACAACCCAACCTGACACAACCTATCTCAGCCCAACACAACCAAACCTGACACAACCAATCTCAGCCCAACACAACCCAACCTGACACAACCTATCTCAGCCCAACACGACACAACCTATCTCAGCCCAACACAACCCAACCTATCTCAGCCCAACACAACCAAACCTGACACAACCAATCTCAGCCCAACACAACCCAACCTGACACAACCAATCTCAGCCCAACACAACCCAACCTGACACAACCTATCTCAGCCCAACACAACCAAACCTGACACAACCAATCTCAGCCCAACACAACCCAACCTGACACAACCTATCTCAACCCAACCAGACACAACCTACCTCAGCCCAACACAACCCAACCTGACACAACCTATCTCAACCCAACCTGACACAACCTATCTCAACCCAACACAACACAACCTATCTCAACCCAACACAACACAACCTATCTCAACCCAACACAACACAACCTATCTCAGCCCAACACTACACAACACAACGTATCTCAGCCCAACACAACCAAACCTGACACAACCAATCTCAGCCCAACACAACACAACCTATCTCAGCCCAACACAACCCAACCTGACACAACCAATCTCAGCCCAACACAACCCAACCTGACACAACCTATCTCAGCCCAACACAACCAAACCTGACACAACCAATCTCAGCCCAACACAACCCAACCTGACACAACCTATCTCAGCCCAACACGACACAACCTATCTCAGCCCAACACAACCAAACCTGACACAACCAATCTCAGCCCAACACAACCCAACCTGACACAACCTATCTCAGCCCAACACAACACAACCTGACACAACCTATCTCAGCCCAACACAACCCAACCTGACACAACCAATCTCAGCCCAACACAACCCAACCTGACACAACCAATCTCAGCCCAACACAACCCAACCTGACACAACCTATCTCAGCCCAACACAACCAAACCTGACACAACCTAACCCAACAAAAAACACAACACTCACAATCTAACCTGGCACAACCCAACCAATCTCAGCCCTCACAATCTAACCCAACTTACCTGCATCATGATAAGTGAAGGCTATTGTGATTGTCAAAACATTTACTAAAGTTTAGTGACATCATATTACGGTGCAATTACTGGTAGGCTATTGCTTTTATTATTTCTTTGATACAAATTTTACTGATTTCAATTCAATTATTGTAGTTTGATTCCGATCTTGATTCAATATCGATTAATTTTGATAAATATTAGGTACAGTAGATGCATGTTAATATTTAAATTAAGAACATCCCACCTAATGCTGTAACGTTACACACCGGCTACAGAGAGCCCCGTCAGCTGGCACTATTAAATGTTAAAAATACACGCGTTTTTTATTATAATTAGGGCTGCAACTAACGATTATTTTGATAATCGATTAATCGGACGATTATTTTTTCGATTAATCGATTAATCGGATAGAAATTAAATTAGATTTTTTTTTTATTATAACTAAATAAAACCGTAAATCAGGGTATTTATGTGTAAAAGTGTACTTTAAAAAGTGCAAAAGCCACACATTGAGTTTTACTAATATCAATATTTGCATTGTTTTTAATGATAATTGCTGATGGCAAGTTGACAAACATGATTATTGTTAAAAAAATGATATCCAACATATTATGTTTTAACACAATTTTTGTTAAAACAAATTTACACAGACATGTTGTTCAGATGTGAATATCTGAACTAAAAACAAACTAAAAACATCTAAAATATATAATTCATTTAATTTTTATTTAAAATTAATTATATATAAGGAATATAAGGATAAAGAATATAATATATATTATATATAATATATAAAAGAATAATATAAGGATAAATTGATTAAATAAATATAGAAAGACTGAAAACAATTGTGTGAACGTAGAGCCGCAGTAGATCGCGTTTGAAAAACAATTTAAAAACTTAGTAGACAAATGCTATAAAAAGAGAACGGAATGGAGGTAACGTTACCCAGCAAGCTAACAGGCTTGAGTAAAGGACAGGAGAAATTATGCATTAGTGCACAAGCATTCGCTGAAAACCACTGAGTACAGTGACTAAAAAACAATATTTTACTGCTGCTGTTATTAACTGCCTTTATATTTAGTGCTTCGCTTTGTAAAGACCGTTTTAATTTAACCTATTTCTGCGGTAGCGCTATTTTAATCCATCACTTACGTTGCGAGCGAACTGATTGCACAACCTGATGCTCGAGACAAAATACAGACATCCAAAGATCCCGGAAGTCCCGGGAGTCTCCCGCATATTGATTGCGGCTCCCTGATGCCCGCGAATTAGTTCAAACTCCCGAAATCTAGAGCGCGCAAGCAAGAGCGCGCATGCGAGACAGAAGAGAGTGCTCCAAACCGTGTAGCGCGCGCGCTCGGCAGAGCGCCTGAGGGAGAGAGACCTTAGGCTTGTTCGACTTGAACCGGCGCTGCACAGACCGATCGGTTGATGACATCAAAGTACAGCGAGAGCGATTAGAGAGCAGACGGCTCCTTATGCTTTTGAATGCTCTCGCGGTACTTTGATGTCATCAACCGATCGGTCTGCGCAGCGCCGGTTCAAGTCGAACAAGCCTCTTGCGTGTGTGTGCGTACCAGTAAACGCTCCCCGTGACGTAAGCAGACCAACTAATCGATAATGACATTCGTTGACAACGATTTTCATAATCGATTATAATCGATTTTATCGATTAGTTGTTGCAGCCCTAATTATAATACCAACTTTATAATATTTTAATGATATAAGTAAAAATATAATACATATATAATAGTGCACATATTTATCAAAATACTCATTTATACTAATACTTTATAAATGTATAAAATAGTAGTTTTAACTAGTGCTATGGTCATTAAATGTTTTTCCTGAGGTAAATGTAACGTCATGTGATATTACTGACCTCTTTCCGCGGTTGAAAAACACTGATTGATCGATATTATGTATGAGGAAAATACATTTCGGTAAGTTGTACTGTATCTTTCAACATAGGCTACCTATTATAGTTCACTTGTGTTTATTTACTATAAGCGTAAAGAGAGATGATCGGTTCGCTAGCGATCTGTCACGTCACATTTAAAAAGCATCAAAACGGTATTTGTTTGAATTTCGTAATAACATTTGCAGAATCTGAGAGCTGAGAATGTGTTTCATATCATAAGTCCAGCTCTGTCTTGTCGTTCGGTGTCCGTTTCCTCTTTGCTTCGCGATTTTATTTACATTTTTTCATTCTTCAGCAGCATCCCAGTCGTCAAAGTTGTCATATTCTCCATAAATGTTAAAAGAAATAACAAAGTCGCTCATTGTTGTATTAGTAGGCTGTGTAATATCTAACTAACGTTAGATGTTTGTTTTGATAGAGCAAATTGTTAACGGATACTTTGACTGCATGTTGCTATGGTTACTCACAGCTGTTGTAGGCAGCGCATTTATTTATTAATTTCGAATGGTAAACAGGCAGTTTCACCAGAACTACTTTCCTAGGTGTCCTCTATCACTTTTTAACGGACACCCTGCAGCCAATCAGAATCGAGTATTCACCCAGACCATGGTATAATACAGTTTAACTATTCATTTAAGTACAGAGTAATATTAATTATCAACATTTGGTTCAGTGTTAGGCGCATGTACTTATGCATAATTAACATGTAAAATATGTAACAAGGGAACCGTAAAATTAAGTGTCACCTAAATCAGTGAAGGAATATCAGAATTTGGATTATATTTGTCACATAAACGCCATAAGGCCAATACCAGGAATCCAGTTTCATCATTAAAAGTAAATTATAATTAAACTCTGCATGATAATTATCCACC
>NW_027509214.1:852500-925000 GCF_051911475.1 Siphateles boraxobius
GAGGATTATGCATTAAACGTTTGAATTGTTTATTTAAACTAGTGTTTTCTGTCAGTTTTCGGTTCATTTATGAGACGCTCCAGTTCAGGCGCCGGCGCCTCCGTGTCCTGATTATATTGTCTAGGGTAGGCTACTATATTTGCTTCTTATTTATTAATCCAGTCAATTTGTTGATGAAACATTGATTGAAATGAAGATAGAAAACGAAATTCACTTAAAACAAAACTTAATAAGTGGTCAAAATCATGTCTGACCCATTCCAGATGTTTTCCGATATATTGGGCATCTTACGATCCTATCTTACTCATCTCATGCGGTTCCTTTTTAATATAATCAACATAGATGAAATAAATAAAATAACATTATATTATTTAAACATAGGCTATATATGACACGTATTTTTAAGTTTTTTAACTTATATTTAAGCGTCACGCGTACAGACTCCATGTAGGCCTATGATTCGATTGTTGTTCTGTTTTCTTTCAGGATCAAAAATACAACAAATGAAAGCGTTTATCTGTATTTCCGACTGATGAGAACTATGCATATACAATCATAAATCAGCCAATTTTTTATTTTATTATGAGATATTTTATTCTAATGTGATCAGTGTCTCAAGCAGTGATGGACCAAAGAGCGCGCATTTCGACATTTGCAGTAAAAACTTGAAATATAAATTTACAGAAAATACATTTAATACCAATGTATTGAAAAGTCTGTTTATATACTCCATTAATAACGGAGTCCAGACATCGGAAAAATATCAGTCCACATGCGTTTTATATTTAATATGAGGGAAATAGACATGGATGCATGCGTGACACAAAAAATCTTTAACTTTTAGGTAGCTAAATATGTTTTAGTAATTCTGTCAGTTACACTAAGGTTAGATTTCATTGAAGGTGAATTGGAGCGTTCACACTGAGCTGCGTAACGCCCACAGACGTGAAGTGAACGAGGCAGAGGCTGTCCGGTACTGTCTGAAATGGTGGCGATGCATGTGCAAAACAGATTTAACTAATCATAAAGTCAATCAGGAAACATAACACAGCCAACTATAGGCCTACACTAACCAACCCCCCCCCCCCCCCCCATCTCACAATATAGTTCCCACGTCCCTGGTAAATATTTATATGTATAAAAATTTGAGACCGAAATGATTGGGACACTTTGAGCTGATCGTGTTTTGCTGAAGTGTTTTTTCTTTAATAACTAATGCAGCTTTTTACACCACAGACTGAACAACATGAAGCATTGCTTGGTGATTGGTTGAGCTAAACTGGTATTATCTAATTGTGTAGTTAAATTTAACAGCTGACAGATATTCAACATAATTCATGTGTGAGAGTCTAACAGAAGGACCAATAAAACGAGTGAAATATCAACTGATTTAATAACTCTGAGTTCTTTTATTACCCTTTTCTATATCGTGAATAAACTGATAATGTGAGAGATGTTGGAGTCTGAATAAGCTAATGTTTGAGTGTATATCAGAGATTCCAGATTAACTTCATCATGATTGATCGTCACGTTGAAATGTGTGTGTGAACTGCAGAAACTGAAGTTGTTTTCCAGCACAAATATCCAATTATTCTTAAATCCAGATATGATTATTGGAGAAGTGAAATGATCCTTCAGCTGCTCGTCGAGAGACGCTTCAGATAATCGCATTCCTTAATGAATAACACTGAGGAAGTGTGTTAATTATGCAGGAGGATATTCATATCGGCTCCACAAACATCCAAATCTCATCAAACATGCACAATAACATCTCGTTTGTTAACATTACAATAGTAACTAATAGTAACTAATGTTAACAAATGAGATCTTATTGTAAAGTGTTAAAAAAAACAGTGAAGTTTCATCAGAGACTGAAATCAAATCAAACTTGATCATATGCAAATCTTCTTATTAATATGCAAATCTTGAGTTGATCATCATATGAATCATGTCACAGTTAATAAAGAAGTGCTGCTTTACCAACGTCACAATATGTCCTCAAACTAATTGCAAATTGCACATTTTCCATGTTGCAAAACGAGTTGATTCTGAAGCGAATCTTCTGTGGAGCTGCTTTACAGCCGATGATGATCCTCAAGATGGTGTCACTGCAGTCAAACTCATAATATTACTGAATATTAAGTGTTTTTGAAACTAAATTAACAACACTGGACTGATTGACTGATTGGTTGATTTATTGATTGGTTCATTTGTTGACTGATTGATTGATTTATTGCTTGATTGATTGTCTAATTGGTTGATTGATTTGTTGATTGACTAATTGGTTGGTTGGTTGATTGATTGGTTGATTGATTGACTAATTGATTAAGCGATGTCTCCTCAGGTCAGACCGTCACTCAGATGGACAACGGTTTTAAGGTGACCTGCGTCGCCCCGCGACCTTCCGACCCCGAGGTGTTCCTGAGTGGCGGCTTCAGTTCAGAGGTCAAAGCCTGGGACGCCCGCTGCCGTAAGGTCAGTCTGATTCCAAACCCTTCCCATGAGCCTTTGCTGTGAGCGTGTGACTCAGGCGCTGTGTGTCGCAGGTGCTGCGCGTGTATAAAGCTCCGGTTCAGCAGACGCTGGACGTCTTGTTCGTGAGCGGCGGCCGAGAGTTCGTGAGCAGCACTGACTCCGTGAGCCGAGACTCGGCCGAGAGGACGCTCATCGCCTGGGACTTCCAGACCACCGCCAAACTCTCCAACCAGATATTCCACGTAAGGCCCTTCTCTGGGACACGCACACATTCATACACACACACTGGAAAAGGGTGTTTTCCTTTTAAAACGCTAGCGCTCTATGATTTACATGCGGGAAAACAGGGACGGAATCCAGTCATAAAAACTGAATTCACTGTTTAACGCAGAATTTAACAGAATTTGCCATTTTTAATGAAATAAATACACTTAAATCAGATTACGATATATTCTAGTGTCTGTTAATATTAAACCGCAAAAAGACCGATTCCACATTCTCACAGACTGAAGCATGCGTGTGTTTTCAGCCTCTATATGAGGACACGAACACGTACACAACACACTCCAGAGCCGCTCTGAGAGTCACTTCTGCAGCATTTTACCGTTTCATTTGGGAATAACTTTCGTCATATCATAAATAAACACACTCAGAGGTCTTCACGGCAACCCGTCAAAATAAAAGTTTGGTTTAACTTGAAGAAATTGTGACAGCAATATTTGACTGTTGTACATTAGAATATATCTACGTCTCAATGTAATAATAAAACTAATAATTATAATTTATTATTAAAACTTTTTTTTAAAGGAATAATCACAATTTTTCTTCCATGTTTTTATTTTAACTGTACAGCTGTTTGACAAAACTGTGACAAAACAAACCCCTAGTTTGACCCCAAAAAATCTATTTCATATGATTATCAATTAAATCAATGTGTGATTTTTCACATTTAAATACACAACACAGAATTTCTGGGGGGAAAAAATCCTAGAAATTAGAATTAAAAAAAGTTGTTGTTTTTAATTAATTAAATTAATTAGACTTGCTTTTTGATTATTAAAATAAAGTTAAATCATTTAAATGGAACCCAGAAAACTTAAAACGGAAAACATGGTAAACATTGGTTAAAGTAAAACAGAATTTGAGAAAAATAAATAAAACGTATTTCATTAGAGCCCTAAACATGTTATTTTTGTTAAACTTTTAATAAAGTGTTGTTGAATTGTATGTTTCAATTAATTAGACATTCTTTTTGATTACTAAAATTTTATTTAACCATTAAAAGGGAGTCAAAAAAATTAAATAATGGAATTTGGGGAAAAATAAAACGAATGTCATAGGGCTCTAAAACACTCGTTTTTTCAAAAATGAAATTTTGTTGTTTATGTTGTTCTTGATGTTTATGTTGTTGTTGTTGATTATGTTGTTGTTGATGTTTATGTTGTTGTTGTTGATTATGTTGTTGTTGATGTTTATGTTGTTGTTGATGTTTATGTCGTTGATGTTTATGTTGTTGTTGTTGATTATGTTGTTGTTGATGTTTATGTTGTTGATGATGATGTTGTTGATGTTTATGTTGTTGTTGTTGATTATGTTGTTGTTGATGTTTATGTTGTTGATGATGTTGTTGTTGATGTTTATGTTGTTGTTGATGTTTATGTTGTTGTTGATGATGTTGTTGTTGATGTTTATGTTGTTGTTGTTGATTATGTTGTTGTTGATGTTTATGTTGTTGTTGATGTTTATGTCGTTGATGTTTATGTTGTTGTTGTTGATTATGTTGTTGTTGATGTTTATGTTGTTGATGATGATGTTGTTGATGTTTATGTTGTTGTTGTTGTTGATTATGTTGTTGTTGATGTTTATTTTGTTGATGATGTTGTTGATGTTTATGTTGTTGTTGATGTTTATGTTGTTGTTGTTGATGATGTTGTTGTTGATGTTTATGTTGTTGTTGTTGATTATGTTGTTGTTGATGTTTATGTTGTTGTTGTTGATTATGTTGTTGTTGATGTTTATGTTGTTGTTGATGTTTATGTCGTTGATGTTTATGTTGTTGTTGTTGATTATGTTGTTGTTGATGTTTATGTTGTTGAATATGATGTTGTTGATGTTTATGTTGTTGTTGTTGATTATGTTGTTGTTGATGTTTATGTTGTTGATGATGTTGTTGTTGATGTTTATGTTGTTGTTGATGTTTATGTTGTTGTTGTTGATGATGTTGTTGTTGATGTTTATGTTGTTGTTGTTGTTGATTATGTTGTTGTTGATGTTTATGTTGTTGATGATGATGTTGTTGATGTTTATGTTGTTGTTGTTGATTATGTTGTTGTTGATGTTTATGTTGTTGATGATGTTGTTGTTGATGTTTATGTTGTTGTTGATGTTTATGTTGTTGTTGTTGATGATGTTGTTGTTGATGTTTATGTTGTTGTTGATGTTTATTATGTTGTTGTTGTGTTAGGAGCGCTATACCTGCCCGAGTCTGAGCGCTCACCCGCTGGACGCTAGCTTCATCGCTCAAACTAACGGCGGCTACATCGCGCTGTTCTCCGCCCAGAGGCCGTACCGCATGAACAAGCGACGCAGATACGAGGGTCACAAGGTCAGCGCCAAATCACGTCACATGATCACCCGCATATTCCTGTGACCGAAGGCCTCCTGCCCTTCACCTCTGTACTGATCAAACATCAAAATGATTCCAGTTCACATGGATATGTGGAAGCGATAAAACGTTCTGTATTATGCCTGCGCACAGACTAAACACATGATACACGTGCACGCTGTCAAGTTTACCCAGAGATGATCACGTTTTTCAAAAATTTTCACTGCTTGCACCTTAGGACCTGTTTCAGGGTTTGTATTCTCGAGCTCCAAACACTGTTGTGTGTGAATGAACGTCCAGAACATTAAAAGTTTCTGTTTTCTGTTAGAGCGGTGTCGTTAGCGGCCGCTAAGTTAATAACTAATGATCTTTACAACGGAAGTGAATCAATCAAAACTAACTTTATCTGGACAATAACTTTATTCTAGATCTGCTGTAAAGCCTAAACAATCTCTGTTACTGTAATCTCCTATTATCACTGTAAAGCTGCTGTGAAACTCTGTATTGTTAAAGCGCTGTAGAAATGAAGGGGACTTGACTTGACTGGAACCTCTGGTCTCATTGGTTGCAGGTGGAGGGCTTCGCAGTGCATTGTGGGTTCTCTGCAGACGGAAGCGTGCTGGTCTCTGGCAGCTCTACAGGATCGGTTCACTTCTACGACTATCAGAGCTCACGGACGCTGATGACGTTGGACGCTCATGAACACGCGTGTGTGTGTGCCGTGCTCCACCCCGTGTTACCCGCCGTCACGGCCACCTGTGATTGGACTGGAGAGATCAAGATATGGACCTGATGTTTCTTCTGTACAGGGACATTCAATAATAATAAACAGCTTTATAGTTATGTGAGACGGAACATTTCCTTTCTTTCCTTTCAATGCTTTCATTGTTTCAATATGAAGCTTTTCCTTATGAAAACATGATTCTAAACAGAAAAATCTGTGTTGATAGAAATAGATGCCTTTTTATAATGGATAGATGCACTTTTATGGACTTCAAAATAGAAACGGCCATTCACTGCCTGGAAGAGTCAGGACATTTTTTAATTTACATTGCATTTAAAGGTACACATTTACATTCTTATCAGTTCTTGCTTTCCCTGGGAATCGAACCCATGATCTTGGCGTTGCAAGCGCCAACACTCTACTGTTTGAGCTACAGGACAGCTAATATATATAACTCAGATTGTATTCGTCTGAAAGAAGAATGTCATAAACACCTAGGATGTCTTGAGGGAGAGTAAATCATGGACTAATTTTCATTTTTTGGTGAATATCCCTTTAAAAAAGTGAAATCATAATCAACCAAACACTGATGGCTAGTTAAGCAGCGTTCCGTACATCTGTGCTCTGTTAAGACTATCTTTACGACTGAGTCCTGTGTTTCCAAACTTTCGATGCCGTGGCGTGTTTTTCCGGAGCTCCCTGTTGTAGTGCTGATTGTCCCGTCTCTGGTCGAGAGACTCGGAGCTGCTGGGACTTCCGTCCGCGTAATCTCTCCGTAAAGCTCCTCCAGTCGAGCTCGGCTTGTCTTTGGAGAACCAGCTTGAGTCCTGACCTGAGCGGAACATCACGCCCCTCTTCAAAGCGCTCAGACTGATCGCCGGGTTCAGTGCAGGACTGGATCCGGCTGACGCAGGGAACCGCTGATCCGGTGCGTGTGCTTGGAAGACGCGCTCTTCCTCCGGGAAGCTGTTGTAAAGCGGACCCAGTTTGATCTTAGCGGGACCGACTGCAAAGTTACGCTCTTGGAAACTGAAGGGTTCAGGACTGCAGAAGAAGGAGTTCACGTCGTCAACGCTCATCTGACGCCAGCTTCCCGTCGGTACACTCCTATTCCCACGGGAACTGTATCCGTGTCCCGTAGAACCGTGAGAAACGTGTCTCGACTTAGGAAAACCTGGATGTTCCTTTCCAAACGAGGGGTTCTTGTGCTCATAGTCTCCGTCATGCCAATCCGTGAACAGATTCTGTTGGGATGAGGACGATACGTGAGCCGGATAATCCAACGCTGTGCTAAAGCTGGAGTGCCGGATGGAAGCCGGAAGAGATCCGAAGGGAAAAGCGTCTTCGTGTAAAGAGAAACTATGAGGGGAACTCTGGTCTTCCGGGTTGCAGTCAGTGTGTCCCCGGATCCGGCGCTCATCCGGGGGACAGTATAACGCCGTGTCGCTGCAGGACAGGTCTGACGACTTATACGCCGTGCGACGCTGAACTTTATCCGCGTTTGAAGGGAACTCTTGAGGACTCGGGGAGCGCGTGACCGGACAGCTTCCCCCGGGATCCGGTTTCTCCAGGACTCGGCCGATGACGGTGGTGGGAACGGCATCCGAGCCGGAGTGACGGAACGCTACGCTCTGCTTCCCCATGTGGGAACTGACTCGCTCCTGCAGATCTGCGTGAAGCTGAAAACACACACACACACACACAGAGAGACACCAATGAGAGAGACTTGAAGATGTGAGACTGTATGTAAAGAAGTAATGTACCATGTGATCACACTCGTATCTGTTTTCTACTGAGCCCTTAAAGGGACATGGTGATCGAAAATAGTTAAACATTCACATTCTCTCGCAAAACATTTGCATTCTCTCTAAGAACTATTGCGTTCTTTCATAAAACTATTACGTTCTTTCATAAAACTATTGCGTTCTCTCATAAAACTATTGCGTTCTCTCACAGAACTATTGCTTTCTTTATGAAGGTAATATGATGCCATAAAGAATCGCATGCGCAGAGTAAGATTTGTGAACGTGTACATAGATTACAATTGTTAATTAAATTTGCATGCGCAAGGGAAGATTTGTAAAGGTGTAAATCGCCTTTCAAGTGTAACAATTATTTTTTGCAGCATTATACTGTTATTCGTAAGTGTAATTCACGTATTGTGAAGCTGCAGCCTCATGCTAACGCAAAATAAATAGGATCTGTATTCCTCTGACTTCCATTTTTCCGCACTTACACTTTTGGTACATTTTTTTGCGCACAAATGCGGCCAAAAGCACTGCAAGCCTGTGAATAGCAATTTGCAAGCGAAAACAACAGTCAGGAACTGCAAAACAGGTTGATCGCGTAAAATCAACCTTTGTGTAAAAAAATTATAAACTGTTGCAAATGTCTGGATGACTCGTTGTGTGCATGGGGCAAAAAGTTCTCGAAATAACCCGATTTGTACAGGTGAGTCTTTCTTTAAGCTGCGCTTACAGGTTTGGCACGATTCTCTCACTCGCTGAGTTTTGTAAGAGGAGGGCGTGTCCACCTTCATCATGTAGCCAATCAAATGAGCTTCTCGCTGACTCTTGAAGAAACCCTTCATCATCCTCTAGTGCATCTGAAGGATGAGCTCTCTGTTCTCTCTCTCTGATTAACTGTTCAGTAAACGGACTCAGTCAGCAATAAAACAGCACATTTCTCTTTCTGCCAACATCAAAAGAAGCAGAGAGAGAGTTTAAATTCAAATGAGAAAGAGAGAAAGAAATCAGTGTGTTTGAAACCTGTGACTGCAGAATGAAAGTGGAAAAAGATTTGCAGCGCCTCTGACTTTCTATAAGGTTGTGCTATTTTTAGGATCAGTTTCCCTCAGAGAAACTCATTTTTGGCCACCATGAGGAAAACAGCGCATGAATCATAATAAGTGATGTTTTTTGCGAAAATGTAAAAATGCAGAAAGTTTTCTGTGATGGGTAGGTTTAGGAGTAGGGTTAGTGTGTGTGTGTTTGTGTGTGTGTGTGTGTGTGTGTGTGTGTGTGTGTGTGTGTGTGTGTGTGTGTGTGTGTGTGTGTGTGTACCTCAGACAGTCTGTGTACTCTGTATGGAGATTTCCCGCACTGGAGAAGTTGAGCCGCCAGATTACAGTCTTTCCTGTACAAATCCTGCAGAATAACACAAACCAACACTCCCATCAAACGTACATGATTTAATTTGGCAAATGATCATTCAATACACAACTCTCAGTTCTGTCAGGACCACTATCGTCACATACGATTGACAATTAGCATACAGATTGGATTGGCGGTATGGTTCCGTTCTGGGCGAGAGCAGCAATAACCCCCCTTAGGGTAAACAGAACACAACCAACATGAATGTATTGCAGATATCATTAATTCAAGATTTACAGTACAACATAATTCGAGAATTTATTCTGATTCAAGGGGAAATCCAAATCCTGACTGGGTGAGAGGAGAGGCTGAGGAGGGAGGAGGGTAATCAGCTCCTGAGAAACGCAACAGCTGCTGATAATACTGAAGGAGCTTAAATATGTATACAGTGATAGGAGTCGTATTCCTATAGGTAGATGTGGATCAGTTGAGAGTCACTGATGTGAGCTTAACTAACGTGACCTGCCAGAACTGACGCTAAACTTGATTTTATCAATATTAGATATTAATAATTTACTGACAAACACAGAAGATGAACGTCTTTCCTCTTAGGGGTGCTCTTTAAATAACAAAAAAACACTGCACCATTGACTTTAGACCAGGTTTCATTTTATTTAAGTTCCTCAAAACAGCAACGCTCCAACATTGCGCCTGAACACACTTGTTCTCAGACCATCGGCCACTGATGCGCACAGGTGCATTTACTATTTAAACAATGTAGCGCAGGACGTGAAAATGAAAACTGCGTCGGGATGAAACTAGCAAAACACACTGCATTGCACTGGGTGTATGATAGGACCCTTAATCTCTGAATCTCTGAAGTGTTTGAGAGGGAACACTGGCTCAGTGGACCCTATCTAGGGAACCTAGAGAGAAGAGATGTGGAGCTGAAGCAGCAGCTGCTCTACACACACGTCTCGGGCTGATAAAGATTAGGAGAAACTGTGTGTGTTATATACGTTATCCGCTCAGGTGTGTGTGTTACGTACGTCATCCGCTCAGGTGTGTTTCGTACGTTATCCGCTCAGGTGTGTGCTACGTACGTTATCCACTCAGGTGTTATCCGCTCAAGTGTGTTACGTACATCATCCGCTCAGGTGTGTGTTACGTACGTTATCCGCTCAGGTGTGTGTGTTACGTACGTCATCCGCTCAGGTGTTATCCGCTCAGGTGTGTGTTACGTACGTTATCCGCTCTGGTGTGTGTTACGTACGTCATCTGCTCAGGTGTTATCCGCTCAAGTGTGTTACGTACATCATCCGCTCAGGTGTGTGTTACGTACGTTATCCGCTCAGGTGTGTGTGTTACGTACGTCATCCGCTCAGGTGTTATCCGCTCAGGTGTGTGTTACGTACGTTATCCGCTCAGGTGTGTGTTACGTACGTTATCCGCTCTGGTGTGTGTTACGTACGTCATCTGCTCAGGTGTTATCCGCTCAAGTGTGTTACGTACATCATCCGCTCAGGTGTGTGTTACGTACGTTATCCGCTCAGGTGTGTGTGTTACGTACGTTATCCGCTCAGGTGTTATCCGCTCAGGTGTGTTACGTACGTTATCCGCTCAGGTGTTATCCGCTCAAGTGTGTTACGTACGTCATCCGTTCAGGTGTGTGTTACGTACGTTATCCGCTCTAGTGTGTGTAATGTACGTTATCCGCTCAGGTGTGTGTTACGTATGTTATCCAGTCAGGTGTGTGTTACGTACGTTATCCGCACAGGTATGTGTTATGTACGTTATCCGCTCAGATGTGTGTTACGTACATTATACACTCAGGTGTGTTACGTACGTTATCTGCTCAGGTGTGTGTTACATACGTTATACGCTCAGGTGTGTTACGTACGTTATCCGCTCAGGTGTGTGTTACGTACGTTATACGCTCAGGTGTGTGTTACGTACGTTATACGCTCAGGAGTGTTATGTACGTTATCCGCTCAGGTGTGTGTTGTACGTTATCCGCTCAGGTGTGTGTTATGTACGTTATCCGCTAGGATGTGTGTTACGTACGTTATCCGCTCTGGTGTGTTACATACGTTATCCGCTCTGGTGTGTGTTACGTACGTCATCCACTCAGGTGTTATCCGCTCAGGTGTGTTACGTACGTTATCCGCTCTGGTGTGTGTTACGTACGTTATCCGCTCAGGTGTGTGTTACGTACGTTATCCGCTCTAGTGTGTGTTATGTACGTTATCCGCTCAGGTGTGTGTTACGTATGTTATCCAGTCAGGTGTGTGTTACGTACGTTATCCGCACAGGTGTGTGTTATGTACGTTATCCGCTCAGATGTGTGTTACGTACATTATCCACTCAGGTGTGTTACGTACGTTATCTGCTCAGGTGTGTGTTACATACGTTATACGCTCAGGTGTGTTATGTACGTTATCCGCTCAGGTGTGTGTTACGTACGTTATACGCTCAGGTGTTATCCGCTCAGGTGTGTGTTATGTACGTTAGACGCTCCCGTCAGGTGTGTTACGTACGTTATACGCTCAGGTGTGTGTTATGTACGTTATACGCTCAGGTGTGTGTTACGTACGTTATACGCTCAGGAGTGTTATGTACGTTATCCGCTCAGGTGTGTGTTGTACGTTATCCGCTCAGGTGTGTGTTATGTACGTTATCCGCTAGGATGTGTGTTACGTACGTTATCCGCACAGGTGTGTGTTATATACGTTATCCGCTCAGATGTGTGTTACGTACATTATCCACTCAGATGTGTTACGTACGTTATCTGCTCAGGTGTGTGTTACATACGTTATACGCTCAGGTGTGTTACGTACGTTATCCGCTCAGATGTGTGTTACGTACGTTATACGCTCAGGTGTTATCCGCTCAGGTGTGTGTTATGTACGTTATCCGCTCAGGTGTGTGTGTTACGTACGTTATACGCTCAGGTGTTACGTACGTTATCTGCTCAGGTGTGTTACGTACTTTATCCGCTCAGGTGTGTGTTACCTACGTTATCCGCTCAGGTGTGTGTTACGTACGTTATACGATCAGGTGTGTTACGTACGTTATCCGCTCAGGTGTGCGTTATGTACGTTATACGCTCAGATGTATGTTACGTATGTTATCCGCACAAGTTTGCGTTACGTACGTTATCCGCTCAGAAGGGTGTTACGTACGTTATACGCTCAGGTGTATGTTACGTATGTTATCCGCACAAGTTTGCGTTACGTACGTTATCCGCTCAGAAGGGTGTTACGTACGTTATACGCTCAGGTGTGTGTTACGGTCGTTATCCGCTCAGTTGTGTTTTACGTACGTTATACGCTCTGATGTGTGTTACGTACGTTATACGCTCAGGTGTGTGTTACGTACGTTATACGCTCAGGTGTGTGTTACGTACATTATCCACTCAGATATGTGTTACGTACGTTATCAGCTCAGGTGTGTTAAGTACGTTATCCGTTCAGGCGTGTGTTAAATACGTTATACGCTCAGGTGTGTTACGTACATTATCTGCTCAGGTGTGTGTTACGTACGTTATCCGCTCAGGTGTGTTACGTACGTTATCCGCTCAGGTGTGTGTTACGTACGTTATCCGCTCAGGTGTGTTACGTACGTTATCCGCTCAGGTGTGTTCATACGTTATCCGCTCTGGTGTGCGTTACGTACTTTATCCGCTCGGGTGTGTTACGTACGTTATCCGCTCAGGTGTGTGTTACGGTCGTTATCCGCTCAGGTGTGTGTTACGTACGTTATCCGCTCAGGTGTGTTACGTATGTTATCCGCTCAGGTGTGTTCATACGTTATCCGCTCAGGTGTGTGTTACGTACGTTATCCGCTCAGGTGTGTTACGTACGTTATCCGCTCAGGTGTGTTCATACGTTATACGCTCAGGTGCGTTACGTACTTTATCCGCTCGGGTGTGTTACGTACGTTATCCGCTCAGGTGTGTGTTACGTACGTTATCTGCTCAGGTGTGTTACGTACGTTATCCGCTCAGGTGTGTGTTACGTACGTTATCCGCTCAGGTGTGTTACGTACGTTATACGCTCAGGTGTGTTCATACGTTATACGCTCAGGTGTGTGTTACGTATGTTATCCGCTCAGGTGATATACGCTCAGATGTTATCCGCTCAGGTGTATGTTACGTACATTATCTGCTCAGGTGTGTGTTATTTACGTTATCCGGTCAGGTGTGTGTTACGTACGTTATCCGCTCAGGTGTGTGTGTTACGTACGTTATCCACTCAGGTGTGTTACGTACGTTATCCGCTCAGGTGTGCATTACGTACTTTATCTGCTCGGGTGTGTTACGTACGTTATCCACTCAGGTGTGTGTTACGTACGTTATCCGCTCAGGTGTGTGTTACGTACGTTATCCGCTCAGGTGTGTGTTACGTACGTTATCCGCTCAGGTGTGTTACGTACGTTTTCCGCTCAGGTGTGTTACATACGTTATCCGCTCAGGTGTGCGTTACGTACTTTATCCGCTCGGGTGTGTTACGTACGTTATCCGCTCAGGTGTGTGTTACGTACGTTATCCGCTCAGGTGTGTGTTACGTACGTTATCCGCTCAGGTGTGTTACGTACGTTATCCGCTCCGGTGTGTTACGTACGTTATCCGCTCAGGTGTGTGTTACGTACGTTAACCGCTCAGGTGTGTGTTACGTACGTTATCCGCTCAGGTGTGTGTTACGTACGTTATAGCTCAGGTGTTTGTTACGTACGTTATCCGCTCAGGTGTGTGTTACGTTCGTTATCTGCTCAGGTGTGTGTTACGTACGCTATCCGCTCAGATGTTTGTTACGTATGTTATCCGCTCAGATGTGTGTTACGTACATTATCCACTCAGGTGTGTGTTACGTATGTTATCCGTTTAGGTGTGTTACGTACGTTATACGCTCAGGTGTGTTACGTACATTATCCGCTCAGGTGTGCGTTACGTACTTTATCCGCTCGGGTGTGTTACGTACGTTATCCGCTCAGGTGTGTGTTACGTACGTTATCCGCTCAGGTGTGTTACGTACGTTATCTGCTCAGGTGTGTTACGTACGTTATCCGCTCAGGTGTGTGTTACGTACGTTATCCGCTCAGGTGTGTGTTACGTACGTTATCCGCTCAGGTGTGTATTACGTACGTTATAGCTCAGGTGTTTGTTACGTACGTTATCCGCTCAGGTGTGTGTTACGTTCGTTATCTGCTCAGGTGTGTGTTACGTACGTTATCCGCTCAGATGTGTGTTACGTACATTATCCACTCAGGTGTGTGTTACGTACGCTATCCGCTCAGATGTTTGTTACGTACGTTATCCGCTCAGATGTGTGTTACGTACATTATCCACTCAGGTGTGTGTTACGTATGTTATCCGTTTAGGTGTGTGTTACGTACGTTATACGCTCAGGTGTGTTACGTACATTATCCGCTCAGGTGTGCGTTACGTACTTTATCTGCTCGGGTGTGTTACGTACGTTATCCGCTCAGGTGTGTTACGTACGTTATCCGCTCGCAGCTTCTGGATGCTGATCTGGGCCTCCATCAGGTGTTTCTTCAGATCCGCGATCTCTCGACTCAGAGATCTCTTCTCCTCTTCATAACGCTGAGTCTGAAACACACACAACTGCTTTAAAACACTGAGTCATTCATCAGCAGTTATATTCAATGGAATATTCAATTCAATTCACATTTATTTGTATAGCGCTATTCACAATACACATAATTTCAAAGCAGTTTTATAAAAAGTGCATGAGTCCATATTACAGTTTACAGTGATCTGTTATCAGAGGAAACTGTCTAAGTTACGTATTTCAGAAATGTATTGTAGGATTACAAATTTATTTAAATGTTTAATTTAGATTTCCAATACAATAGTATTTTATATTGAGAAAGTTTAGAAATGATGAGACCAGGAAATCTCTGCAAACGGTAGGGGTTCCCAGCGGAATATTCCTGACTGTCCCATCTCAGTACGAGAAGGCTAGGCTTTTCCTGTTCTCGTTGTTTACCGGGTGAAGAGTCATGCTGAGCAAGTTTGAACACCTGTTATTTTATTACTGAGACCATTTTTCTCATCTCAGTACGAGAAGTCAATGCCTTTCCTGTTCTCATGTCTCAGCTCATTTACATGCTTTGTTCATCACAATGTAATCCCTCCCCCTTGAAATGTATATAAGCTACAATGTAAAGACTAGATTAGACTTGACTTGACTTGGGTACGAAGCAGACTACAGCAAATAAAGAATCCTGCTTAAATAAGTCTCCTGGTTTTCGCTTCTGAGTTTTTCTACACTGAAGAAGGAAGAAGTTCACAACAGTATATATACAAAATCACAGTAAGCAAAAAAGGTATTAATTTAAACAATGTAATAATTAAATGCAGAAACAATGAGCTCATTGAAGTAATGAATATCAGACGTTATCATTGTTCAGTAGATCACAGAGCTCATGATAAATCTGCGTATCAATTAGACGAGTTTTAAAAGTCCGATTTCGAAGCGTCTGCGTTTGAGTTTTGTTGAAACTTGAGATTCATATAAAGAAGCATGTGGAGCATCAGCAGTATTTCCATATGATTAATGTGTTTAATTCAGAGGGTTATTTCTTTTCTGAGCTTGATCTCTGTGACTGAGGATCTAAACACTCACTGACACCACAGACCTTTAGTCTGTGAAGATGCATCGATATAAACCAGAATAAAACACACTTCCTTTGTGCTTTGCTTCCAGCAGTATTTCATGTTTATACTTCAACCTTTTTGTCATGATTCTGCCTTAGTGTTCTTGATTTTCCCTGGTCGTGAGGCAGGATCATGACAGAATCATGTTTTGTGTACAAGCACATGGCCTTTTGCTTGGGCCATGTGCTTGTGTTGTCTCGTTACGTAACCCCGCCCCCTTGTTATCCTCGTCTTGTCATTATTGTCTAGTCAGTTTCACCTGTCCTTGTCATTAGTGTTCCCTTTATAATCCCCTTGTGTTTGCTGTCCTGTGTCGGTTCATTGTTTGACTTGTCATATGTTGTGTGAGTCATTGCTAGATTTACCTGTGAGTATCGTTTGAGAGTTTTGTGTAGTGTATTTCTGATCCTGTTTCTGTTATTAGTTTATAGTCTAGTTTGTCAAGTGTTAGTCTAGTTTAGTCTTCCCTCGTCAGAGTTGTCCTTGTTTTACCCCCTCGTGGGTTTTGTTTTCCCTGTTTTCTGTCTGCAATAAACGTTCTGTGTTTGCATACTGTCTGCGCCTGGGGTCATCCGCCAACTTCATGACACTTTTCAAATAAGATGATTAAAACATATTCATTTCCCACTTTCACTTGGTCTTTTCTAGAAAGCAGCCGATCATCAGAGATCAGCAGTGGATTGAAGCCTTTCACCTCATTGACAGACTTGTGTGTGTGTGTGTGTGTGTCTTGGGTTGAGTCTCAATTATTTATAAACTGAAAGGCTGAAAGTATCAGACGCTCATAGTTTATCGAGAGTGAGTGTGTGTGTTTATTGCTCAGACTGTGTTCTCGAGGGTGAGTGTGTTTATTGCTCAGACTGTGTTCTCGAGAGTGAGTGTGTGTGTTTATTGCTCAGACTGTGTTCTCGAGAGTGAGTGTGTGTGTTTATTGCTCAGACTGTGTTCTCGAGGGTGAGTGTGTGTGTTTATTGCTCAGACTGTGTTCTCGAGAGTGAGTGTGTGTGTTTATTGCTCAGACTGTGTTCTCGAGGGTGAGTGTGTGTGTTTATTGCTCAGACTGTGTTCTCGAGAGTGAGTGTGTGTGTTTATTGCTCAGACTGTGTTCTCGAGGGTGAGTGTGTTTATTGCTCAGACTGTGTTCTCGAGAGTGAGTGTGTGTGTTTATTGCTCAGACTGTGTTCTCGAGAGTGAGTGTGTGTGTTTATTGCTCAGACTGTGTTCTCGAGAGTGAGTGTGTGTGTTTATTGCTCAGACTGTGTTCTCGAGGGTGAGTGTGTGTGTTTATTGCTCAGACTGTGTTCTCGAGAGTGAGTGTGTGTGTTTATTGCTCAGACTGTGTTCTCGAGGGTGAGTGTGTGTGTTTATTGCTCAGACTGTGTTCTCGAGGGTGAGTGTGTGTGTTTATTTCTCAGACTGTGTTCTCGAGGGTGAGTGTGTGTGTTTATTGCTCAGACTGTGTTCTCGAGAGCGTGTGTGTGTGTTTATTGCTCAGACTGTGTTTCTCGAGGGTGAGTGTGTGTGTTTATTGCTCAGACTGTGTTCTCGAGAGTGTGTGTGTGTTTTTATTTCTCAGACTGTGTTCTTGAGAGTGAGTGTGTGTGTTTATTGCTCAGACTGTGTTCTCGAGAGTGAGTGTGTGTGTTTATTGCTCAGACTGTGTTCTCGAGGGTGAGTGTGTGTGTTTATTGCTCAGACTGTGTTCTCGAGAGAGTGTGTGTGTGTGTGTTTATTTCTCAGACTGTGTTCTCGAGAGTGTGTGTTTATTTCTCAGACTGTGTTCTCGAGGGTGAGTGTGTGTGTTTATTGCTCAGACTGTGTTCTCTAGGGTGAGTGTGTTTGTGTTTATTGCTCAGACTGTGTTCTCGAGGGTGAGTGTGTGTGTTTATTGCTCAGACTGTGTTCTCGAGAGTGTGTGTGTTTATTTCTCAGACTGTGTTCTCGAGGGTGAGTGTGTGTGTTTATTGCTCAGACTATGTTCTCGAGAGTGTGTGTGTGTGTTTATTGCTCAGACTGTGTTCTCGAGGGTGAGTGTGTGTGTTTATTGCTCAGACTGTGTTCTCGAGGGTGAGTGTGTGTGTTTATTGCTCAGACTGTGTTCTCGAGAGTGTGTGTGTGTGTGTTTATTTCTCAGACTGTGTTCTCGAGAGTGAGTGTGTGTGTTTATTGCTCAGACTGTGTTCTCGAGAGTGAGTGTGTGTGTTTATTGCTCAGACTGTGTTCTCGAGACTGTGTGTGTTTATTGCTCAGACTGTGTTCTCGAGAGTGAGTGTGTGTGTTTATTGCTCAGACTGTGTTCTCGAGAGTGAGTGTGTGTGTGTGTTTATTTCTCAGACTGTGTTCTCGAGAGTGAGTGTGTGTGTTTATTGCTCAGACTGTGTTCTCGAGAGTGAGTGTGTGTGTGTTTATTGCTCAGACTGTGTTCTCGAGAGTGAGTGTGTGTGTTTATTGCTCAGAATGTGTTCTCGAGGCTGAGTGTGTGTGTGTTTATTGCTCAGACTGTGTTCTCGAGAGTGAGTGTGTGTGTTTATTGCTCAGAATGTGTTCTCGAGGCTGAGTGTGTGTGTGTTTATTGCTCAGACTGTGTTCTCGAGGCTGAGTGTGTGTGTGTGTTTATTGCTCAGAATGTGTTCTTGAGAGTGAGTGTGAGTGTGTTTATTGCTCAGACTGTGTTCTTGAGAGTGAGTGTGTGTGTTTATTGCTCAGAATGTATTCTCGAGGCTGAGTGTGTGTGTGTTTATTGCTCAGACTGTGTTCTCGAGACTGTGTGTGTTTATTGCTCAGACTGTGTTCTCGAGAGTGAGTGTGTGTGTTTATTGCTCAGACTGTGTTCTCGAGAGTGAGTGTGTGTGTTTATTGCTCAGAATGTGTTCTCGAGGCTGAGTGTGTGTGTGTTTATTGCTCAGACTGTGTTCTCGAGAGTGAGTGTGTGTGTTTATTGCTCAGAATGTATTCTCGAGGCTGAGTGTGTGTGTGTGTTTATTGCTCAGACTGTGTTCTTGAGAGTGAGTGTGAGTGTGTTTATTGCTCAGACTGTGTTCTTGAGAGTGAGTGTGTGTGTTTATTGCTCAGAATGTATTCTCGAGGCTGAGTGTGTGTGTGTTTATTGCTCAGACTGTGTTCTCGAGAGTGTGTGTGTGTTTATTTCTGAGACTGTGTTCTCGAGGGTGAGTGTGTGTGTTTATTGCTCAGACTGTGTTCTCGAGAGTGTGTGTGTGTTTGTTTATTTCTCAGACTGTGTTCTCGAGAGTGAGTGTATGTGTTTATTTCTCAGACTGTGTTCTCGAGGGTGAGTGTGTGTGTTTATTGCTCAGACTGTGTTCTCGAGGGTGAGTGTGTTTGTGTTTATTGCTAAGACTGTGTTCTCGAGGGTGAGTGTGTGTGTGTTTATTGCTCAGACTGTGTTCTCGAGGGTGAGTGTGTGTGTGTTTATTGCTCAGACTGTGTTCTCTAGGGTGAGTGTGTTTGTGTTTATTGCTCAGACTGTGTTCTCGAGGGTGAGTGTGTTTGTGTTTATTGCTCAGACTGTGTTCTCGAGGGTGAGTGTGTGTGTTTATTGCTCAGACTGTGTTCTCGAGGGTGAGTGTGTGTGTTTATTGCTCAGACTGTGTTCTCGAGAGTGTGTGTGTGTGTTTATTTCTCAGACTGTGTTCTCGAGAGTGAGTGTGTGTGTTTATTGCTCAGACTGTGTTCTCGAGAGTGTGTGTGTGTTTATTGCTCAGACTGTGTTCTCGAGAGTGAGTGTGTGTTTGTTTATTTCTCAGACTGTGTTCTCGAGAGTGTGTGAGTGTGTTTATTGCTCAGACTTAGTTCTTGAGAGTGAGTGTGTGTGTTTATTGCTCAGAATGTGTTCTCGAGGCTGAGTGTGTGTGTGTTTATTGCTCAGACTGTGTTCTCGAGAGTGAGTGTGTGTGTTTATTGCTCAGAATGTATTCTCGAGAGTGTGTGTGTGTGTGTGTGTGTGTTTATTGCTCAGACTGTGTTCTTGAGAGTGAGTGTGAGTGTGTTTATTGCTCAGACTGTGTTCTCGAGGGTGAGTGTGTGTGTGTTTATTGCTCAGACTGTGTTCTCGAGAGTGTGTGTGTGTGTGTGTTTATTTCTCAGACTGTGTTCTCGAGAGTGTGTGTGTGTGTTTATTGCTCAGACTGTGTTCTCGAGAGTGTGTGTGTGTGTTTATTTCTCAGACTGTGTTCTCGAGAGTGTGTGTGTGTGTGTGTTTATTGCTTAGACTGTGTTCTCGAGAGTGAGTGTGTGTTTGTTTATTGCTCAGACTGTGTTCTCGAGAGTGAGTGTGTGTGTTTATTGCTCAGACTGTGTTCTCGAGAGTGTGTGTGTTTGTTTATTGCTCAGACTGTGTTCTCCAGAGTGAGTGTGTGTGTTTATTGCTCAGACTGTGTTCCCGAGAGTGTGTGTGTGTGTTTATTTCTCAGACTGTGTTCTCGAGAGTGTGTGTGTGTGTGTTTATTGCTCAGACTGTGTTCTCGAGAGTGTGTGTGTTTGTTTATTGCTCAGACTGTGTTCTCGAGAGTGAGTGTGTTTGTTTATTGCTCAGACTGTGTTCCCGAGAGTGTGTGTGTGTTTATTTCTCAGACTGTGTTCTCGAGGGTGAGTGTGTGTGTTTATTTCTCAGACTGTGTTCTCGAGAGTGAGTGTGTGTGTTTATTGCTCAGACTGTGTTCTCGAGGGTGTGTGTGTGTGTGTGTGTGTGTTTATTTCTCAGACTGTGTTCTCGAGAGTGAGTGTGTGTGTTTATTGCTCCGACTGTGTTCTCGAGGGTGAGTGTGTGTGTTTATTGCTCAGACTGTGTTCTCGAGGGTGTGTGTGTTTGTTTATTGCTCAGACTGTGTTCTCCAGAGTGAGTGTGTGTGTTTATTGCTCAGACTGTGTTCCCGAGAGTGTGTGTGTGTGTGTTTATTTCTCAGACTGTGTTCTCGAGAGTGTGTGTGTGTGTTTATTGCTCAGACTGTGTTCTCGAGAGTGTGTGTGTTTGTTTATTGCTCAGACTGTGTTCTCGAGAGTGAGTGTGTTTGTTTATTGCTCAGACTGTGTTCCCGAGAGTGTGTGTGTGTTTATTTCTCAGACTGTGTTCTCGAGGGTGAGTGTGTGTGTGTTTATTTCTCAGACTGTGTTCTCGAGAGTGAGTGTGTGTGTTTATTGCTCAGACTGTGTTCTCGGGAGTGTGTGTGTGTGTGTGTGTGTGTGTGTGTGTGTTTATTTCTCAGACTGTGTTCTCGAGAGTGAGTGTGTGTGTTTATTGCTCAGACTGTGTTCTCGAGAGTGAGTGTGTGTGTTTATTGCTCAGACTGTGTTCTCGAGAGTGAGTGTGTGTGTTTATTGCTCAGAATGTGTTCTCGAGGCTGAGTGTGTGTGTGTTTATTGCTCAGACTGTGTTCTCGAGAGTGAGTGTGTGTGTTTATTGCTCAGAATGTATTCTCGAGGCTGAGTGTGTGTGTGTGTTTATTGCTCAGACTGTGTTCTTGAGAGTGAGTGTGAGTGTGTTTATTGCTCAGACTGTGTTCTTGAGAGTGAGTGTGTGTGTTTATTGCTCAGAATGTATTCTCGAGGCTGAGTGTGTGTGTGTTTATTGCTCAGACTGTGTTCTCGAGAGTGTGTGTGTGTTTATTTCTGAGACTGTGTTCTCGAGGGTGAGTGTGTGTGTTTATTGCTCAGACTGTGTTCTCGAGAGTGTGTGTGTATTTGTTTATTTCTCAGACTGTGTTCTCGAGAGTGAGTGTATGTGTTTATTTCTCAGACTGTGTTCTCGAGGGTGAGTGTGTGTGTTTATTGCTCAGACTCTGTTCTTGAGGGTGAGTGTGTGTGTTTATTGCTCAGACTGTGTTCTCGAGGGTGAGTGTGTTTGTGTTTATTGCTCAGACTGTGTTCTCGAGGGTGAGTGTGTGTGTTTATTGCTCAGACTGTGTTCTCGAGAGTGAGTGTGTTTGTTTATTGCTCAGACTGTGTTCTCTAGGGTGAGTGTGTTTGTGTTTATTGCTCAGACTGTGTTCTCGAGGGTGAGTGTGTGTGTTTATTGCTCAGACTGTGTTCTCGAGGGTGTGTGTGTTTGTTTATTGCTCAGACTGTGTTCTCCAGAGTGAGTGTGTGTGTTTATTGCTCAGACTGTGTTCCCGAGAGTGTGTGTGTGTGTTTATTTCTCAGACTGTGTTCTCGAGAGTGTGTGTGTGTGTTTATTGCTCAGACTGTGTTCTCGAGAGTGTGTGTGTTTGTTTATTGCTAAGACTGTGTTCTCGAGAGTGTGTGTGTTTGTTTATTGCTCAGACTGTGTTCCCGAGAGTGTGTGTGTGTTTATTTCTCAGACTGTGTTCTCGAGGGTGAGTGTGTGTGTGTTTATTTCTCAGACTGTGTTCTCGAGGGTGAGTGTGTGTGTGTTTATTTCTCAGACTGTGTTCTCGAGAGTGAGTGTGTGTGTTTATTGCTCAGACTGTGTTCTCGAGAGTGTGTGTGTGTGTGTGTGTGTTTATTTCTCAGACTGTGTTCTCGAGAGTGAGTGTGTGTGTTTATTGCTCAGACTGTGTTCTCGAGAGTGAGTGTGTGTGTTTATTGCTCAGACTGTGTTCTCGAGAGTGAGTGTGTGTGTTTATTGCTCAGAATGTGTTCTCGAGGCTGAGTGTGTGTGTGTTTATTGCTCAGACTGTGTTCTCGAGAGTGAGTGTGTGTGTTTATTGCTCAGAATGTATTCTCGAGGCTGAGTGTGTGTGTGTGTTTATTGCTCAGACTGTGTTCTCGAGAGTGTGTGTGTGTTTATTTCTGAGACTGTGTTCTCGAGGGTGAGTGTGTTTGTTTATTGCTCAGACTGTGTTCTCGAGAGTGTGTGTGTGTGTGTTTGTTTATTTCTCAGACTGTGTTCTCGAAAGTGAGTGTATGTGTTTATTTCTCAGACTGTGTTCTCGAGGGTGAGTGTGTGTGTTTATTGCTCAGACTCTGTTCTTGAGGGTGAGTGTGTGTGTTTATTGCTCAGACTGTGTTCTCGAGGGTGAGTGTGTTTGTGTTTATTGCTCAGACTGTGTTCTCGAGGGTGAGTGTGTGTGTGTTTATTGCTCAGACTGTGTTCTCGAGAGTGAGTGTGTTTGTTTATTGCTCAGACTGTGTTCTCTAGGGTGAGTGTGTTTGTGTTTATTGCTCAGACTGTGTTCTCGAGGGTGAGTGTGTGTGTTTATTGCTCAGACTGTGTTCTCGAGGGTGTGTGTGTTTGTTTATTGCTCAGACTGTGTTCTCCAGAGTGAGTGTGTGTGTTTATTGCTCAGACTGTGTTCCCGAGAGTGTGTGTGTGTGTTTATTTCTCAGACTGTGTTCTCGAGAGTGTGTGTGTGTGTTTATTGCTCAGACTGTGTTCTCGAGAGTGTGTGTGTTTGTTTATTGCTAAGACTGTGTTCTCGAGAGTGTGTGTGTTTGTTTATTGCTCAGACTGTGTTCCCGAGAGTGTGTGTGTGTTTATTTCTCAGACTGTGTTCTCGAGGGTGAGTGTGTGTGTGTTTATTTCTCAGACTGTGTTCTCGAGGGTGAGTGTGTGTGTGTTTATTTCTCAGACTGTGTTCTCGAGAGTGAGTGTGTGTGTTTATTGCTCAGACTGTGTTCTCGAGAGTGTGTGTGTGTGTGTGTGTGTTTATTTCTCAGACTGTGTTCTCGAGAGTGAGTGTGTGTGTTTATTGCTCAGACTGTGTTCTCGAGAGTGAGTGTGTGTGTTTATTGCTCAGACTGTGTTCTCGAGAGTGAGTGTGTGTGTTTATTGCTCAGAATGTGTTCTCGAGGCTGAGTGTGTGTGTGTTTATTGCTCAAACTGTGTTCTCGAGAGTGAGTGTGTGTGTTTATTGCTCAGAATGTATTCTCGAGGCTGAGTGTGTGTGTGTGTTTATTGCTCAGACTGTGTTCTCGAGAGTGTGTGTGTGTTTATTTCTGAGACTGTGTTCTCGAGGGTGAGTGTGTTTGTTTATTGCTCAGACTGTGTTCTCAAGAGTGTGTGTGTGTGTGTTTGTTTATTTCTCAGACTGTGTTCTCGAGAGTGAGTGTATGTGTTTATTTCTCAGACTGTGTTCTCGAGGGTGAGTGTGTGTGTTTATTGCTCAGACTCTGTTCTTGAGGGTGAGTGTGTGTGTTTATTGCTCAGACTGTGTTCTCGAGGGTGAGTGTGTTTGTGTTTATTGCTCAGACTGTGTTCTCGAGGGTGAGTGTGTGTGTTTATTGCTCAGACTGTGTTCTCGAGAGTGAGTGTGTGTGTTTATTGCTCAGACTGTGTTCTCTAGGGTGAGTGTGTTTGTGTTTATTGCTCAGACTGTGTTCTCGAGGGTGAGTGTGTGTGTTTATTGCTCAGACTGTGTTCTCGAGGGTGTGTGTGTTTGTTTATTGCTCAGACTGTGTTCCCGAGAGTGTGTGTGTGTGTGTTTATTTCTCAGACTGTGTTCTCGAGAGTGTGTGTGTGTGTTTATTGCTCAGACTGTGTTCTCGAGAGTGTGTGTGTTTGTTTATTGCTCAGACTGTGTTCTCGAGAGTGAGTGTGTTTGTTTATTGCTCAGACTGTGTTCCCGAGAGTGTGTGTGTGTTTATTTCTCAGACTGTGTTCTCGAGGGTGAGTGTGTGTGTGTTTATTTCTCAGACTGTGTTCTCGAGGGTGAGTGTGTGTGTGTTTATTTCTCAGACTGTGTTCTCGAGAGTGAGTGTGTGTGTTTATTGCTCAGACTGTGTTCTCGAGAGTGTGTGTGTGTGTGTGTTTATTTCTCAGACTGTGTTCTCGAGAGTGAGTGTGTGTGTTTATTGCTCAGACTGTGTTCTCGAGAGTGAGTGTGTGTGTTTATTGCTCAGACTGTGTTCTCGAGGGTGAGTGTGTGTGCTTATTGCTCAGACTGTGTTCTCGAGAGTGTGTGTGTGTTTGTTTATTTCTCAGACTGTGTTCTCGAGAGTGAGTGTATGTGTTTATTTCTCAGACTGTGTTCTCGAGGGTGAGTGTGTGTGTTTATTGCTCAGACTCTGTTCTTGAGGGTGAGTGTGTGTGTTTATTGCTCAGACTGTGTTCCCGAGAGTGTGTGTGTGTGTTTATTTCTCAGACTGTGTTCTCGAGAGTGTGTGTGTGTGTTTATTGCTCAGACTGTGTTCTCGAGAGTGTGTGTGTTTGTTTATTGCTAAGACTGTGTTCTCGAGAGTGTGTGTGTTTGTTTATTGCTCAGACTGTGTTCCCGAGAGTGTGTGTGTGTTTATTTCTCAGACTGTGTTCTCGAGGGTGAGTGTGTGTGTGTTTATTTCTCAGACTGTGTTCTCGAGGGTGAGTGTGTGTGTGTTTATTTCTCAGACTGTGTTCTCGAGAGTGAGTGTGTGTGTTTATTGCTCAGACTGTGTTCTCGAGAGTGTGTGTGTGTGTGTGTGTGTGTGTTTATTTCTCAGACTGTGTTCTCGAGAGTGAGTGTGTGTGTTTATTGCTCAGACTGTGTTCTCGAGAGTGAGTGTGTGTGTTTATTGCTCAGACTGTGTTCTCGAGAGTGAGTGTGTGTGTTTATTGCTCAGAATGTGTTCTCGAGGCTGAGTGTGTGTGTGTTTATTGCTCAGACTGTGTTCTCGAGAGTGAGTGTGTGTGTTTATTGCTCAGAATGTATTCTCGAGGCTGAGTGTGTGTGTGTGTTTATTGCTCAGACTGTGTTCTTGAGAGTGAGTGTGAGTGTGTTTATTGCTCAGACTGTGTTCTTGAGAGTGAGTGTGTGTGTTTATTGCTCAGAATGTATTCTCGAGGCTGAGTGTGTGTGTTTATTGCTCAGAATGTATTCTCGAGGCTGAGTGTGTGTGTGTTTATTGCTCAGACTGTGTTCTCGAGAGTGTGTGTGTGTTTATTTCTGAGACTGTGTTCTCGAGGGTGAGTGTGTTTGTTTATTGCTCAGACTGTGTTCTCGAGAGTGTGTGTGTGTTTGTTTATTTCTCAGACTGTGTTCTCGAGAGTGAGTGTATGTGTTTATTTCTCAGACTGTGTTCTCGAGGGTGAGTGTGTGTGTTTATTGCTCAGACTCTGTTCTTGAGGGTGAGTGTGTGTGTTTATTGCTCAGACTGTGTTCTCGAGGGTGAGTGTGTTTGTGTTTATTGCTCAGACTGTGTTCTCGAGGGTGAGTGTGTGTGTTTATTGCTCAGACTGTGTTCTCGAGAGTGAGTGTGTGTGTTTATTGCTCAGACTGTGTTCTCTAGGGTGAGTGTGTTTGTGTTTATTGCTCAGACTGTGTTCTCGAGGGTGAGTGTGTGTGTTTATTGCTCAGACTGTGTTCTCGAGGGTGTGTGTGTTTGTTTATTGCTCAGACTGTGTTCTCGAGGGTGAGTGTGTGTGTTTATTGCTCAGACTGTGTTCTCGAGGGTGTGTGTGTGTGTTTATTTCTCAGACTGTGTTCTCGAGAGTGTGTGTGTGTGTTTATTGCTCAGACTGTGTTCTCGAGAGTGTGTGTGTTTGTTTATTGCTCAGACTGTGTTCTCGAGAGTGAGTGTGTTTGTTTATTGCTCAGACTGTGTTCCCGAGAGTGTGTGTGTGTTTATTTCTCAGACTGTGTTCTCGAGGGTGAGTGTGTGTGTGTTTATTTCTCAGACTGTGTTCTCGAGGGTGAGTGTGTGTGTGTTTATTTCTCAGACTGTGTTCTCGAGAGTGAGTGTGTGTGTTTATTGCTCAGACTGTGTTCTCGAGAGTGTGTGTGTGTGTGTGTGTGTTTATTTCTCAGACTGTGTTCTCGAGAGTGAGTGTGTGTGTTTATTGCTCAGACTGTGTTCTCGAGAGTGAGTGTGTGTGTTTATTGCTCAGACTGTGTTCTCGAGAGTGAGTGTGTGTGTTTATTGCTCAGAATGTGTTCTCGAAGCTGAGTGTGTGTGTGTTTATTGCTCAGACTGTGTTCTCGAGAGTGAGTGTGTGTGTTTATTGCTCAGAATGTATTCTCGAGGCTGAGTGTGTGTGTGTGTTTATTGCTCAGACTGTGTTCTTGAGAGTGAGTGTGAGTGTGTTTATTGCTCAGACTGTGTTCTTGAGAGTGAGTGTGTGTGTTTATTGCTCAGAATGTATTCTCGAGGCTGAGTGTGTGTGTGTTTATTGCTCAGACTGTGTTCTCGAGAGTGTGTGTGTGTTTATTTCTGAGACTGTGTTCTCGAGGGTGAGTGTGTGTGCTTATTGCTCAGACTGTGTTCTCGAGAGTGTGTGTGTGTTTGTTTATTTCTCAGACTGTGTTCTCGAGAGTGAGTGTATGTGTTTATTTCTCAGACTGTGTTCTCGAGGGTGAGTGTGTGTGTTTATTGCTCAGACTCTGTTCTTGAGGGTGAGTGTGTGTGTTTATTGCTCAGACTGTGTTCTCGAGGGTGAGTGTGTTTGTGTTTATTGCTCAAACTGTGTTCTCGAGGGTGAGTGTGTGTGTTTATTGCTCAGACTGTGTTCTCGAGAGTGAGTGTGTTTGTTTATTGCTCAGACTGTGTTCTCTAGGGTGAGTGTGTTTGTGTTTATTGCTCAGACTGTGTTCTCGAGGGTGAGTGTGTGTGTTTATTGCTCAGACTGTGTTCTCGAGAGTGTGTGTGTGTGTGTGTTTATTGCTCAGACTGTGTTCTCGAGGGTGAGTGTGTGTGTTTATTGCTCAGACTGTGTTCTCGAGAGTGTGTGTGTGTGTTTGTTTATTGTTCAGACTGTGTTCTCGAGAGTGAGTGTGTGTGTTTATTGCTCAGACTGTGTTCTCGAGAGTGTGTGTGTGTGTTTATTTCTCAGACTGTGTTCTCGAGAGTGTGTGTGTTTGTTTATTGTTCAGACTGTGTTCTCGAGAGTGAGTGTGTGTGTTTATTGCTCAGACTGTGTTCTCGAGAGTGTGTGTGTGTGTTTATTGCTCAGACTGTGTTCTCGAGGGTGAGTGTGTGTGTTTATTGCTCAGACTGTGTTCTCGAGGGTGAGTGTGTGTGTTTATTTCTCAGACTGTGTTCTCGAGGGTGAGTGTGTGTGTGTTTATTTCTCAGACTGTGTTCTAGAGAGTGAGTGTGTGTGTTTATTGCTCAGACTGTGTTCTCGAGAGTGAGTGTGAGTGTTTATTGCTCAGACTGTGTTCTCGAGAGTGAGTGTGAGTGTGTTTATTGCTCAGACTGTGTTCTTGAGAGTGTGTGTGTTTATTGCTCAGACTGTGTTCTCGAGAGTGAGTGTGAGTGTGTTTATTGCTCAGACTGTGTTCTTGAGAGTGAGTGTGTGTGTTTATTGCTCAGAATGTGTTCTCGAGGCTGAGTGTGTGTGTGTTTATTGCTCAGACTGTGTTCTCGAGAGTGAGTGTGTGTGTTTATTGCTCAGAATGTATTCACGAGAGTGAGTGCGTGTGTTTATTGCTCAGACTGTGTTCTCGGGGGTGAGTGTGTGTGTGTGTGTTTATTGCTCAGACTGTGTTCTCGAGGGTGAGTGTGTGTGTGTGTGTGTTTATTGCTCAGACTGTGTTCTCGAGGGTGAGTGTGTGTGTGTGTTTATTGCTCAGACTGTGTTCTCGAGGGTGAGTGTGTGTGTGTGTGTTTATTGCTCAGACTGTGTTCTCGAGGGTGAGTGTGTGTGTGTGTGTTTATTGCTCAGACTGTGTTCTCGAGGGTGAGTGTGTGTGTGTGTGTTTATTGCTCAGACTGTGTTCTCGAGGGTGAGTGTGTGTGTTTATTGCTCAGACTGTGTTCTCGGGGGTGAGTGTGTGTGTTTACTGCTCAGACTGTGTTCTCGAGAGTGTGTGTGTGTGTGTTTATTGCTCAGACTGTGTTCTCGAGAGTGAGTGTGAGTGTGTTTATTGCTCAGACTGTGTTCTTGAGAGTGAGTGTGTATGTTTATTGCTCAGAATGTGTTCTCGATGCTGAGTGTGTGTGTGTTTATTGCTCAGACTGTGTTCTCGAGAGTGAGTGTGTGTGTTTATTGCTCAGACTGTGTTCTTGAGAGTGAGTGTGAGTGTGTTTATTGCTCAGACTGTGTTCTCGAGGGTGAGTGTGTGTGTGTTTATTGCTCAGACTGTGTTCTCGAGAGTGTGTGTGTGTGTTTATTGCTTAGACTGTGTTCTCGAGAGTGTGTGTGTTTGTTTATTGCTCAGACGGTGTTCTCGAGAGTGAGTGTGTGTGTTTATTGCTCAGACTGTGTTCTCGAGGGTGAGTGTGTGTGTTTATTTCTCAGACTGTGTTCTCGAGAGTGAGTGTGTGTGTTTATTGCTCAGACTGTGTTCTCGAGAGTGAGTGTGAGTGTTTATTGCTCAGACTGTGTTCTCGAGAGTGAGTGTGAGTGTGTTTATTGCTCAGACTGTGTTCTTGAGAGTGTGTGTGTGTGTGTTTATTGCTCAGACTGTGTTCTCGAGAGTGAGTGTGAGTGTGTTTATTGCTCAGACTGTGTTCTTGAGAGTGAGTGTGTGTGTTTATTGCTCAGAATGTGTTCTCGAGGCTGAGTGTGTGTGTGTTTATTGCTCAGACTGTGTTCTCGAGAGTGAGTGTGTGTGTTTATTGCTCAGAATGTATTCTCGAGAGTGAGTGTGTGTGTTTATTGCTCAGACTGTGTTCTCGAGAGTGAGTGTGTGTGTTTATTGCTCAGACTTTGTTCTCGGGGGTGAGTGTGTGTGTTTACTGCTCAGACTGTGTTCTCGAGAGTGTGTGTGTGTGTGTTTATTGCTCAGACTGTGTTCTCGAGAGTGAGTGTGAGTGTGTTTATTGCTCAGACTGTGTTCTTGAGAGTGAGTGTGTGTGTTTATTGCTCAGAATGTGTTCTCGAGGCTGAGTGTGTGTGTGTTTATTGCTCAGACTGTGTTCTCGAGAGTGAGTGTGTGTGTTTATTGCTCAGAATGTATTCTCGAGAGTGAGTGTGTGTGTTTATTGCTCAGACTGTGTTCTTGAGAGTGAGTGTGAGTGTGTTTATTGCTCAGACTGTGTTCTCGAGGGTGAGTGTGTGTGTGTTTATTGCTCAGACTGTGTTCTCGAGAGTGTGTGTTTATTTCTCAGACTGTGTTCTCGAGAGTGTGTGTGTTTGTTTATTGCTCAGACTGTGTTCTCGAGAGTGAGTGTGTGTGTTTATTGCTCAGACTGTGTTCTCGAGAGTGTGTTTGTGTGTTTATTTCTCAGACTGTGTTCTCGAGTGTGTGTGTGTGTTTATTGCTCAGACTGTGTTCTCGAGAGTGTGTGTGTTTGTTTATTGCTCAGACTGTGTTCTCGAGAGTGAGTGTGTGTGTTTATTGCTCAGACTGTGTTCCCGAGAGTGTGTGTGTGTTTATTTCTCAGACTGTGTTCTCGAGGGTGAGTGTGTGTGTGTTTATTTCTCAGAATGTGTTCTCGAGAGTGAGTGTGTGTGTTTATTGCTCAGACTGTGTTCTCGGGGGTGAGTGTGTGTGTGTTTACTGCTCAGACTGTGTTCTCGAGAGTGTGTGTGTGTTTTTATTGCTCAGACTGTGTTCTCGAGGGTGAGTGTGTGTTTATTTCTCAGACTGTGTTCTCGAGGGTGAGTGTGTGTGTGTTTATTTCTCAGACTGTGTTCTCGAGAGTGAGTGTGAGTGTGTTTATTGCTCAGACAGTGTTCTCGAGGCTGAGTGTGCGTGTGTTTATTGCTCAGACAGTGTTCTCGAGGCTGAGTGTGCGTGTGTTTATTGCTCAGACTGTGTTCTCGTGGGTGAGTGTGTGTGTGTTTATTTCTCAGACTGTGTTCTCGAGAGTGAGTGTGAGTGTGTTTATTGCTCAGACAGTGTTCTCGAGGCTGAGTGTGCGTGTGTTTATTGCTCAGACTGTGTTCTCGTGGGTGAGTGTGTGTGTGTTTATTTCTCAGACTGTGTTCTCGAGAGTGAGTGTGAGTGTTTATTGCTCAGACTGTGTTCTCGAGAGTGAGTGTGAGTGTGTTTATTGCTCAGACTGTGTTCTTGAGAGTGTGTGTGTGTGTGTTTATTGCTCAGACTGTGTTCTCGAGAGTGAGTGTGAGTGTGTTTATTGCTCAGACTGTGTTCTTGAGAGTGAGTGTGTGTGTTTATTGCTCAGAATGTGTTCTCGAGGCTGAGTGTGTGTGTGTTTATTGCTCAGACTGTGTTCTCGAGAGTGAGTGTGTGTGTTTATTGCTCAGAATGTATTCTCGAGAGTGAGTGTGTGTGTTTATTGCTCAGACTGTGTTCTCGAGAGTGAGTGTGTGTGTTTATTGCTCAGACTTTGTTCTCGGGGGTGAGTGTGTGTGTTTACTGCTCAGACTGTGTTCTCGAGAGTGTGTGTGTGTGTGTTTATTGCTCAGACTGTGTTCTCGAGAGTGAGTGTGAGTGTGTTTATTGCTCAGACTGTGTTCTTGAGAGTGAGTGTGTGTGTTTATTGCTCAGAATGTGTTCTCGAGGCTGAGTGTGTGTGTGTTTATTGCTCAGACTGTGTTCTCGAGAGTGAGTGTGTGTGTTTATTGCTCAGAATGTATTCTCGAGAGTGAGTGTGTGTGTTTATTGCTCAGACTGTGTTCTTGAGAGTGAGTGTGAGTGTGTTTATTGCTCAGACTGTGTTCTCGAGGGTGAGTGTGTGTGTGTTTATTGCTCAGACTGTGTTCTCGAGAGTGTGTGTTTATTTCTCAGACTGTGTTCTCGAGAGTGTGTGTGTTTGTTTATTGCTCAGACTGTGTTCTCGAGAGTGAGTGTGTGTGTTTATTGCTCAGACTGTGTTCTCGAGAGTGTGTTTGTGTGTTTATTTCTCAGACTGTGTTCTCGAGTGTGTGTGTGTGTTTATTGCTCAGACTGTGTTCTCGAGAGTGTGTGTGTTTGTTTATTGCTCAGACTGTGTTCTCGAGAGTGAGTGTGTGTGTTTATTGCTCAGACTGTGTTCCCGAGAGTGTGTGTGTGTTTATTTCTCAGACTGTGTTCTCGAGGGTGAGTGTGTGTGTGTTTATTTCTCAGACTGTGTTCTCGAGAGTGAGTGTGTGTGTTTATTGCTCAGACTGTGTTCTCGGGGGTGAGTGTGTGTGTGTTTACTGCTCAGACTGTGTTCTCGAGAGTGTGTGTGTGTTTTTATTGCTCAGACTGTGTTCTCGAGGGTGAGTGTGTGTTTATTTCTCAGACTGTGTTCTCGAGGGTGAGTGTGTGTGTGTTTATTTCTCAGACTGTGTTCTCGAGAGTGAGTGTGAGTGTGTTTATTGCTCAGACAGTGTTCTCGAGGCTGAGTGTGCGTGTGTTTATTGCTCAGACTGTGTTCTCGTGGGTGAGTGTGTGTGTGTTTATTTCTCAGACTGTGTTCTCGAGAGTGAGTGTGTGTGTTTATTGCTCAGACTGTGTTCTCGGGGGTGAGTGTGTGTGTTTACTGCTCAGACTGTGTTCTCGAGAGTGTGTGTGTGTTTTTATTGCTCAGACTGTGTTCTCGAAGGTGAGTGTGTGTTTATTGCTCAGACTGTGTTCTCGAAGGTGAGTGTGTGTTTATTGCTCAGACTGTGTTCTCGAGGGTGAGTGTGTGTGTTTATTGCTCAGACTGTGTTCTCGAGGGTGAGTGTGTGTGTTTATTGCTCAGACTGTGTTCTCGAGAGTGTGTGTGTGTGTGTGTGTTTATTTCTCAGACTGTGTTCTCGAGGGTGAGTGTGTGTGTGTTTATTTCTCAGACTGTTTTCTCGAGAGTGAGTGTGTGTGTTTATTGCTCAGACTGTGTTCTCGGGGGTGAGTGTGTGTGTTTACTGCTCAGACTGTGTTCTCGAGTGTGTGTGTGTGTTTTTATTGCTCAGACTGTGTTCTCGAGGGTGAGTGTGTGTTTATTGCTCAGACTGTGTTCTCGAGGGTGAGTGTGTGTGTTTATTGCTCAGACTGTGTTCTCGAGGGTGAGTGTGTGTTTATTGCTCAGACTGTGTTCTCGAGGGTGAGTATGTGTGTTTATTGCTCAGACTGTGTTCTCGAGAGTGTGTGTGTGTGTGTGTGTGTTTATTTCTCAGACTGTGTTCTCGAGGGTGAGTGTGTGTGTGTTTATTTCTCAGACTGTGTTCTCGAGAGTGAGTGTGAGTGTGTTTATTGCTCAGACAGTGTTCTCGAGGCTGAGTGTGCGTGTGTTTATTGCTCAGACTGTGTTCTCGTGGGAGAGTGTGTGTGTTTGTTTATTGCTCAGACTGTGTTCTCGAGAGTGTGTGTGTGTGTGTTTATTGCTCAGACTGTGTTCTCGAGAGTGAGTGTGTGTGTTTATTGCTCAGAATGTATTCTCGAGAGTGTGTGTGTGTGTGTGTTTATTGCTCAGACTGTGTTCTTGAGAGTGAGTGTGAGTGTGTTTATTGCTCAGACTGTGTTCTTGAGAGTGAGTGTGTGTGTTTATTGCTCAGAATGTATTCTCGAGGCTGAGTGTGTGTGTGTTTATTGCTCAGACTGTGTTCTCGAGAGTGTGTGTGTGTTTGTTTATTTCTCAGACTGTGTTCTCGAGAGTGTGTGTGTGTTTTTATTGCTCAGACTGTGTTCTCGAAGGTGAGTGTGTGTTTATTGCTCAGACTGTGTTCTCGAGAGTGTGTGTGTGTGTTTATTGCTCAGACTGTGTTCTCGAGAGTGAGTGTGTGTTTATTGCTCAGACTGTGTTCTCGAGAGTGTGTGTGTGTTTATTGCTCAGACTGTGTTCTCGAGAGTGTGTGTGTGTGTTTATTGCTCAGACTGTGTTCTCGAGAGTGAGTGTGTGTTTATTGCTCAGACTGTGTTCTCGAGAGTGAGTGTCTGTGTTTATTTCTCAGACTGTGTTCTCGAGAGTGTGTGTGTGTGTTTATTGCTCAGACTGTGTTCTCGAGAGTGTGTGTGTTTGTTTATTGCTCAGACTGTGTTCTCGAGAGTGAGTGTGTGTGTTTATTGCTCAGACTGTGTTCCCGAGAGTGTGTGTGTGTTTATTTCTCAGACTGTGTTCTCGAGGGTGAGTGTGTGTGTGTTTATTTCTCAGACTGTGTTCTCGAGAGTGAGTGTGTGTGTTTATTGCTCAGACTGTGTTCTCGGGGGTGAGTGTGTGTGTTTACTGCTCAGACTGTGTTCTCGAGAGTGTGTGTGTGTTTTTATTGCTCAGACTGTGTTCTCGAGGGTGAGTGTGTGTTTATTGCTCAGACTGTGTTCTCGAGGGTGAGTGTGTGTGTTTATTGCTCAGACTGTGTTCTCGAGGGTGAGTGTGTGTGTTTATTGCTCAGACTGTGTTCTCGAGAGTGTGTGTGTGTGTGTGTGTGTTTATTTCTCAGACTGTGTTCTCGAGGGTGAGTGTGTGTTTGTTTATTTCTCAGACTGTGTTCTCGAGAGTGAGTGTGAGTGTGTTTATTTCTCAGACTGTGTTCTCGAGAGTGAGTGTGCGTGTGTTTATTGCTCAGACTGTGTTCTCGTGGGTGAGTGTGTGTGTGTTTATTTCTCAGACTGTGTTCTCGAGAGTGAGTGTGTGTGTTTATTGCTCAGACTGTGTTCTCGGGGGTGAGTGTGTGTGTTTACTGCTCAGACTGTGTTCTCGAGAGTGTGTGTGTGTGTTTTTATTGCTCAGACTGTGTTCTCGAAGGTGAGTGTGTGTTTATTGCTCAGACTGTGTTCTCGAGGGTGAGTGTGTGTGTTTATTGCTCAGACTGTGTTCTCGAGGGTGAGTGTGTGTGTTTATTGCTCAGACTGTGTTCTCGAGAGTGTGTGTGTGTGTGTGTGTTTATTTCTCAGACTGTGTTCTCGAGGGTGAGTGTGTGTGTGTTTATTTCTCAGACTGTGTTCTCGAGAGTGAGTGTGTGTGTTTATTGCTCAGACTGTGTTCTCGGGGGTGAGTGTGTGTGTTTACTGCTCAGACTGTGTTCTCGAGTGTGTGTGTGTGTTTTTATTGCTCAGACTGTGTTCTCGAGGGTGAGTGTGTGTTTATTGCTCAGACTGTGTTCTCGAGGGTGAGTGTGTGTGTTTATTGCTCAGACTGTGTTCTCGAGGGTGAGTGTGTGTTTATTGCTCAGACTGTGTTCTCGAGGGTGAGTGTGTGTGTGTGTGTGTGTGTTTATTTCTCAGACTGTGTTCTCGAGGGTGAGTGTGTGTGTGTTTATTTCTCAGACTGTGTTCTCGAGAGTGTGTGTGTGTGTGTGTGTGTGTTTATTTCTCAGACTGTGTTCTCGAGGGTGAGTGTGTGTGTGTTTATTGCTCAGACTGTGTTCTCGAGAGTGTGTGTGTGTGTGTGTGTGTTTATTTCTCAGACTGTGTTCTCGAGGGTGAGTGTGTGTGTGTTTATTTCTCAGACTGTGTTCTCGAGAGTGAGTGTGAGTGTGTTTATTGCTCAGACAGTGTTCTCGAGGCTGAGTGTGCGTGTGTTTATTGCTCAGACTGTGTTCTCGTGGGAGAGTGTGTGTGTTTGTTTATTGCTCAGACTGTGTTCTCGAGAGTGTGTGTGTGTGTGTTTATTGCTCAGACTGTGTTCTCGAGAGTGAGTGTGTGTGTTTATTGCTCAGAATGTATTCTCGAGAGTGTGTGTGTGTGTGTGTTTATTGCTCAGACTGTGTTCTTGAGAGTGAGTGTGAGTGTGTTTATTGCTCAGACTGTGTTCTTGAGAGTGAGTGTGTGTGTTTATTGCTCAGAATGTATTCTCGAGGCTGAGTGTGTGTGTGTTTATTGCTCAGACTGTGTTTTCGAGAGTGTGTGTTTGTTTGTTTATTTCTCAGACTGTGTTCTCGAGAGTGTGTGTGTGTGTTTTTATTGCTCAGACTGTGTTCTCGAAGGTGAGTGTGTGTTTATTGCTCAGACTGTGTTCTCGAGAGTGTGTGTGTGTGTTTATTGCTCAGACTGTGTTCTCGAGAGTGAGTGTGTGTTTATTGCTCAGACTGTGTTCTCGAGAGTGTGTGTGTGTTTATTGCTCAGACTGTGTTCTCGAGAGTGTGTGTGTGTGTTTATTGCTCAGACTGTGTTCTCGAGAGTGAGTGTGTGTTTATTGCTCAGACTGTGTTCTCGAGAGTGAGTGTGTGTGTTTATTGCTCAGACTGTGTTCTCGAGAGTGTGTGTGTGTGTTTATTGCTCAGACTGTGTTCTCGAGAGTGTGTGTGTGTGTTTATTGCTCAGACTGTGTTCTCGAGAGTGTGTGTGTGTGTTTATTGCTCAGACTGTGTTCTTGAGAGTGAGTGTGTGTGTTTATTGCTCAGACTGTGTTCTCGAGAGTGAGTGTGTGTGTTTATTGCTCAGACTGTGTTCTCGAGGGTGAGTGTGTGTGTTTATTGCTCAGACTGTGTTCTCGAGAGAGTGTGTGTGTGTGTGTTTATTTCTCAGACTGTGTTCTCGAGAGTGTGTGTTTATTTCTCAGACTGTGTTCTCGAGGGTGAGTGTGTGTGTTTATTGCTCAGACTGTGTTCTCTAGGGTGAGTGTGTTTGTGTTTATTGCTCAGACTGTGTTCTCGAGGGTGAGTGTGTGTGTTTATTGCTCAGACTGTGTTCTCGAGAGTGTGTGTGTGTTTATTTCTCAGACTGTGTTCTCGAGGGTGAGTGTGTGTGTTTATTGCTCAGACTATGTTCTCGAGAGTGTGTGTGTGTGTGTGTGTTTATTGCTCAGACTGTGTTCTCGAGGGTGAGTGTGTGTGTTTATTGCTCAGACTGTGTTCTCGAGGGTGAGTGTGTGTGTTTATTGCTCAGACTGTGTTCTCGAGAGTGTGTGTGTGTGTTTATTTCTCAGACTGTGTTCTCGAGAGTGTGTGTGTGTGTGTGTGTTTATTTCTCAGACTGTGTTCTCGAGAGTGTGTGTGTGTGTGTGTTTATTTCTCAGACTGTGTTCTCGAGAGTGAGTGTGTGTGTTTATTGCTCAGACTGTGTTCTCGAGAGTGAGTGTGTGTGTTTATTGCTCAGACTGTGTTCTCGAGACTGTGTGTGTTTATTGCTCAGACTGTGTTCTCGAGAGTGAGTGTGTGTGTTTATTGCTCAGACTGTGTTCTCGAGAGTGAGTGTGTGTGTGTGTTTATTTCTCAGACTGTGTTCTCGAGAGTGAGTGAGTGTGTGTGTTTATTGCTCAGACTGTGTTCTCGAGAGTGAGTGTGTGTGTGTGTTTATTGCTCAGACTGTGTTCTCGAGAGTGAGTGTGTGTGTTTATTGCTCAGAATGTGTTCTCGAGGCTGAGTGTGTGTGTGTTTATTGCTCAGACTGTGTTCTCGAGAGTGAGTGTGTGTGTTTATTGCTCAGAATGTATTCTCGAGGCTGAGTGTGTGTGTTTGTTTATTGCTCAGACTGTGTTCTTGAGAGTGAGTGTGTTTATTGCTCAGACTGTGTTCTTGAGAGTGAGTGTGTGTGTTTATTGCTCAGATTGTATTCTCGAGGCTGAGTGTGTGTGTGTTTATTGCTCAGACTGTGTTCTCGAGACTGTGTGTGTTTATTGCTCAGACTGTGTTCTCGAGAGTGAGTGTGTGTGTTTATTGCTCAGACTGTGTTCTCGAGAGTGAGTGTGTGTGTTTATTGCTCAGAATGTGTTCTCGAGGCTGAGTGTGTGTGTGTTTATTGCTCAGACTGTGTTCTCGAGAGTGAGTGTGTGTGTTTATTGCTCAGAATGTATTCTCGAGGCTGAGTGTGTGTGTGTGTTTATTGCTCAGACTGTGTTCTTGAGAGTGAGTGTGAGTGTGTTTATTGCTCAGACTGTGTTCTTGAGAGTGAGTGTGTGTGTTTATTGCTCAGAATGTATTCTCGAGGCTGAGTGTGTGTGTGTTTATTGCTCAGACTGTGTTCTCGAGAGTGTGTGTGTGTTTATTTCTGAGACTGTGTTCTCGAGGGTGAGTGTGTGTGTTTATTGCTCAGACTGTGTTCTCGAGAGTGTGTGTGTGTTTGTTTATTTCTCAGACTGTGTTCTCGAGAGTGAGTGTATGTGTTTATTTCTCAGACTGTGTTCTCGAGGGTGAGTGTGTGTGTTTATTGCTCAGACTCTCTTCTTGAGGGTGAGTGTGTGTGTTTATTGCTCAGACTGTGTTCTCGAGGGTGAGTGTGTTTGTGTTTATTGCTCAGACTGTGTTCTCGAGGGTGAGTGTGTGTGTTTATTGCTCAGACTGTGTTCTCGAGAGTGTGTGTGTGTGTGTTTATTGCTCAGACTGTGTTCTCTAGGGTGAGTGTGTTTGTGTTTATTGCTCAGACTGTGTTCTCGAGGGTGAGTGTGTGTGTTTATTGCTCAGACTGTGTTCTCGAGGGTGAGTGTGTGTGTTTATTGCTCAGACTGTGTTCTCGAGGGTGAGTGTGTGTGTTTATTGCTCAGACTGTGTTCTCGAGAGTGAGTGTGTGTGTTTATTGCTCAGACTGTGTTCTCGAGAGTGTGTGTGTGTTTATTGCTCAGACTGTGTTCTCGAGGGTGAGTGTGTGTGTGTTTATTTCTCAGACTGTGTTCTCGAGAGTGAGTGTGTGTGTTTATTGCTCAGACTGTGTTCTCGGGGGTGAGTGTGTGTGTTTACTGCTCAGACTGTGTTCTCGAGAGTGTGTGTGTGTGTTTATTGCTTAGACTGTGTTCTCGAGAGTGAGTGTGAGTGTGTTTATTGCTCAGACTTAGTTCTTGAGAGTGAGTGTGTGTGTTTATTGCTCAGAATGTGTTCTCGAGGCTGAGTGTGTGTGTGTTTATTGCTCAGACTGTGTTCTCGAGAGTGAGTGTGTGTGTTTATTGCTCAGAATGTATTGTCGAGAGTGTGTGTGTGTGTGTGTGTGTTTATTGCTCAGACTGTGTTCTTGAGAGTGAGTGTGAGTGTGTTTATTGCTCAGACTGTGTTCTCGAGGGTGAGTGTGTGTGTGTTTATTGCTCAGACTGTGTTCTCGAGAGTGTGTGTGTGTGTGTGTTTATTTCTCAGACTGTGTTCTCGAGAGTGTGTGTGTGTGTTTATTGCTCAGACTGTGTTCTCGAGAGTGTGTGTGTGTGTTTATTTCTCAGACTGTGTTCTCGAGAGTGTGTGTGTGTGTTTATTGCTTAGACTGTGTTCTCGAGAGTGAGTGTGTGTTTGTTTATTGCTCAGACTGTGTTCTCGAGAGTGAGTGTGTGTGTTTATTGCTCAGACTGTGTTCTCGAGAGTTTGTGTGTGTGTTTATTTCTCAGACTGTGTTCTCGAGAGTGTGTGTGTGTGTTTATTGCTCAGACTGTGTTCTCGAGAGTGTGTGTGTTTGTTTATTGCTCAGACTGTGTTCTCCAGAGTGAGTGTGTGTGTTTATTGCTCAGACTGTGTTCCCGAGAGTGTGTGTGTGTGTTTATTTCTCAGACTGTGTTCTCGAGAGTGTGTGTGTGTGTGTTTATTGCTCAGACTGTGTTCTCGAGAGTGTGTGTGTTTGTTTATTGCTCAGACTGTGTTCTCGAGAGTGAGTGTGTTTGTTTATTGCTCAGACTGTGTTCCCGAGAGTGAGTGTGTTTGTTTATTGCTCAGACTGTGTTCTCGAGAGTGTGTGTGTGTGTTTATTTCTCAGACTGTGTTCTCGAGGGTGAGTGTGTGTGTGTTTATTTCTCAGACTGTGTTCTCGAGAGTGAGTGTGTGTGTTTATTGCTCAGACTGTGTTCTCGAGGGTGTGTGTGTGTGTGTGTGTGTGTTTATTTCTCAGACTGTGTTCTCGAGAGTGAGTGTGTGTGTTTATTGCTCAGACTGTGTTCTCGAGGGTGAGTGTGTGTGTTTATTGCTCAGACTGTGTTCTCGAGGGTGTGTGTGTTTGTTTATTGCTCAGACTGTGTTCTCCAGAGTGAGTGTGTGTGTTTATTGCTCAGACTGTGTTCCCGAGAGTGTGTGTGTGTGTGTTTATTTCTCAGACTGTGTTCTCGTGAGTGTGTGTGTGTGTTTATTGCTCAGACTGTGTTCTCGAGAGTGTGTGTGTTTGTTTATTGCTCAGACTGTGTTCTCGAGAGTGAGTGTGTGTGTTTATTGCTCAGAATGTGTTCTCGAGGCTGAGTGTGTGTGTGTTTATTGCTCAGACTGTGTTCTCGAGAGTGAGTGTGTGTGTTTATTGCTCAGAATGTATTCTCGAGGCTGAGTGTGTGTGTGTGTTTATTGCTCAGACTGTGTTCTTGAGAGTGAGTGTGAGTGTGTTTATTGCTCAGACTGTGTTCTTGAGAGTGAGTGTGTGTGTTTATTGCTCAGAATGTATTCTCGAGGCTGAGTGTGTGTGTGTTTATTGCTCAGACTGTGTTCTCGAGGGTGAGTGTGTTTGTTTATTGCTCAGACTGTGTTCTCGAGAGTGTGTGTGTGTTTGTTTATTTCTCAGACTGTGTTCTCGAGAGTGAGTGTATGTGTTTATTTCTCAGACTGTGTTCTCGAGGGTGAGTGTGTGTGTTTATTGCTCAGACTCTGTTCTTGAGGGTGAGTGTGTGTGTTTATTGCTCAGACTGTGTTCTCGAGGGTGAGTGTGTTTGTGTTTATTGCTCAGACTGTGTTCTCGAGGGTGAGTGTGTGTGTTTATTGCTCAGACTGTGTTCTCGAGAGTGAGTGTGTGTGTTTATTGCTCAGACTGTGTTCTCTAGGGTGAGTGTGTTTGTGTTTATTGCTCAGACTGTGTTCTCGAGGGTGAGTGTGTGTGTTTATTGCTCAGACTGTGTTCTCGAGGGTGTGTGTGTTTGTTTATTGGTCAGACTGTGTTCCCGAGAGTGTGTGTGTGTGTTTATTTCTCAGACTGTGTTCTCGAGAGTGTGTGTGTGTGTTTATTGCTCAGACTGTGTTCTCGAGAGTGTGTGTGTTTGTTTATTGCTCAGACTGTGTTCTCGAGAGTGAGTGTGTTTGTTTATTGCTCAGACTGTGTTCCCGAGAGTGTGTGTGTGTTTATTTCTCAGACTGTGTTCTCGAGGGTGAGTGTGTGTGTGTTTATTTCTCAGACTGTGTTCTCGAGGGTGAGTGTGTGTGTGTTTATTTCTCAGACTGTGTTCTCGAGAGTGAGTGTGTGTGTTTATTGCTCAGACTGTGTTCTCGAGAGTGTGTGTGTGTGTGTGTGTGTTTATTTCTCAGACTGTGTTCTCGAGAGTGAGTGTGTGTGTTTATTGCTCAGACTGTGTTCTCGAGAGTGAGTGTGTGTGTTTATTGCTCAGACTGTGTTCTCGAGAGTGAGTGTGTGTGTTTATTGCTCAGAATGTATTCTCGAGAGTGAGTGTGTGTGTTTATTGCTCAGACTGTGTTCTCGAGAGTGAGTGTGTGTGTTTATTGCTCAGACTTTGTTCTCGAGGCTGAGTGTGTGTGTGTTTATTGCTCAGACTGTGTTCTCGAGAGTGAGTGTGTGTGTTTACTGCTCAGACTGTGTTCTCGAGAGTGTGTGTGTGTGTGTTTATTGCTCAGACTGTGTTCTCGAGAGTGAGTGTGAGTGTGTTTATTGCTCAGACTGTGTTCTTGAGAGTGAGTGTGTGTGTTTATTGCTCAGAATGTGTTCTCGAGGCTGAGTGTGTGTGTGTTTATTGCTCAGACTGTGTTCTCGAGAGTGAGTGTGTGTGTTTATTTCTCAGACTGTGTTCTCGAGAGTGAGTGTGTGTGTTTATTGCTCAGACTGTGTTCTTGAGAGTGAGTGTGAGTGTGTTTATTGCTCAGACTGTGTTCTCGAGGGTGAGTGTGTGTGTGTTTATTGCTCAGACTGTGTTCTCGAGAGTGTGTGTTTATTTCTCAGACTGTGTTCTCGAGAGTGTGTGTGTTTGTTTATTGCTCAGACTGTGTTCTCGAGAGTGAGTGTGTGTGTTTATTGCTCAGACTGTGTTCTCGAGAGTGTGTGTGTTTGTTTATTGCTCAGACTGTGTTCTCGAGAGTGAGTGTGTGTGTTTATTGCTCAGACTGTGTTCCCGAGAGTGTGTGTGTGTTTATTTCTCAGACTGTGTTCTCGAGGGTGAGTGTGTGTGTGTTTATTTCTCAGACTGTGTTCTCGAGAGTGAGTGTGTGTGTTTATTGCTCAGACTGTGTTCTCGGGGGTGAGTGTGTGTGTGTTTACTGCTCAGACTGTGTTCTCGAGAGTGTGTGTGTGTTTTTATTGCTCAGACTGTGTTCTCGAGGGTGAGTGTGTGTTTATTTCTCAGACTGTGTTCTCGAGGGTGAGTGTGTGTGTGTTTATTTCTCAGACTGTGTTCTCGAGAGTGAGTGTGAGTGTGTTTATTGCTCAGACAGTGTTCTCGAGGCTGAGTGTGCGTGTGTTTATTGCTCAGACTGTGTTCTCGTGGGTGAGTGTGTGTGTGTTTATTTCTCAGACTGTGTTCTCGAGAGTGAGTGTGTGTGTTTATTGCTCAGACTGTGTTCTCGGGGGTGAGTGTGTGTGTTTACTGCTCAGACTGTGTTCTCGAGAGTGTGTGTGTGTTTTTATTGCTCAGACTGTGTTCTCGAAGGTGAGTGTGTGTTTATTGCTCAGACTGTGTTCTCGAAGGTGAGTGTGTGTTTATTGCTCAGACTGTGTTCTCGAGGGTGAGTGTGTGTGTTTATTGCTCAGACTGTGTTCTCGAGGGTGAGTGTGTGTGTTTATTGCTCAGACTGTGTTCTCGAGAGTGTGTGTGTGTGTGTGTGTTTATTTCTCAGACTGTGTTCTCGAGGGTGAGTGTGTGTGTGTTTATTTCTCAGACTGTGTTCTCGAGAGTGAGTGTGTGTGTTTATTGCTCAGACTGTGTTCTCGGGGGTGAGTGTGTGTGTTTACTGCTCAGACTGTGTTCTCGAGTGTGTGTGTGTGTTTTTATTGCTCAGACTGTGTTCTCTAGGGTGAGTGTGTGTTTATTGCTCAGACTGTGTTCTCGAGGGTGAGTGTGTGTGTTTATTGCTCAGACTGTGTTCTCGAGGGTGAGTGTGTGTTTATTGCTCAGACTGTGTTCTCGAGGGTGAGTATGTGTGTTTATTGCTCAGACTGTGTTCTCGAGAGTGTGTGTGTGTGTGTGTGTGTGTGTTTATTTCTCAGACTGTGTTCTCGAGGGTGAGTGTGTGTGTGTTTATTTCTCAGACTGTGTTCTCGAGAGTGAGTGTGAGTGTGTTTATTGCTCAGACAGTGTTCTCGAGGCTGAGTGTGCGTGTGTTTATTGCTCAGACTGTGTTCTCGTGGGAGAGTGTGTGTGTTTGTTTATTGCTCAGACTGTGTTCTCGAGAGTGTGTGTGTGTGTGTTTATTGCTCAGACTGTGTTCTCGAGAGTGAGTGTGTGTGTTTATTGCTCAGAATGTATTCTCGAGAGTGTGTGTGTGTGTGTGTTTATTGCTCAGACTGTGTTCTTGAGAGTGAGTGTGAGTGTGTTTATTGCTCAGACTGTGTTCTTGAGAGTGAGTGTGTGTGTTTATTGCTCAGAATGTATTCTCGAGGCTGAGTGTGTGTGTGTTTATTGCTCAGACTGTGTTCTCGAGAGTGTGTGTGTGTTTGTTTATTTCTCAGACTGTGTTCTCGAGAGTGTGTGTGTGTTTTTATTGCTCAGACTGTGTTCTCGAAGGTGAGTGTGTGTTTATTGCTCAGACTGTGTTCTCGAGAGTGTGTGTGTGTGTTTATTGCTCAGACTGTGTTCTCGAGAGTGAGTGTGTGTTTATTGCTCAGACTGTGTTCTCGAGAGTGTGTGTGTGTTTATTGCTCAGACTGTGTTCTCGAGAGTGTGTGTGTGTGTTTATTGCTCAGACTGTGTTCTCGAGAGTGAGTGTGTGTTTATTGCTCAGACTGTGTTCTCGAGAGTGAGTGTCTGTGTTTATTGCTCAGACTGTGTTCTCGAGAGTGTGTGTGTGTGTTTATTTCTCAGACTGTGTTCTCGAGAGTGTGTGTGTGTGTTTATTGCTCAGACTGTGTTCTCGAGAGTGTGTGTGTTTGTTTATTGCTCAGACTGTGTTCTCGAGAGTGAGTGTGTGTGTTTATTGCTCAGACTGTGTTCCCGAGAGTGTGTGTGTGTTTATTTCTCAGACTGTGTTCTCGAGGGTGAGTGTGTGTGTGTTTATTTCTCAGACTGTGTTCTCGAGAGTGAGTGTGTGTGTTTATTGCTCAGACTGTGTTCTCGGGGGTGAGTGTGTGTGTTTACTGCTCAGACTGTGTTCTCGAGAGTGTGTGTGTGTTTTTATTGCTCAGACTGTGTTCTCGAGGGTGAGTGTGTGTTTATTGCTCAGACTGTGTTCTCGAGGGTGAGTGTGTGTGTTTATTGCTCAGACTGTGTTCTCGAGGGTGAGTGTGTGTGTTTATTGCTCAGACTGTGTTCTCGAGAGTGTGTGTGTGTGTGTGTGTGTGTTTATTTCTCAGACTGTGTTCTCGAGGGTGAGTGTGTGTTTGTTTATTTCTCAGACTGTGTTCTCGAGAGTGAGTGTGAGTGTGTTTATTGCTCAGACAGTGTTCTCGAGGCTGAGTGTGCGTGTGTTTATTGCTCAGACTGTGTTCTCGTGGGTGAGTGTGTGTGTGTTTATTTCTCAGACTGTGTTCTCGAGAGTGAGTGTGTGTGTTTATTGCTCAGACTGTGTTCTCGGGGGTGAGTGTGTGTGTTTACTGCTCAGACTGTGTTCTCGAGAGTGTGTGTGTGTGTTTTTATTGCTCAGACTGTGTTCTCGAAGGTGAGTGTGTGTTTATTGCTCAGACTGTGTTCTCGAGGGTGAGTGTGTGTGTTTATTGCTCAGACTGTGTTCTCGAGGGTGAGTGTGTGTGTTTATTGCTCAGACTGTGTTCTCGAGAGTGTGTGTGTGTGTGTGTGTTTATTTCTCAGACTGTGTTCTCGAGGGTGAGTGTGTGTGTGTTTATTTCTCAGACTGTGTTCTCGAGAGTGAGTGTGTGTGTTTATTGCTCAGACTGTGTTCTCGGGGGTGAGTGTGTGTGTTTACTGCTCAGACTGTGTTCTCGAGTGTGTGTGTGTGTTTTTATTGCTCAGACTGTGTTCTCGAGGGTGAGTGTGTGTTTATTGCTCAGACTGTGTTCTCGAGGGTGAGTGTGTGTGTTTATTGCTCAGACTGTGTTCTCGAGGGTGAGTGTGTGTTTATTGCTCAGACTGTGTTCTCGAGGGTGAGTGTGTGTGTGTGTGTGTGTGTTTATTTCTCAGACTGTGTTCTCGAGGGTGAGTGTGTGTGTGTTTATTTCTCAGACTGTGTTCTCGAGAGTGTGTGTGTGTGTGTGTGTGTGTTTATTTCTCAGACTGTGTTCTCGAGGGTGAGTGTGTGTGTGTTTATTGCTCAGACTGTGTTCTCGAGAGTGTGTGTGTGTGTGTGTGTGTTTATTTCTCAGACTGTGTTCTCGAGGGTGAGTGTGTGTGTGTTTATTTCTCAGACTGTGTTCTCGAGAGTGAGTGTGAGTGTGTTTATTGCTCAGACAGTGTTCTCGAGGCTGAGTGTGCGTGTGTTTATTGCTCAGACTGTGTTCTCGTGGGAGAGTGTGTGTGTTTGTTTATTGCTCAGACTGTGTTCTCGAGAGTGTGTGTGTGTGTGTTTATTGCTCAGACTGTGTTCTCGAGAGTGAGTGTGTGTGTTTATTGCTCAGAATGTATTCTCGAGAGTGTGTGTGTGTGTGTGTTTATTGCTCAGACTGTGTTCTTGAGAGTGAGTGTGAGTGTGTTTATTGCTCAGACTGTGTTCTTGAGAGTGAGTGTGTGTGTTTATTGCTCAGAATGTATTCTCGAGGCTGAGTGTGTGTGTGTTTATTGCTCAGACTGTGTTCTCGAGAGTGTGTGTGTGTTTGTTTATTTCTCAGACTGTGTTCTCGAGAGTGTGTGTGTGTGTTTTTATTGCTCAGACTGTGTTCTCGAAGGTGAGTGTGTGTTTATTGCTCAGACTGTGTTCTCGAGAGTGTGTGTGTGTGTTTATTGCTCAGACTGTGTTCTCGAGAGTGAGTGTGTGTTTATTGCTCAGACTGTGTTCTCGAGAGTGTGTGTGTGTTTATTGCTCAGACTGTGTTCTCGAGAGTGTGTGTGTGTGTTTATTGCTCAGACTGTGTTCTCGAGAGTGAGTGTGTGTTTATTGCTCAGACTGTGTTCTCGAGAGTGAGTGTGTGTGTTTATTGCTCAGACTGTGTTCTCGAGAGTGTGTGTGTGTGTTTATTGCTCAGACTGTGTTCTCGAGAGTGTGTGTGTGTGTTTATTGCTCAGACTGTGTTCTCGAGAGTGTGTGTGTGTGTTTATTGCTCAGACTGTGTTCTTGAGAGTGAGTGTGTGTGTTTATTGCTCAGACTGTGTTCTCGAGAGTGAGTGTGTGTGTTTATTGCTCAGACTGTGTTCTCGAGGGTGAGTGTGTGTGTTTATTGCTCAGACTGTGTTCTCGAGAGAGTGTGTGTGTGTGTGTTTATTTCTCAGACTGTGTTCTCGAGAGTGTGTGTTTATTTCTCAGACTGTGTTCTCGAGGGTGAGTGTGTGTGTTTATTGCTCAGACTGTGTTCTCTAGGGTGAGTGTGTTTGTGTTTATTGCTCAGACTGTGTTCTCGAGGGTGAGTGTGTGTGTTTATTGCTCAGACTGTGTTCTCGAGAGTGTGTGTGTGTTTATTTCTCAGACTGTGTTCTCGAGGGTGAGTGTGTGTGTTTATTGCTCAGACTATGTTCTCGAGAGTGTGTGTGTGTGTGTGTGTTTATTGCTCAGACTGTGTTCTCGAGGGTGAGTGTGTGTGTTTATTGCTCAGACTGTGTTCTCGAGGGTGAGTGTGTGTGTTTATTGCTCAGACTGTGTTCTCGAGAGTGTGTGTGTGTGTTTATTTCTCAGACTGTGTTCTCGAGAGTGTGTGTGTGTGTGTGTGTTTATTTCTCAGACTGTGTTCTCGAGAGTGTGTGTGTGTGTGTGTGTTTATTTCTCAGACTGTGTTCTCGAGAGTGAGTGTGTGTGTTTATTGCTCAGACTGTGTTCTCGAGAGTGAGTGTGTGTGTTTATTGCTCAGACTGTGTTCTCGAGACTGTGTGTGTTTATTGCTCAGACTGTGTTCTCGAGAGTGAGTGTGTGTGTTTATTGCTCAGACTGTGTTCTCGAGAGTGAGTGTGTGTGTGTGTTTATTTCTCAGACTGTGTTCTCGAGAGTGAGTGAGTGTGTGTGTTTATTGCTCAGACTGTGTTCTCGAGAGAGTGTGTGTGTGTGTTTATTGCTCAGACTGTGTTCTCGAGAGTGAGTGTGTGTGTTTATTGCTCAGAATGTGTTCTCGAGGCTGAGTGTGTGTGTGTTTATTGCTCAGACTGTGTTCTCGAGAGTGAGTGTGTGTGTTTATTGCTCAGAATGTATTCTCGAGGCTGAGTGTGTGTGTTTGTTTATTGCTCAGACTGTGTTCTTGAGAGTGAGTGTGTTTATTGCTCAGACTGTGTTCTTGAGAGTGAGTGTGTGTGTTTATTGCTCAGATTGTATTCTCGAGGCTGAGTGTGTGTGTGTTTATTGCTCAGACTGTGTTCTCGAGACTGTGTGTGTTTATTGCTCAGACTGTGTTCTCGAGAGTGAGTGTGTGTGTTTATTGCTCAGACTGTGTTCTCGAGAGTGAGTGTGTGTGTTTATTGCTCAGAATGTGTTCTCGAGGCTGAGTGTGTGTGTGTTTATTGCTCAGACTGTGTTCTCGAGAGTGAGTGTGTGTGTTTATTGCTCAGAATGTATTCTCGAGGCTGAGTGTGTGTGTGTGTTTATTGCTCAGACTGTGTTCTTGAGAGTGAGTGTGAGTGTGTTTATTGCTCAGACTGTGTTCTTGAGAGTGAGTGTGTGTGTTTATTGCTCAGAATGTATTCTCGAGGCTGAGTGTGTGTGTGTTTATTGCTCAGACTGTGTTCTCGAGAGTGTGTGTGTGTTTATTTCTGAGACTGTGTTCTCGAGGGTGAGTGTGTGTGTTTATTGCTCAGACTGTGTTCTCGAGAGTGTGTGTGTGTTTGTTTATTTCTCAGACTGTGTTCTCGAGAGTGAGTGTATGTGTTTATTTCTCAGACTGTGTTCTCGAGGGTGAGTGTGTGTGTTTATTGCTCAGACTCTCTTCTTGAGGGTGAGTGTGTGTGTTTATTGCTCAGACTGTGTTCTCGAGGGTGAGTGTGTTTGTGTTTATTGCTCAGACTGTGTTCTCGAGGGTGAGTGTGTGTGTTTATTGCTCAGACTGTGTTCTCGAGAGTGTGTGTGTGTGTTTATTGCTCAGACTGTGTTCTCTAGGGTGAGTGTGTTTGTGTTTATTGCTCAGACTGTGTTCTCGAGGGTGAGTGTGTGTGTTTATTGCTCAGACTGTGTTCTCGAGGGTGAGTGTGTGTGTTTATTGCTCAGACTGTGTTCTCGAGGGTGAGTGTGTGTGTTTATTGCTCAGACTGTGTTCTCGAGAGTGAGTGTGTGTGTTTATTGCTCAGACTGTGTTCTCGAGAGTGTGTGTGTGTTTATTGCTCAGACTGTGTTCTCGAGGGTGAGTGTGTGTGTGTTTATTTCTCAGACTGTGTTCTCGAGAGTGAGTGTGTGTGTTTATTGCTCAGACTGTGTTCTCGGGGGTGAGTGTGTGTGTTTACTGCTCAGACTGTGTTCTCGAGAGTGTGTGTGTGTGTTTATTGCTTAGACTGTGTTCTCGAGAGTGAGTGTGAGTGTGTTTATTGCTCAGACTTAGTTCTTGAGAGTGAGTGTGTGTGTTTATTGCTCAGAATGTGTTCTCGAGGCTGAGTGTGTGTGTGTTTATTGCTCAGACTGTGTTCTCGAGAGTGAGTGTGTGTGTTTATTGCTCAGAATGTATTGTCGAGAGTGTGTGTGTGTGTGTGTGTGTTTATTGCTCAGACTGTGTTCTTGAGAGTGAGTGTGAGTGTGTTTATTGCTCAGACTGTGTTCTCGAGGGTGAGTGTGTGTGTGTTTATTGCTCAGACTGTGTTCTCGAGAGTGTGTGTGTGTGTGTGTTTATTTCTCAGACTGTGTTCTCGAGAGTGTGTGTGTGTGTTTATTGCTCAGACTGTGTTCTCGAGAGTGTGTGTGTGTGTTTATTTCTCAGACTGTGTTCTCGAGAGTGTGTGTGTGTGTTTATTGCTTAGACTGTGTTCTCGAGAGTGAGTGTGTGTTTGTTTATTGCTCAGACTGTGTTCTCGAGAGTGAGTGTGTGTGTTTATTGCTCAGACTGTGTTCTCGAGAGTTTGTGTGTGTGTTTATTTCTCAGACTGTGTTCTCGAGAGTGTGTGTGTGTGTTTATTGCTCAGACTGTGTTCTCGAGAGTGTGTGTGTTTGTTTATTGCTCAGACTGTGTTCTCCAGAGTGAGTGTGTGTGTTTATTGCTCAGACTGTGTTCCCGAGAGTGTGTGTGTGTGTTTATTTCTCAGACTGTGTTCTCGAGAGTGTGTGTGTGTGTGTTTATTGCTCAGACTGTGTTCTCGAGAGTGTGTGTGTTTGTTTATTGCTCAGACTGTGTTCTCGAGAGTGAGTGTGTTTGTTTATTGCTCAGACTGTGTTCCCGAGAGTGAGTGTGTTTGTTTATTGCTCAGACTGTGTTCTCGAGAGTGTGTGTGTGTGTTTATTTCTCAGACTGTGTTCTCGAGGGTGAGTGTGTGTGTGTTTATTTCTCAGACTGTGTTCTCGAGAGTGAGTGTGTGTGTTTATTGCTCAGACTGTGTTCTCGAGGGTGTGTGTGTGTGTGTGTGTGTGTTTATTTCTCAGACTGTGTTCTCGAGAGTGAGTGTGTGTGTTTATTGCTCAGACTGTGTTCTCGAGGGTGAGTGTGTGTGTTTATTGCTCAGACTGTGTTCTCGAGGGTGTGTGTGTTTGTTTATTGCTCAGACTGTGTTCTCCAGAGTGAGTGTGTGTGTTTATTGCTCAGACTGTGTTCCCGAGAGTGTGTGTGTGTGTGTTTATTTCTCAGACTGTGTTCTCGAGAGTGTGTGTGTGTGTTTATTGCTCAGACTGTGTTCTCGAGAGTGTGTGTGTTTGTTTATTGCTCAGACTGTGTTCTCGAGAGTGAGTGTGTGTGTTTATTGCTCAGAATGTGTTCTCGAGGCTGAGTGTGTGTGTGTTTATTGCTCAGACTGTGTTCTCGAGAGTGAGTGTGTGTGTTTATTGCTCAGAATGTATTCTCGAGGCTGAGTGTGTGTGTGTGTTTATTGCTCAGACTGTGTTCTTGAGAGTGAGTGTGAGTGTGTTTATTGCTCAGACTGTGTTCTTGAGAGTGAGTGTGTGTGTTTATTGCTCAGAATGTATTCTCGAGGCTGAGTGTGTGTGTGTTTATTGCTCAGACTGTGTTCTCGAGGGTGAGTGTGTTTGTTTATTGCTCAGACTGTGTTCTCGAGAGTGTGTGTGTGTTTGTTTATTTCTCAGACTGTGTTCTCGAGACTGAGTGTATGTGTTTATTTCTCAGACTGTGTTCTCGAGGGTGAGTGTGTGTGTTTATTGCTCAGACTCTGTTCTTGAGGGTGAGTGTGTGTGTTTATTGCTCAGACTGTGTTCTCGAGGGTGAGTGTGTTTGTGTTTGTTGCTCAGACTGTGTTCTCGAGGGTGAGTGTGTGTGTTTATTGCTCAGACTGTGTTCTCGAGAGTGAGTGTGTGTGTTTATTGCTCAGACTGTGTTCTCTAGGGTGAGTGTGTTTGTGTTTATTGCTCAGACTGTGTTCTCGAGGGTGAGTGTGTGTGTTTATTGCTCAGACTGTGTTCTCGAGGGTGTGTGTGTTTGTTTATTGGTCAGACTGTGTTCCCGAGAGTGTGTGTGTGTGTTTATTTCTCAGACTGTGTTCTCGAGAGTGTGTGTGTGTGTTTATTGCTCAGACTGTGTTCTCGAGAGTGTGTGTGTTTGTTTATTGCTCAGACTGTGTTCTCGAGAGTGAGTGTGTTTGTTTATTGCTCAGACTGTGTTCCCGAGAGTGTGTGTGTGTTTATTTCTCAGACTGTGTTCTCGAGGGTGAGTGTGTGTGTGTTTATTTCTCAGACTGTGTTCTCGAGGGTGAGTGTGTGTGTGTTTATTTCTCAGACTGTGTTCTCGAGAGTGAGTGTGTGTGTTTATTGCTCAGACTGTGTTCTCGAGAGTGTGTGTGTGTGTGTGTGTGTTTATTTCTCAGACTGTGTTCTCGAGAGTGAGTGTGTGTGTTTATTGCTCAGACTGTGTTCTCGAGAGTGAGTGTGTGTGTTTATTGCTCAGACTGTGTTCTCGAGAGTGAGTGTGTGTGTTTATTGCTCAGAATGTGTTCTCGAGGCTGAGTGTGTGTGTGTTTATTGCTCAGACTGTGTTCTCGAGAGTGAGTGTGTGTGTTTATTGCTCAGAATGTTTTTCGAGGCTGAGTGTGTGTGTGTGTTTATTGCTCAGACTGTGTTCTTGAGAGTGAGTGTGAGTGTGTTTATTGCTCAGACTGTGTTCTTGAGAGTGAGTGTGTGTGTTTATTGCTCAGAATGTATTCTCGAGGCTGAGTGTGTGTGTGTTTATTGCTCAGACTGTGTTCTCGAGAGTGTGTGTGTGTTTATTTCTGAGACTGTGTTCTCGAGGGTGAGTGTGTGTGCTTATTGCTCAGACTGTGTTCTCGAGAGTGAGTGTATGTGTTTATTTCTCAGACTGTGTTCTCGAGGGTGAGTGTGTGTGTTTATTGCTCAGACTCTGTTCTTGAGGGTGAGTGTGTGTGTTTATTGCTCAGACTGTGTTCTCGAGGGTGAGTGTGTTTGTGTTTATTGCTCAAACTGTGTTCTCGAGGGTGAGTGTGTGTGTTTATTGCTTAGACTGTGTTCTCGAGAGTGAGTGTGTTTGTTTATTGCTCAGACTGTGTTCTCTAGGGTGAGTGTGTTTGTGTTTATTGCTCAGACTGTGTTCTCGAGGGTGAGTGTGTGTGTTTATTGCTCAGACTGTGTTCTCGAGAGTGTGTGTGTGTGTGTTTATTGCTCAGACTGTGTTCTCGAGGGTGAGTGTGTGTGTTTATTGCTCAGACTGTGTTCTCTCGAGTGTGTGTGTGTGTTTATTTCTCAGACTGTGTTCTCGAGAGTGTGTGTGTTTGTTTATTGTTCAGACTGTGTTCTCGAGAGTGAGTGTGTGTGTTTATTGCTCAGACTGTGTTCTCGAGAGTGTGTGTGTGTTTATTTCTCAGACTGTGTTCTCGAGGGTGAGTGTGTGTGTTTATTGCTCAGACTGTGTTCTCGAGGGTGAGTGTGTGTGTTTATTTCTCAGACTGTGTTCTCGAGGGTGAGTGTGTGTGTGTTTATTTCTCAGACTGTGTTCTCGAGAGTGAGTGTGTGTGTTTATTGCTCAGACTGTGTTCTCGAGAGTGAGTGTGAGTGTTTATTGCTCAGACTGTGTTCTCGAGAGTGAGTGTGAGTGTGTTTATTGCTCAGACTGTGTTCTTGAGAGTGTGTGTGTGTGTGTTTATTGCTCAGACTGTGTTCTCGAGAGTGAGTGTGAGTGTGTTTATTGCTCAGACTGTGTTCTTGAGAGTGAGTGTGTGTGTTTATTGCTCAGAATGTGTTCTCGAGGCTGAGTGTGTGTGTGTTTATTGCTCAGACTGTGTTCTCGAGAGTGAGTGTGTGTGTTTATTGCTCAGAATGTATTCTCGAGAGTGAGTGTGTGTGTTTATTGCTCAGACTGTGTTCTCGGGGGTGAGTGTGTGTGTGTGTGTTTATTGCTCAGACTGTGTTCTCGAGGGTTAGTGTGTGTGTGTGTGTTTATTGCTCAGACTGTGTTCTCGAGGGTGAGTGTGTGTGTGTGTGTTTATTGCTCAGACTGTGTTCTCGAGGGTGAGTGTGTGTGTGTGTGTTTATTGCTCAGACTGTGTTCTCGAGGGTGAGTGTGTGTGTGTGTGTTTATTGCTCAGACTGTGTTCTCGAGGGTGAGTGTGTGTGTGTGTGTTTATTGCTCAGACTGTGTTCTCGAGAGTGAGTGTGTGTGTTTATTGCTCAGACTGTGTTCTCGGGGGTGAGTGTGTGTGTTTACTGCTCAGACTGTGTTCTCGAGAGTGTGTGTGTGTGTTTATTGCTCAGACTGTGTTCTCGAGAGTGAGTGTGAGTGTGTTTATTGCTCAGACTGTGTTCTTGAGAGTGAGTGTGTATGTTTATTGCTCAGAATGTGTTCTCGAGGCTGAGTGTGTGTGTGTTTATTGCTCAGACTGTGTTCTCGAGAGTGAGTGTGAGTGTTTATTGCTCAGACTGTGTTCTCAAGAGTGAGTGTGAGTGTGTTTATTGCTCAGACTGTGTTCTTGAGAGTGTGTGTGTGTGTGTTTATTGCTCAGACTGTGTTCTCGAGAGTGAGTGTGAGTGTGTTTATTGCTCAGACTGTGTTCTTGAGAGTGAGTGTGTGTGTTTATTGCTCAGAATGTGTTCTCGAGGCTGAGTGTGTGTGTGTTTATTGCTCAGACTGTGTTCTCGAGAGTGAGTGTGTGTGTTTATTGCTCAGAATGTATTCTCGAGAGTGAGTGTGTGTGTTTATTGCTCAGACTGTGTTCTCGAGAGTGAGTGTGTGTGTTTATTGCTCAGACTGTGTTCTCGGGGGTGAGTGTGTGTGTTTACTGCTCAGACTGTGTTCTCGAGAGTGTGTGTGTGTGTGTTTATTGCTCAGACTGTGTTCTCGAGAGTGAGTGTGAGTGTGTTTATTGCTCAGACTGTGTTCTTGAGAGTGAGTGTGTGTGTTTATTGCTCAGAATGTGTTCTCGAGGCTGAGTGTGTGTGTGTTTATTGCTCAGACTGTGTTCTCGAGAGTGAGTGTGTGTGTTTATTGCTCAGAATGTATTCTCGAGAGTGAGTGTGTGTGTTTATTGCTCAGACTGTGTTCTTGAGAGTGAGTGTGAGTGTGTTTATTGCTCAGACTGTGTTCTCGAGGGTGAGTGTGTGTGTGTTTATTGCTCAGACTGTGTTCTCGAGAGTGTGTGTTTATTTCTCAGACTGTGTTCTCGAGAGTGTGTGTGTTTGTTTATTGCTCAGACTGTGTTCTCGAGAGTGAGTGTGTGTGTTTATTGCTCAGACTGTGTTCTCGAGAGTGTGTGTGTGTGTTTATTTCTCAGACTGTGTTCTCGAGAGTGTGTGTGTGTGTTTATTGCTCAGACTGTGTTCTCGAGAGTGTGTGTGTTTGTTTATTGCTCAGACTGTGTTCTCGAGAGTGAGTGTGTGTGTTTATTGCTCAGACTGTGTTCCCGAGAGTGTGTGTGTGTTTATTTCTCAGACTGTGTTCTCGAGGGTGAGTGTGTGTGTGTTTATTTCTCAGACTGTGTTCTCGAGAGTGAGTGTGTGTGTTTATTGCTCAGACTGTGTTCTCGGGGGTGAGTGTGTGTGTTTACTGCTCAGACTGTGTTCTCGAGAGTGTGTGTGTGTTTTTATTGCTCAGACTGTGTTCTCGAGGGTGAGTGTGTGTTTATTGCTCAGACTGTGTTCTCGAGGGTGAGTGTGTGTGTTTATTGCTCAGACTGTGTTCTCGAGGGTGAGTGTGTGTGTTTATTGCTCAGACTGTGTTCTCGAGAGTGTGTGTGTGTGTGTGTTTATTTCTCAGACTGTGTTCTCGAGGGTGAGTGTGTGTGTGTTTATTTCTCAGACTGTGTTCTCGAGAGTGAGTGTGAGTGTGTTTATTGCTCAGACAGTGTTCTCGAGGCTGAGTGTGCGTGTGTTTATTGCTCAGACTGTGTTCTCGTGGGTGAGTGTGTGTGTGTTTATTTCTCAGACTGTGTTCTCGAGAGTGAGTGTGTGTGTTTATTGCTCAGACTGTGTTCTCGGGGGTGAGTGTGTGTGTTTACTGCTCAGACTGTGTTCTCGAGAGTGTGTGTGTGTTTTTATTGCTCAGACTGTGTTCTCGAAGGTGAGTGTGTGTTTATTGCTCAGACTGTGTTCTCGAGGGTGAGTGTGTGTGTTTATTGCTCAGACTGTGTTCTCGAGGGTGAGTGTGTGTGTTTATTGCTCAGACTGTGTTCTCGAGAGTGTGTGTGTGTGTGTGTGTTTATTTCTCAGACTGTGTTCTCGAGGGTGAGTGTGTGTGTGTTTATTTCTCAGACTGTGTTCTCGAGAGTGAGTGTGTGTGTTTATTGCTCAGACTGTGTTCTCGGGGGTGAGTGTGTGTGTTTACTGCTCAGACTGTGTTCTCGAGTGTGTGTGTGTGTTTTTATTGCTCAGACTGTGTTCTCGAGGGTGAGTGTGTGTTTATTGCTCAGACTGTGTTCTCGAGGGTGAGTGTGTGTGTTTATTGCTCAGACTGTGTTCTCGAGGGTGAGTGCGTGTTTATTGCTCAGACTGTGTTCTCGAGGGTGAGTGTGTGTTTATTGCTCAGACTGTGTTCTCGAGGGTGAGTGTGTGTGTTTATTGCTCAGACTGTGTTCTCGAGGGTGAGTGCGTGTTTATTGCTCAGACTGTGTTCTCGAGGGTGAGTGTGTGTTTATTGCTCAGACTGTGTTCTCGAGGGTGAGTGTGTGTGTTTATTGCTCAGACTGTGTTCTCGAGGGTGAGTGCGTGTTTATTGCTCAGAATGTGTTCTCGAGGCTGAGTGTGTGTGTGTTTATTGCTCAGACTGTGTTCTCGAGAGTGAGTGTGTGTGTTTATTGCTCAGAATGTATTCTCGAGAGTGAGTGTGTGTGTTTATTGCTCAGACTGTGTTCTCGAGAGTGTGTGTGTGTGTGTTTATTGCTCAGACTGTGTTCTCGAGAGTGAGTGTGAGTGTGTTTATTGCTCAGACTGTGTTCTTGAGAGTGAGTGTGTGTGTTTATTGCTCAGAATGTGTTCTCGAGGCTGAGTGTGTGTGTGTTTATTGCTCAGACTGTGTTCTCGAGAGTGAGTGTGTGTGTTTATTGCTCAGAATGTATTCTCGAGAGTGAGTGTGTGTGTTTATTGCTCAGACTGTGTTCTTGAGAGTGAGTGTGAGTGTGTTTATTGCTCAGACTGTGTTCTCGAGGGTGAGTGTGTGTGTGTTTATTGCTCAGACTGTGTTCTCGAGAGTGTGTGTTTATTTCTCAGACTGTGTTCTCGAGAGTGTGTGTGTTTGTTTATTGCTCAGACTGTGTTCTCGAGAGTGAGTGTGTGTGTTTATTGCTCAGACTGTGTTCTCGAGAGTGTGTGTGTGTGTTTATTTCTCAGACTGTGTTCTCGAGAGTGTGTGTGTGTTTATTGCTCAGACTGTGTTCTCGAGAGTGTGTGTGTTTGTTTATTGCTCAGACTGTGTTCTCGAGAGTGAGTGTGTGTGTTTATTGCTCAGACTGTGTTCCCGAGAGTGTGTGTGTGTTTATTTCTCAGACTGTGTTCTCGAGGGTGAGTGTGTGTGTGTTTATTTCTCAGACTGTGTTCTCGAGAGTGAGTGTGTGTGTTTATTGCTCAGACTGTGTTCTCGGGGGTGAGTGTGTGTGTTTACTGCTCAGACTGTGTTCTCGAGAGTGTGTGTGTGTTTTTATTGCTCAGACTGTGTTCTCGAGGGTGAGTGTGTGTTTATTGCTCAGACTGTGTTCTCGAGGGTGAGTGTGTGTGTTTATTGCTCAGACTGTGTTCTCGAGGGTGAGTGTGTGTGTTTATTGCTCAGACTGTGTTCTCGAGAGTGTGTGTGTGTGTGTGTGTTTATTTCTCAGACTGTGTTCTCGAGGGTGAGTGTGTGTGTGTTTATTTCTCAGACTGTGTTCTCGAGAGTGAGTGTGAGTGTGTTTATTGCTCAGACAGTGTTCTCGAGGCTGAGTGTGCGTGTGTTTATTGCTCAGACTGTGTTCTCGTGGGTGAGTGTGTGTGTGTTTATTTCTCAGACTGTGTTCTCGAGAGTGAGTGTGTGTGTTTATTGCTCAGACTGTGTTCTCGGGGGTGAGTGTGTGTGTTTACTGCTCAGACTGTGTTCTCGAGAGTGTGTGTGTGTTTTTATTGCTCAGACTGTGTTCTCGAAGGTGAGTGTGTGTTTATTGCTCAGACTGTGTTCTCGAGGGTGAGTGTGTGTGTTTATTGCTCAGACTGTGTTCTCGAGGGTGAGTGTGTGTGTTTATTGCTCAGACTGTGTTCTCGAGAGTGTGTGTGTGTGTGTGTGTTTATTTCTCAGACTGTGTTCTCGAGGGTGAGTGTGTGTGTGTTTATTTCTCAGACTGTGTTCTCGAGAGTGAGTGTGTGTGTTTATTGCTCAGACTGTGTTCTCGGGGGTGAGTGTGTGTGTTTACTGCTCAGACTGTGTTCTCGAGTGTGTGTGTGTGTTTTTATTGCTCAGACTGTGTTCTCGAGGGTGAGTGTGTGTTTATTGCTCAGACTGTGTTCTCGAGGGTGAGTGTGTGTGTTTATTGCTCAGACTGTGTTCTCGAGGGTGAGTGTGTGTTTATTGCTCAGACTGTGTTCTCGAGGGTGAGTGTGTGTGTTTATTGCTCAGACTGTGTTCTCGAGAGTGTGTGTGTGTGTGTGTGTGTTTATTTCTCAGACTGTGTTCTCGAGGGTGAGTGTGTGTGTGTTTATTTCTCAGACTGTGTTCTCGAGAGTGAGTGTGAGTGTGTTTATTGCTCAGACAGTGTTCTCGAGGCTGAGTGTGCGTGTGTTTATTGCTCAGACTGTGTTCTCGTGGGAGAGTGTGTGTGTTTGTTTATTGCTCAGACTGTGTTCTCGAGAGTGTGTGTGTGTGTGTTTATTGCTCAGACTGTGTTCTCGAGAGTGAGTGTGTGTGTTTATTGCTCAGAATGTATTCTCGAGAGAGTGTGTGTGTGTGTGTGTTTATTGCTCAGACTGTGTTCTTGAGAGTGAGTGTGAGTGTGTTTATTGCTCAGACTGTGTTCTTGAGAGTGAGTGTGTGTGTTTATTGCTCAGAATGTATTCTCGAGGCTGAGTGTGTGTGTGTTTATTGCTCAGACTGTGTTCTCGAGAGTGTGTGTGTGTTTGTTTATTTCTCAGACTGTGTTCTCGAGAGTGTGTGTGTGTTTTTATTGCTCAGACTGTGTTCTCGAAGGTGAGTGTGTGTTTATTGCTCAGACTGTGTTCTCGAGAGTGTGTGTGTGTGTTTATTGCTCAGACTGTGTTCTCGAGAGTGAGTGTGTGTTTATTGCTCAGACTGTGTTCTCGAGAGTGTGTGTGTGTTTATTGCTCAGACTGTGTTCTCGAGAGTGTGTGTGTGTGTTTATTGCTCAGACTGTGTTCTCGAGAGTGAGTGTGTGTTTATTGCTCAGACTGTGTTCTCGAGAGTGAGTGTGTGTGTTTATTGCTCAGACTGTGTTCTCGAGAGTGTGTGTGTGTGTTTATTGCTCAGACTGTGTTCTCGAGAGTGTGTGTGTGTGTTTATTGCTCAGACTGTGTTCTCGAGAGTGTGTGTGTGTGTGTTTATTGCTCAGACTGTAGTGAGTGAATAGAGATGTTCTCAGTGACTGTGTTCTCAGTGAATGAGACTCTGTTACTGCAGTTTCTTCACAGCCGATCAAACTGAAGTGTAACAGTGACGCTGCCGGTCTCTGGACTCTCAGTTGTGTTTTCACTGAGAAACACAAAACGCCACATTCAGAAAAAACACTGAACAACATCATTAGATTCAGCAACAGGAGTGTCGACCATCACAGCAAATTATTTATTCTGTTATTATTATTTGTTCTGCAAAACAACCAACATAGTGTATAATACTATATAGTATTTTATGAACAATCGTGGCCTGAAGCGAGCAGTTCCTCATAATTACCATCATAATTAGCAGTTCCTCTAACAATCTGAGCTGAAACACGAAATCTGTCTTTTTTGCATCAAGTTAATGTTTAGATTCTGTAAATGGCTTGAAACTTTCATCAGATTTAAGATGAAACGCTTTCATCTGAGGACCGTCTCTGCTGACCGTGTAATGGCTTTGAGAGAGAATCTCGTGTGGTTATCGATCTCCTGCTCCGTCTGCCTTTTATCTCCTTCATTTCTCCTGTTAAATTGAGCTCTAACACATCGAGCTCATGTTGCTCACTGAGCAAGACATAGAGAGATCCTTTACAGAACGTTCCCTGTTAGCTGGGTCAGCGTTTGTCCGTGAAGAGTTACTGTGTTTATGATAAAGTATCATCATTTTTTGAGATGTAAATGAAGGCAATCACTCAGAAAGATGCAAGTTTTATTCAAACGGTCAAGCGTTGATGAGACGACCAAAAGAATATTTAAGTTAATCAAGTGTTATTTGGGATTTTTTAAAGTGATTTGGTTTTAAAGGTGACATATTATGCCTCTTTTCACAAGATGTAATATAAATCTATCGTGTCCCCAGAATGTGTCTGTAAAATTTCAGCTCAAAATACCAGATCATTTATTATAGCTTGTCCAATTTGCCCCTTTTCGGGTGTGAACAAAAACACGTGTGTGTCCCTTTAAATGCAAATGAGCTGCAGCTCCGCCTCCGTTCAGAAGAGGGCGGAGTCTTTACACGAGCTTCAGAAACTCCGGCAATAACAAAACAGGCCAATCTCACTCATCCAGAATCCCAGAATAACCAGTAGCGAGTGCAGCATATTACGTTTACAATATTACAGCACATTCAGTTTACAATATTATAAACGTGCAGATTAAGAGCCGTTAACATTATAAACGTGCAGATTAAGGGCCGGTAATATTATAATAAGATCCTCTTCATACGTCAGAAAGAGAGCGAAATCTGATTGGCTTATTTTTTGTCATGCTCTCAGAGAAAGACTCACCAGAAAAAAGTTACTGGGTTTCACTTTTTCTGTGTTGGTAGAAGCACCGGATTATAGCACTTAAACACAGGAAAAGTCAGATTTTCATGATATGTCCCCTTTAAATCAATCAGAACAGGATCTCTTACCATTCTGTGTATTTTCTCCTCCATGTCCTGGTTTATTCTCTGTAGTGCTGAGTAGCTGCTCTGAATCCTGCAGGACAGATGATGAAGATGAAGAAGTCAGACACACTCTCGTCTGTCATGAGTTTACAGTGGGAGTTATTACATTTATTTTTCTCCAGGCCTTGAGCTTTAATATTTCCTCAAATTAAGACTCGTCCTCTTGTGTGTGGTGTTTCTGGATAGAGATCATTCGGACTCGATGTTAGTTTTGGATCATTACGTGTGTTGACTGTAAATGTCACTTTAAACACTATTTACTCCTGGAGAGGTTTCAGATCAGCTTGTTCATGTTGTGTTTCTGACCTGCGAAGTTTCTCAGTGAATTTGTCCAGCTCTTCTTGCGCTCGCCGAAGCTCCGTCTCCAGAAACTCACGCGTCGACTTGAACTCGCTCTCCAGCTGATGCAGTTTGTGTGTGGAGACGCCGAGACGCCTGCGCAGATCCTCCTGCTCCTGCACTGAACTACACACACACACACACACACACACACACACACACACAGACAGATCTGTCATTTGAGCTCATTCATGTCCAGTGTCGGGTGTAACAAGTAACTTGCGTTATGTAATCAGATTACTTTTTTCAAGTAACTGACAAAGTAATGCATTACTTTTAAGGGTACGTTTACTGATAACTTACAACTTATACTTAAAACTGAGAAGTTTTTCCTTTAAGTTTTCCGCGTACAGACGACACCATTGTCAAAATGATCCGCATTCACGTATCCTTGAAAACGTCTAAAAACGCTGTATTCTGCTGCCAGGCCATTAGATGGCGATATATTGAACACGTAATGCGCATGTGCATGATGTCATCGGTTTCAGAGATTCACGTTTTTGCTGTTTACACGGAAACAGCTTTCAAACTTGCACTTTGAAACCCTTTTCAAAAGTTTGCGTTTTTCAGGCACCCAAAATCCCGCTGTCGTGTAAATGAACAGCCAAAACACATAAAATTTTTACGCTTTTAGTCGAAAATGGTGTCCTTTAAACGGCCCCTAAATTTACAAGAAAATATCTGAGTTACTTTTTCAAAGTATTTTTCTCCCATTTATTGACCGACACTTCTGTCGCCATGTTGAGAGAAATCAGGAGTAAGTGCCGAGGCGCTGTGTTAAACACTACATATGAGCAGGCATTTACTAATCTCACTTGCAAAAAATACTATTCACTATCCACAAAATCAACAAAAACACTGAAATGCAAACTCAAAATGATATGCAAAAGCCAAAAATATTTTTTTTTAAATTACACAAAATATACTTTTACTTTTTTATACGTCAAGTCAAGTCACCTTCATTTATACAGCGCTTTCTACAACACAGAGTGTTTCAAAGCAGCTTTACAGAGATAACAGGAAAACAATGCAACAAAGTGTGTGTGGCTGTACAGCAGATCTAGAAGAAAGTCATAGCTATGTCCAGTTTAACTGCGTTTTTAAGTAACTAGTAAAATCATTAGTTATTAACTTAGGAGCCGCTTACACGACACCGTTTCCAACTGAAAACAGAAAACTTTTAATGTGTTCTGGTCGTTTATTTGCTCGGCAACAGCATTTTGGTGGCCTGAGAACGGAGGTTTCAAAGTGCAAGTTTTCGAGAACGAGTTTTGAAAGCGATACCGTTATCATCTCCGTATGAACTTCAAAAACGTGAATCTGTGAAAACGCTGACGGCGTGTGTTTGAATGCGTATGTGTGCGGGAGCGTAGTCTTTCTTTACAGTCGCATCACCAAGAGAAAAAGGAACGCAAAAGTAACGTAACATTACTTTCTATAAAAAGTAACTAAGTAGCACAATTAGTTACTCGTTTAGGGAGTAATGCAAATTTTGTAATGCATTACTTAAAAAGGAAACTTTCCCCAACACTGTCCATTTCTGTGGTTCTCAATCAGGGTTAACTAGTCAAACATTTGGAATAATTAAGATTATATTATAATGTTTTTGTCTCTTCTGCTCACCAAGGCTGCATTTATTTGATCAAAAATACAGTAAAAACATTGTATTATTATTCCAATGTAAATCAGCTGTTTTCTATGTGAATATATAGTAAAGTGTAATTTATTCCTGTGATCAAAGCTGAATTTTCAGCATCATTACTCCAGTCTTCAGTGTCACATGATCAGTATAATATGCTGTTATATGGCGGTGTAAACCTGTGTTTTGTTGAAGTTTGACTCTGGTCTGGCCACCTCAGTCCTCTTTTCTCTTTTATAGCTCAATAGCTTCATGTTTGACTGGCAGACTTTGCTCTTTGTGTCCTGTATGTTGCTTCCCTAGAGCTTTACTGGGGAATCGTCCGGGATTGTTGGTAAAAAGCTTTTTTATTTTTACTTTGATTCTTTGGGACTGTGCTTTTTTAATTCCCTTTGATTGAGATATTTTGGTGAATGGGGTTGTTTGAGTATTTTTGAATATATGCATGAGTGGGACGGTTATGTAGGGTGAGGGTTCCCGCTGGGGTGAATATTCAACCCTTTCATCGGTTCACTCTTTTGATATTTTTTCTTTTTTCTTTTCGAGGTTATTCTGGATGGAGAGTCTTGTTCTCTGTCGGGGGGGAAGCACTGATTATATGGCCTACGGTCGCCTCAGACGACACCGAGGAAATGCAGGAAACCGGGTGTTTCTCATGTGTTACTGGGTTTGGGCTCAGAAATTATGCTCACTTTTTGACAGTGCACCTGTTGGGTCGTCTGCACTTTCTGTGTACGGAATAGTGGAAGGTACTCTTTTTTTGTTTTGTGCTGTTTATTGTCATCATTTGCTGCTCAAGAAACATTTCTGATTATTTTCAATGTTGAAAACAGTTCTGCTGCTTCTTACTTTTGGTGGAAACCGTGATACACTACCTTTCAAAAGTTCGGGGTTTGAGAAATCAATACTTTTATTCACCAAGAACGCATTAAATTGATCAAAAGTGACAGAAAAGACATTTACAATGTTATAAAAGATTCTATTTCAAATAAAAGCTGTTCTTTTGAGCTTTCTATTCATCTAAGAATCCTGACAAATAAATGCATCACAGTTTCCACAATAATCTGAACTGTTTTCAACATTGATAATAATCATAAATGTTTCTTGATAATCAAATCATCACATTATACTGATTTCTGAAGGATCATGTAACACTGAAGACTGGAGTAATCAGTGGTTTAGTCTACGTGATACGCAGGTATACGGCGTATACCCACTAGGAAATGTCAAAGATCTCTGTATACCCACTTTAAAAAGCGTGAGGATTCGAAACAACATCGTTTTGTGAAAGAACTTTCATTCATAAATTCACCCCGGCGTACGTCTGTGTTTGCGCAGCGACACGGATCGAATCGCGGAATCCAGCAACAAATGTAACTTAGCCGACTGTAAAGCGGAACGTCACGCAATTTGCCCATTTTTGAATGAATAAATCAAATGTAATGATACAATAAATCAAATCTCGATATGTACTAAGTGTCTATGAATATTAAAGCTCAAAAAGACTGCTATTGAAATAAACTCTGAATGTTCTGCGTGTTTCTGTGAATGAGCGCTCAATGTGTGCTCTCCTACACACTGACGCGCGCGCGACACTCGTGGTGTTTTCAGCGTCTATGAGGAGGACATGACATGCACACATTTGAACTTCATTGCAGAGCTTTTATGAGAGTCACTTCACAAGAATTTTACCATTTCATTTGATAAAACTATCGTCATTCATTCGTATCATATACACACTCACAAACTTTAAAGTCTTCATGACAACCTGTCAAAATCAAAGTTTTGTATAACTTGACGAAAATATAACAGAAATATATTAGGCTACTATTGCACAGTAGAGTATACTTCAAATAGGCCTAATAATAATTATAGTTTATTAAAACACACAGAAGCTCAAATGTCTTTAATTTACAACCCACCATAATAAAGGTTTGTAGAGATAAATAAAGTAACTCGAGGGAATTATGAAAGAAATTGTATAGTAAGATTTACTTTTCAAAATAATAATAATCAAATCTTTTAAAACATAATTTTAAAGGAATATCACAAGTTTTTAAAAAGTAAATTTTTATTTGCGCTTATAATGTTTAAGTCGTTTAATTGTCAGCTGATAAAACCTGTGCTTCAGGGACCATATTCATATAACATCTAAGGCTAAATGTAGCTCTTTACTGGCTGAGTCAGATGGCGATTAACACTTAACAGTAGAACATTGGCGGCGGCGGTATATCACAGTATACTCACCACAAAAAACTAGACTACACCACTGGTAGTAATGATGCTGAAAATTCAGCTTTGATCACAGGAATAAATTACACTTTACTATATATTCACATAGAAAACAGCTGATTTACACTGGAATAATATTTCATGGTTTTACTATATTTTCGATGAAATAAATTCAGCTTTAATCACAGGAATAAATTATATAAATGACCTCATGCTCCCACCGCAAACACAGTCTTAGATCAAAAGCACTAAATATGATTTATTAATGCACTTGTGAAATATATCTATTCTGCCCTCGTAAAAGAGTTCCCCTTCTTCAACAAGACAGACAGATGACTCCTTCCACAAGAAAGTTGAACTGAAGCATGGATTTATTAACACCACCACTTCAAATGCAAGTGGAACAGAGTAAAACTGAAATACAGAAAAAGGGAAAATAAATTTCTAAATACTGGACTGCACATTAATAAATGAAACAGTTTGCTCAACTGCATCAACTGAGTAAGCAAGATGGCTGCAATTAAGGTCAGAGGTTAGGCTACTCTCTCTGACAACATCAAAAACATACATGGACTAGCACCATCTGGTGGCTCTAAAAATAAACTACACTAAGAACAGTACACTCCCCGTCTGGTATCTGTAAGATGCCATCCTTAAACATAATTAAGCTTGTCTATTCAGTCTCAGGAGACAACAGTAAGACAACATCTGATATAGGTCACAGAAAACCCTTAGATGATCCCTCTTTGACCACCTTGACCTCAACTTTCCTGACTCTCCCATCACTCCCAGGAAATGTCTTCAATACCATTCCCATGGGCCAATCATTCCTTTTGGCTTGACTATTTTTCAATAGCACAACATCTCCCACTAGAAGATTGGAGCTCTCATTCTGCCATTTTCTTCGGCCTTGTAAGGTTGCGAGATATTCCCTTCTCCAGCGATGCCAGAATGCATTGGCCAAGCTTTGGACTTGCCTCCACTGATGACTGAAGAGGTCCTTTTTCCCAAATTCACCTGATGGAGAAGGAACTACTGAAGTCTTTTGAGTGAGTAGAGTTGCTGGGGTCAGAATGAATGGAGCATCTGGATCTGTAGATACAGGTACCAGGGGACGAGCATTTACTATGGCTGAGACTTCAGCCATGAAGGTTGTCAAAACCTCATGGGACAACTTTGATGGTCCAAGACCTTGTAGCATGGATTCAAGGGTCCGCCTTGAGACTCCGATCATACGTTCCCAACTTCCACCCATGTGAGATGAGTGAGGAGAAAACATCCAACCCTACAAAGGAGAATGGAGGGTCCATACTGAGCCGTTCAGGAGGTAGGTCAGACATCTTCTGAGTCAAAATCTTTCCCCGTAGTCTGTGACACTGAACACATTGAAAGATCATACTACTGATGCGTCTCTTACCACCTATGATCCAGAAACCAGCCTCTCTCACTGCACCCTCAGTGAAGACGCGTCCCTGATATTCGACCTGTTTGTGATAATGTTGAATGAGTAGTGAGGTGATGTGACAACGACCAGGGAGAATTAGAGGGCACACTTCATCTCTCCCAAGGTTTTCTTCTCAAAAGGCGTCCGCCAACCCTGAGTATGCCAAAACTGTCAATGTAGGGGGATAGTTTAAAGAGAGAGCTTAGATTGGAAATCACTGTGCCTGCTTGAAGGCATTTCAATTCCTCTGAGAAGGCTTCTGTTTGCATGCTGTGGATGATAACAGACTTGGCCCTTTCTACATCTTGAACTGAAAGGGCATATCACATATATGCCAGCCCCTGCAAGTACTCTTGTTACTATCCTCCTTGAGGGAGTGGGTTATGTGCACAAGTCTTGCTATTGCATGATTCAGTGATAGCCAGCTTGAGAATCTTTCAAAACGTTTGGGGTTTAACTCCTTTCTTGAAGTATGTGTAGCACAAGTAGTGACTTGGGGACGTACTTCGGTGTGTCTACATCTGGGTCTATGATAATGAAGAGACCCGTGTGAGTTTCAGGCTGTGTTGTTTTAGTCAAGAATGTTGGACCAGTCAACCACAGGCTACAGGGAAGGTCAGCAGCCGAAACTGATCTTGTGGCATGGTCGGCAGGGTTTTGATCGGTAGGTACGTATTTCCACTGCTCGGGGCGTGTAGATTTCCGTATCCTTTGCACTCCGTTGTTGACATACACATAGAATTTCCTGGATTCATTACAAATGTAGCCTAAGACGACCTTACTGTCAGAATAGAATGTTACAGCATCCAGCTTGGTGTCAATCTCGTCTTCAATGGTTTCAGCTATTTCCACAGCTAGAACAGCTGCACACAGCTCAAGTCTGGGGACAGAGATCTCAGGTCGCGGAGCTAGTTTAGCCTTACCAAACATGAAGCCAACTTCTACATTACCGCTCATATTGGTAACCCTGATGTAAGCAACAGCTGCAATGGCACTTGTGGAAGCATCACAGAAGACACACATCTCTTTGCCTTGTGTTTGACAGAGAGAGATAGTAGCATATCTGCAGGGAATTTTGACATACTCAAGCTCTTTTAATGAATCTCTCCAAATCTTCCATTCCTTATATTTCTCCTCAGGCAGAGGTGCATCCCAGTCACAAGACCCCGTGGTAAGCGCTCTGAGCAGAAGTCTTCCTTGAAGGACGACAGGTGCAGCAAACCCAAGTGGGTCAAACAAACTGTTTATCGTTGACAGAACCCCACATCTGGTGTAAGGTCTCACCTGGTCTGCAACCTGGAAAATGAACATATCGTCAGAAAAATCCTAGCTCACCCCCAAACATCTGTGAACTGGTGGGAGGCCAGTGCTCAGATCAAAATCCTTAACCTAACCCTAACTCCTTTGCAAGGTCCTCTGGAGGAAATGCTTTCATGACTTCCACTTTGTTGGAGGCAATCTTGTGAAGATGTAGATTAGACAGAGCCAGCATTTCCTTGAGCGGGAAAGGTGGCCTTGAGCAGCTTGATGGCTTTCTCTTCTGTGGGGAGGGAAGTAAGGCCATCATCCACATAAAAGTTCCTTTCCACGAAGTGCCTTGCCTCTGGTCCATAGTCTTCTTCACCCGAGAGGGCAGCTCTCCGGAGCCCATATATAGCAACTGCTGGTGACGGGCTATTACCAAAAACATGCACTCGCATCTGGTACTCCAATACCTTGTTCTTTAAGTCGTTGTTGTCATACCAAAGGAAGCGTAGAAAGTTCTGATGCTCTTTTGTGACCACGAAGGAATGAAACATTTGCTGGATATCAGCCATCACTGCCACGCGTTCCTTCCTGAACCGCAGTAGAACCCCCAAGAGACTATTGTTTGCATTAGGGCCAGTAAGGAGGACATCATTTAATGATACACCTTCATGTTGAGCACTAGAGTCCACACTACTCTTATCTGGCCGCGCTTCTTTGGATGGTACACCCCGAACATTGGCAGATACCAGCACTCTTCATCATTCTGTAATCGTGGTGCCAACTCTGCATGCCCATTCTCAAGTATCTTATGCATAAAATCAACAAAGTGCTCCTTTACCTCAGGGTGTTTTTTAAGCTTGCGAGTCAGTAAAGTGAGCCGGTTGCTGGCCTGAGCCTTGTTATTAGGGAGGCGTTGCCGTGGGCTACGGAATGGAAGTGGGGCAACCCAGCTATTTGACTCATCCTGATGGAACTCTTTCCATAATCTTCAGGAAGGCAAGGTCATCCATAGAGGGAGCTGGTTTGTCATCATTCTTTGTGTTGCAAAAAACTGATTCGCCTATGGGACAATCATCATGTATGGGCAAGCTTCTCTGCGGCTCATCATGACGGTTGAAACAGTCCTTAACATGCATACTGTTTGGACATGGGCTCATGTAGCTGGGACGCCCATTTCCTAAAATATGAGTTTTGAAAACATCCACAGACGAGGACTTGTGAGCTCCATTAAGGCATACATCTCCAACTATCACCCACCCAAGGGCCAACCTCTGAGCAAAGGGAGCATGTTGTGGTCCGTTGCATTGCTCCAGCACCTTGTGCGCCTGAATGAGATCTCTTCCGAGAAGAAGCAGAATTTTGGCCTTGGGATCTAGACATGGAATTTTGCAGGCTACTGATCTTAAGTGGTTGTGGTATTGTCCTGCCTCTGGAGTAGGAATCTCTGCTCTGTTGTTTGGTATGAGGTTGCATTCAATGAGTGATGGAAGAGCAAGGCATGTCATTTCATCAAAGGACTCCACCATAAATCCTTCAGCTCTACGCCCTTCAGCCTCTGTGATGCTTGCACACGTCCTAAGTGTGTAAGGTGCTGCATTGTCTACAACTCTCGAAGAAGGCCGATCTCGCCAGAGATCGATTACTCTGATCATCTATGATTGCATACACCCTTTTCTTGTCTGAGGCTCACCTTTCAGGTACACATTTACCAGGCTTTTCTTTGAGTAGGACTTTCCACTGTTGTTATCTCCACACACTTCTGTGCAAGTGGATGTAGCGATTGGGGAGGAAGGCAAACCTTCTTGCTCCCCGCCATAGCTTTTAGTGGGGCTGTTATCTTCCTTTTTTGACCAGGGGACTGGGCCATAGTGAAGTGCAGCTATATGCTTGTTGCTATTGCATTCAGAGCACTGAATTAACGCCTTACAGTCCTTTGCCTGGTGTGTAGTTGAGGAGCAGCATCTAAAACATATGGAATTATCTCGAAGGTAGGCTTTCCGATCCTGCAAGGTCTTTTCCCTAAAACCTCTACACTTTCTGAGGGGATGTGGCTTGTTATGTATTGGACATTGTCTGTTGAGGTTGTCACTTGTCTTGTTAGATTCATCCTTCTGTGTGGCATTGTCTATTTCTGTTTTGTGAACTGTAACAGGAGCCCTGATTGTCTTTAAGAATCTCTCACCTTTAGATGGTATGACAGTGTGTATACCCATGTTAAAGCTATGATCATTTCTCATGCGGGCCTCACAATGAATGAAATCGCAGAAGAAAGAAAAGGGGGGGAAGCTGACACCATTCTCTTGTTTATAACGAGTTCCCTGCAACATCCATTTCTCTTGTAGGCTATATGGGAGTTTTTCTAAAACGGAGTTGAGGCCACGTGCAGTATCCAGGAAGGTCAAGCCAGGTAGATAACCCTCTGCTTTGGCTGCCTGCAGCTCAAGAAGTAGGTCTCCTAACTCTCTGCGACGCTGAGGGTCCTTGGTAGACAGCTTTGGGAAATGTTCAAGTTTGTTAAAGAGCGCTGCCTCCATGGCTTCAGGAGAGCCATAACATTCCTCTAGCCGTTTCCATACCATGCTGAGGCCAATGTTTGGATAATTGATGTTAACTGACCTAATGCGTCTTGCGTGCTCTGTAGAATCAGGGCTGAGCCACTTTATGAGGAGGTCGAGTTCTTCACTAGGCTTAAGATCGAGTCCTTCAATAGCATTGCAAAAGCTAGACTTCTATGCCCAATAGTTCTCAGGCTTATCATTGAACCTTGAGAGCCCACCTGTCAGAAGATCACAGCGAGCCAGGAACTTTGCGAGTTCAAATACGTTTGAGTGATCAGTATGGGACTCATTGTGATGTGAGGGTGAGTGGCTTGTCAATTTAATGTTGTGTCTTGGAGCTGATGCATCATGCAATGCGGAATTAAACTGTGATGTGTTCCCGCCTGCATGTTTGACTGTTTCAGCATGAGTATGCATGGTGTGGCAGCTGAGGGGTGTCTCAGTGTGAATGAGAACACGAGTAGGACGCTGTCTCTCTGGCAAGCCCTGAAAAGGACTATTCTGATTGAAGGAATCGGGCTGTGGCTGATAAACATAGAATGGAGCTGATGGCTTGTGATCAGTATTAGGAACAGAGGTTTCTGCAAGCATTGGTATCTGCTTCTCTTTATTATATATATATGCTGATCTTCTACATATTTCTTAGTCCTTTGCAATGAATCATGTGAAGAATGAGGCTCTTTGCCTTCAGATTGCTGTTTGCTGTTCTATTTTCCCGGTGTCTGCAGCTGCCTCAAACACTAATGTCTCAGCTGCAGCAGCTTCTGCTTCGCTTTCATGATGGAGAGCATTCAGTGTAGCCTCTACACGAGTCTTCTATACTTTAAGCTGAGCTTGTACTTGAGCTTGATTCACTCTTACTTCTATTTCCTTTTGTGCATATGTGGCTCTAGTCAGTGCTGCTTCTACCTTTGCACGATCCTCCAATGCAGCTACGCTTGCTGCTGACTTGCTTGAATGTCTTGATGATCGTGAAGACACTGATCTGGTTTTCAGACTATGTTTCTCATTTGATGACATTATGAGGTGAAAGCAGAGCTTGAAATCCCACTCACTGATGCAGAAATCACCGTTAATTGTCTTTTTACTATTCTGCCCTCGTAAAAGAGTTCCCCTTCTTCAACTAGACAGACAGATGACTCCTTCCACAAGAAAGTTGAACTGAAGCATGGATTTATTAACACCACCACTTCAAATGCAAGTGGAACAGAGTAAAACTGAAATACAGAAAAAGGGAAAATATATTTCTAAATACTGGACTGCACATTAATAAATGAAACGGTTTGCTTAAGGTATATCTAAACATAATATACACAATAATGATCTAGATGCATGTAAGATCGTACTGAAACATCTCTTTTATTATCTCAATATTATCCTAAAATTACTGGCACTAATTCCAGACAAAAGATGGAAAACAAGCTTCTAGTAAACGCATTAATACTTACAGACAAAGCTTCTATAAATGATTGCAAGGATGATGAGGAGATTGAGCTGCTTTAACCGTGTGACTACCAGCATCAACTGAGTAAGCAAGATGGCTGCAATTAAGGTCAGAGGTTAGGCTACTCTCTCTGACAACATCAAAAACATACATGGACTAGCACCATCTGGTGGCTCTAAAAATAAACTACACTAAGAACAGTACAATATCCATAAGCCTGAGATATAAAGTTATACTTTAATTACTCTGAAGATCATAAAATGAAAGAGCAATAATAATGATTGATTCGTGTCACATGACTGCTTGTTTAATAGTTATATCACATTCAACTGTATGTGAAAGCTAAAAAAATATATACATAACGTTTGGTATTACTAGAAAAATTATTGTTCTTTAGTAATTAACTTTAACCCAGTTAAGAGGGAACATTCAGTCAAGGTTCTTCTCTCAGAGTAATGAACAAACGTTATCCTCCAGTAACCTTAATAGAACGTTCTCTGGACTTTACAAATATTCTCAAAACGCACAAAAACATCATTTATACATTTTTCATAAAGAATTTTAAAAGAAAATGTTTTAGTTGGACGTGTGTCTAACATTTTTCAAATGTTGCTACTTGTTTCAGAACATTCAAAAGTAACATTCCCATAATGTTCCCCTAACGTTCACATGTTTAAAAAAATGCGGATGTTTTGAACATTCAGAAATAACTATTTCGTAATTGAATGGCAATATTAGCAACATTTTTATTCATTTATCTGGGAGTCCAAATATGAGTCCCTGTGCCTTTAATGTTCAGTATGGCGATAGCGATCAGGAAATGATGTCACTGATGTCTAGCTGTCGTAACCGGATTAGAGTAATGATCGAACATAACAGGATCAGATGATGATGACATTCAGATGAAGAGTCTCTCTCTCTCTCTCTCGCTCTCTCTCTCTCTCTCTCTCTCGCTCTCTCTCTCTCTCTCTCTCTCTCTCTCTCTCTCTCTCTCTCTCTCTCTCTCTCTCTCTCTCTCTCTCTCTCACTCTCTCTCACTCTCACTCTCACTCTCACTCTCTCTCACTCTCACTCTCACTCTCTCTCACTCTCACTCTCACTCTCACTCTCACTCTCTCTCACTCTCTCTCTCTCTCTCTCTCTCTCTCTCTCTCTCTCTCACTCTCTCGCTCTCTCTCTCACTCTCTCACTCTCTCTCACTCTCTCTCTCTCTCTCACTCTCTCGCTCTCTCTCTCACTCTCTCTCTCTCTCTCTCACTCTCTCTCTCTCTCTCACTCTCTCTCACTCTCTCTCTCGCTCTCTCTCTCTCTCTCTCTCACTCTCTCTCTCTCTCTCTCTCTCTCTCTCTCTCTCTCTCTCTTTCTTGGTGCTTTTACTTCAGTTTTCCCAATATAAATATTTTTCATGTTTTTCTTAGTGTGTGAGTGTCTCCTGCAGAATCACAAACACACACAAACACAGACGGTGTAGCGTTAATATTTGTGTTTAAAACCATTCGCTTCACAACAGCAAACAGAGAAAGAACAGCTCAAGTAACCATTAAAACCATATAATACATTTTTGTTCCTTGACATAAAATAAAATGTAAAAAAAAACTTTTCGTGAAATCTCAATTGAAGCTTGTCAACAGAACCTCTTGCAGCTTTACAGAGACAAAACAACCATCTGTCACATGACACACACACACACACACACACACACATACTAAAACACACATTCTCTCACACACACACACACACACACATACTAACACACACATACACACACACACACACACACACACACACACACACACATACTAACACACACATATTCACACGCACACACACAGACAGACACACACACACACACGCACACACATACTAACAAACACATACTCACACGCACACTCACGCACAAACACACACACATACTAACACACACATACACGCACACACACAGACAGACACACGCACACACAAACACACACACACACAGTCACTAACACACTCACACTGACGCAGACACACACACACATACTAACACACACATACTCACACGCACACACGTGTGTGTGTGTGTGTGTGTGTTCAGTCGGGCTGTGTGTGTGTGTTCAGTCGGGCTGTGTGTGTGTGTGTGTGTGTGTGTTCAGTCGGGCTGTGTGTGTGTGTGTGTGTGAGTGTGTGTGTGTTCAGTCGGGCTGTGTGTGTGTGTGTGTATGTGTGTTCAGTCGGGCTGTGTGTGTGTGTGTGTGTGTGTGTGTTCAGTCGGGCTGTGTGAGTGTGTGTGTGTCCAGTCGGGCTGTGTGTGTGTGTGTGTGTGTGTGTGTTCAGTCGGGCTGTGTGTGTGTGTGTGCGTGTGTGTGTGTGTGTGTGTGTCCAGTCGGGCTGTGTGTGTGTGTGTGTGTGTGTGTGTTCAGTCAGGCTGTGTGTGTGTGTGTGTGGGTTCAGTAGGGCTGTGTGTGTGTGTGTGTGTGTCCAGTCGGGCTGTGTGTGTGTGTGTGTGTGTGTGTGTGTGTGTGTGTGTTCAGTCGGGCTGTGTGTGTGTGTGTGTGTGTGTGTGTGTGTGTCCAGTCGGGCTGTGTGTGCGTGTGCGTGTTCAGTCGGGCTGTGTGTGTGTGTGTGTGTGTGTGTGTCCAGTCGGGCTGTGTGTGTGTGTGTTCAGTCGGGCTGTGTGTGTGTGTGTGTGTGTGTGT